>NW_024427107.1:79263805-79274132 GCF_017311325.1 Ursus maritimus
TTTTGTTTTGTTTTGTTTTGTTTTGTTTTGTTTTGGTGGAGCCCTTAAGGTTTTCTATATATAATATCATGCCATCTACAGGTGGGGAGAACGTTTTATTACCTCTTCCTTGTCCGTTTCATACGTCACCATAGCAATCAGACAAGAAAAAGAAATAAAAGACATGCAAATCAGAAAGGAAGAAGTAAAAGTCTGTGCTCTGTTTTGAGTATATCACGTGAGACACGGTTTGGCTCCTGCCCTGGAGGAACAGGAGACACACAGGGACAGGACGAGGTGTGACTGGTACAGGGGCAGCATTCTCAGCAACAGGGAGGGTGGGAAGTGAAGGGCGGCAGGGGCCTTTCACTCTGGGGCATGATGTGAGCAGGGTGGCAAAGGTTGAGAGGAGGGCCAGCCTCCCTCCTTCCTCCCGGGAAAGGGAGGGCCCCAAGGGCTGCTGACGAGCCAGCAAGGGACCAGCAGGTGTGCACAAGCAAACGCCATGAACCCACGTGGCGCAGCCAGGCAGAAGTTCCAGACTCAGCCCCACTTTAGACCGGAGCACAGCACACAAGGCCTCCCCGAGAGACAGGACTGCAGCCGAGGCTGACAGGTGGGCAGCCTGCCCCTGAGGGCCAGCAGGCAGCTCCCTGACTCACCCCTTCCCCTTGGAGACCAGGAAGATGGGGTCCAGGGCTGGCCCTCAGCTGCTGACTCTGGCTTCCCTGAAGCTCTTCTCTCTGCTCTACAGAAATGGGCCTGAATGGCGCATGAACCGACTGAAGCTCAACCCAGACGTGCTGTCACCACAGGCCGTGCAGAAATACATCCCCATGGTGGACAGGGTGGCGAGGGATTTCTCAAAGGCCCTGAAGTCGAGAGTGCTGCAGAATGCCCGGGGGAGTCTGACCCTGGACATCCAGCCAAGCATCTTCTCCTACACCATAGAAGGTAGGGAGGTGCGGGGCTCGCTGTGGCAGGGGCAGGCCAGGAATAGGGGTGGGGTGGGGTGGGGCAGGGGGGGCGGGAGGAAGCCCTTGTGAGGCCATCGGCTGCCCGAGGCTTAGCAACCGTACCCTCTCCACAGCCAGCAATCTAGCCCTTTTTGGAGAGCGGCTGGGCCTCCTTGGCCATAGCCCAAGTGCTGCCAGCCTGAACTTTATCAGGGCTCTGGAGGCCATGTTGAAGTCCACCACACAGCTCATGTTCATGCCCAGGGGCCTGTCACGCTGGACAAGCACCAAGGTGTGGAAGGAGCACTTTGAGTCCTGGGACTACATCTTCCAGTATGGTGAGGGCCAGAGATGGGGCAGTGCTGGGTAGCAAGGACACCAGGCTCCCCAGTGTCCACTCACCAATGTCTGCGGGGAGGGCTGAGGCCACATCAGGGGGCTCATGGCATCTTCACGGCCCGAGGGACTTTTTGGGGAGGTAGGGTTGTGCTGGGCTGATGGTCAGCGTCTGGCACAGGAGCAGGGAATCTCGGGGGTGTGGCCGGCTGCCGGGTCGGGGGATGAGGACAAGTGCTGCCTAGCACTGGGCCCAGGTCCCTGTCTCTCTGTGCCCCACAGCCAACAATGCCATCCAGAAAATCTACCAGGAGCTGGCCCTGGGCCGCCCACAGCACTACAGCGGCATCGTCGGGGAGCTGCTCATGCGCTCGGACATGACCCTGGAGGCCGTCAGGGCCAACTCCATCGAACTCACCGCCGGGAGTGTGGACACGGTCAGGCCAGCAACCAGCCCTGCCCTAGGACACGGAGCCTCCTGACTACAGGCAGCGTCCCCCCCATGCCAAGTGGCTCCTGCAGGCCCCTGCTCGCAGCCCATGGAAGGCTCTGATCTGGGGGGTGGGGGTGGGGGAGGGGGGACAACGCGGGAGCTGACCTTCCAAGGGAAGGCGTTGCAGTTGCTCGGGAGGGAAGGTGTGCTCCAGGCCCAGAGCAGAATGGGTGAGGCCCAGGGCCATGCAGCAGCACAGACCCCCTTCAAACGTCTGGGTCCTGCGAAGAGGGGAGGGCTGAGATGCCGCTGGAGGGATGCCTGCACAAGGAGCCCCTCCCAGGGACAGAGTACGTTTGGCTTTTATTAGAGATGCTTTGGAGGTGCCGGGCTGGTGATAGAAAGGGCAGCACGGGGCTCCGGCTTGTGGGAGTGAGAGCAGATGCCAACCCAGCCTGGGTGCGGGGTGTCAGGAGATGCAGGCAGGCCCCAGGGTGTGGAGAGCAGCTGAAGCCTCCTGTGCCTGGACCCAGCCTCCACCTGCCAGCAGCCCCGAGTCCTGCTCCGGGCCGTGCAACCAGGCTTCTGAGCAGAGGCACAGACTGCAGGCTGGAGAAACTCCCTGAGCAGAGGCCGAGGTGCAGCCAGTTAGGGTCCACGCTGGCCCGTCCATGTTGGGACCCCAGGGTACAGGCTGAGCAGCCTGTGGGTGCCTGGGGGAGATCGCAGGGTGGGTGCCGACGGGTCTGGGGATGTACAACCACCCCCTAGCCGTCCCCCACACACACCCCTGTGTAGGCAGATCCCCGAGGAGGGTGAGACGCGGACCCTGAGGTGGAGGAGGAGGCGGCATCTTCACCAAACCCGGGGACACCTTCCTGGAGGGATTCAAGGGAAGTAGATGAGGCGGGTTTTAGATCTTGTGGTCTCAGATGCCCAGGGTCGGTCCTTCTTGGGCATGCAAGTCACCGTGGAGCCGAGGAGACCCGTCCCCAGGGGAAGGCCATCTTCCTGGGGGAGACGCCCTAGGGGGGCGGAGGCGCATGGCCTGTGCCAAGATCTGAGCCCTGCCCCTGTGGCTCCCGCAGACGGCCTACCCCTTGTTGATGACTCTCTTTGAGCTGGCTCGGAACCCTGACGTGCAGCAGGCCCTACGCCAGGAGAGCCTGGTGGCCGAGGCCAGGATTGCTGAGCATCCCCAGAGGGCAACCACAGAGCTGCCCCTGCTGCGGGCGGCCCTCAAGGAGACCTTGAGGTGGGTGTGGCAGACCCTGGCTGCCCCCGGCCCCACTGTCTGGAGAGCAGTGCTCAGTGGGGCCTGCAGACAGATCCTGGGGCTGGGGAGCAGCTTTGCCCAAGATGCATGCGCTGTATCTCCTCTTCTTCTCCCGGAAGGGATGGGGGCGCTTCTTCCTCTGGGATCCCGCTTCAGTGCCCCGGGCGCCATCCTGGGCCAGGCTCTCCTTGGCCGGGGCTGCCCAGGCTGGGAGCGCTTTGTCTGAGCTCAGGAGGTGCAGGGAACCAGCGCCTCGTGATCCGGGCTTCCCGGTGCCAGAAGCGACTTGTGAGGGTGGCGGGGAGCTCCCCTTGGCCGGTGCCTCCTGGGCCAGGAAGGCCGCAGACGGGAAGCCAGGGTCCCCGTGACAGCTGAGGACCCTGTTGGATGCCCCTATGCACAGGCTGTACCCCGTGGGTATCTCAGTGGACCGACAGGTGGGCTCGGACGTGGTCCTGCAGAACTACCACATCCCAGCAGGGGTGAGTGGGGCCCCACAGCCCCTCCAGCAGATGCCAAGCCCGGCTGACCTTTGCCTGCAGGGGGCCACTGACACCGCCCCTCCCCACCTCTCCGCAGACCTTGGTCAAGGTGCACATCTATTCCCTGGGTCGAGACCCCTCTGTGTTCCCGAGGCCCGAGTGCTATCATCCCCAGCGCTGGCTGGACAACAGGAGCTCTGGCACCAGGTCCCCCAACCTGGCCTTCGGCTTTGGCCTGCGCCAGTGCCTGGGGCGGCGCCTGGCAGAGACAGAGATGCTGCTTCTGCTGCACCACGTGAGCGGGCCTGGGCCACCCCGGGGCCGGAAGGAGATGCCACTGGACAGGGCCTGGACTATGGGAGGGTGGGTGGGTGGGTGCTGGCCTGCCCGGCGCCGTGGGTGGGAACCACGGGCTTCTCCTTGGCTGCACCCAGCCCGTGGAGTAGGATCCAGGAAGGCGGGGGAGGCTAGGCCAGGACCACGGGGCTGACCAGCTGTGCAGGTGGAACCCGTGCCTCTGTCCTAGGTGCTGAACAACTTCCTGGTGGAGACCCTAACACAGGAGGATATAAAGATGATCTACCAGTTCATACTGATACCCTCCACCCTCCCCCTCCTCACCTTCCGGGCCATCAACTAGTCACGTCAGCACGCTGTCGGGCCAGCCACACCGCCAGCCCCCCTCTGCCTGACCCCAGGCCACCCCTGTTTTCTCCCAAGGGCCCTGCTTCCTGAGCCACAGCACTGTGCAGCCAGCACCTTGCACAAAGGGTCAGGGGCATGACACTTGGTTGCAGGTCCTGGCTGTGTGCCCGGTCCTGCCAGCGTCTTCTCCAGCAAGCAGCACCATCGGAGATCCTTTAGCCCCCGTCACCCCAACACAAGCTCCAGGGTCTTCGGACCCGCCCCCATCCCCCTCCTCCCTGTCCAATCTCTTACACCCTCTGTACTCAACTCTGCCCCCACGAAGAGCTGACAACTTGGGGTCCCTGTCCTGCTTGTTGCCATTTCAAACACCATACTCTTTGTCTGCAATGCTCTTGCCCAGCCTAGAGCCTCAAGCTGTGCTGTTAGGCGCGCCGTCTACCGGTTCTGCTCAGTCCACTTGCGCTCCTCCTGGCACCCAGGAGGTTGTGGCTGAAGCACCCAGCCAAGGGCCCGCATAAGCAGGTCAGGAGTACTGTTTCCTAGGATAGCCCCCGAGGAGCTGACGTGCACATCTGGGCCAGTGATAACTCCTCTGAAAGCAGGCAGGATGGTGAGCTCCTCTGGCTGGCCACAGGGTGACCGCAGAGAAGCCTCTAGAAGAAGGCTTGGGCCCATCTCAGCCAGGCACAGCCACATGCTCCCTTTAACGAAGCCCTCTGTGTGCAGTGCCCGGCTGCCCTCTCGCAGTGGCCCTCAGGAGAGGGGCCAGCCCTGACCTCGTGGGGGGAAGAGGCTTTGAACAGCTGAGAGCCGGCTGGGGTCACCTCGCTGGTAGAGGCCAGCAGCCTGTCCCATGCTGCCTGGGGCCAGGTGATATCCCGGAGTAGGAAGGGTCCAGGGGGCAAGGCTGGGGGGTGGGGTCGCTCCGCTCACCCTCCCTCCCCACCCCACCCCCACCTCACCCGGGGAGCACCAGGCTCTCAGCTCACAGCAGGGCAGTGAGGGAGGAGGGGCCGCACCCTGGCTGAGCCTGTCCTGCCCGCGCCGAGGTGCCCCTCGGGCATCTGTTCCTGCGCAGATTCCCTGGAGGTATGAAAGAATTTGCACCCTCCTGGCTCCATCGGCACAGCTCAAGGGGTCGTGGAGCCACGGAGAAGAGAGGGCTCCCAGACCCTGCAGGCACACGGGCACGAGCTCGGCCCAGGCTTTCCACCGCGCCCAGCCCTTCGTCCCTCTGAGCCTCGAGTTCTTCCCGTGGGCATTCCGCTCGAGAATTCCCCCCACGGGCCGCGGGGAGGACGCAGCAATGTTGGCATTTGGCAGGTGCCCAGCTCTCTGCTTCAGCAGGCGTTCGCTGAATGGGGATTGCTTGTCCGCCGCTCCAAAGTCGCTTCCTTCGTGGAGGCCCTGCTCTGTGCTGACGCGTGATGGCAGGCAGGCCTGCGACGGAAAGTGCTCCCCTGGAGGGAGCCTGTGTGTGTCCCTCTGTGCTGCGGGGCACACGGTTCACCTCGTCTTCGCAGCAGCCTGGCAGGGGAACGTGAGCTCATCCGTGTGGGCGCCTGGGGGGCTCTGTCGGTGAGCTGTCTGCCTTCGGCTTGGGTCAGGGTCCCAGGGTCCTGGGATCGAGTCCCGCATCGGGCTCCCTGCTCAGCGGGGAGTCTGCCTCTCCCTCTCCCCCAGCTCCTGCTCGCTCCATCTCTCTCAAATAAATAAATAGAATCCTTTTCTTCTTTTTTAAAGTCTGCCCTTCCATGGGATTCCAGTCACAACTTGTAATCCTGCTTGGGTCCTACAGCTCGCATCCTTTCCCCCACAGAAGCGGACCCACCCCGACCCCCGCGGGCTGCCGTGCTGGCTGCTCCCTTGCCCGTCATTCTACGCGGTTCTGGGGTTTGAAGATGTCTGTCCTTTCTGCCAGCCCAGGCATGCATCTTCTTTCTTACACGTTTGCGGTGATCTATAGTTTCTAGAAGAGGAAAGACTGAGACGGGACCAGCCTCGTGACTGGTCCTAATCTGAGCACCCTGGCGGAAGCAGGGAAGTACAGGTTGGTGTCGCCCGCTGTCGCGGTGCCCTGGGGGAGCGCAGGGCTGACAGCCTCACCGCTGCTGACGTGAAGCCTCACTCTGTTTGCAAGCGCTCTTTCCCTTTCTCGCAGAAATATGTGCCTACCTTGCGAGAGAGGTCCTAGAGTGACGGGCTGTTTCTCTTCATCCTGTGGTTGTGATGGACCACAAGGGGAGTGCTGCCAAAATGTCAAGTGGCCGCGCGCAGTTTTTCATTCCATCAGTTAGCACCTAATTATTGGGAATTTCTGCATGTCTGGTGCCTTGTGGCCTTGAGGGATAGAAGTCCTTTCCCAGTAGACGATCAGACTCATCTATAGAAACAGACGCTTAACATATTTATTTCAGTAATTTTGTTAACGTCAGAAATACACGTGACATAATTTTCTTTCAAAAAATGTTTTGCTGGGGGGGGGGATGGTGTAACTGGGTGACGGGCATTCAGGACGGCACATGGGACGCCTGGGTGGCTCAGTTGGTTAGTGTCTGTCTTCAGCTCAGGTCATGATCACAGGGTCTTGGAATTGAGCCCTGCATCGGGCTCTCTGCTCAGCGGGGAGCCTGCTTCTCTCTCTGCCCCTCACCCTGCTCGTGCTCTCTCTCTCTCTCACTCTGTCTCTCTCAAATAATGAATAAAATTATTTTTTAAAAAAACTAATGATGTATACTACGTGGGCTAATTGAATTTAAATTTTTTTTAAAAGGGTTTGCTAATTTTTGGTGTGTCCATTCGCTGGAACACTAGCCAATAGTAAACCAAAGAAGAAAATGAGTTTCACACATAAGTGTTTGCAGCAACGCTGTTCACCACAGATGAAGCAGTCGGTCACGGTTACCGCAGCGTGTGCGTGGTTCCACGTGCTCTTGCAAATACCTTCCTCCACTCTGCACACTCCTGCACCACAAGGCACACATGTAGGTTCTGCTCTCTTTTAAGCAGAACACTAATAGTGAAAAGAAAAATCTAAAAGCCTCTAGAAATCACAGACAGGGGTCCCTGGGTGGTTCAGTAGGTTGAGCGTCCGACTCTTGACTTCGGCTCAGGTCCTAATCTTGGGGTCCTAGGCGGCCACTCTGCGCTCAGCGGGGAGTCTGCTTCTCCCTCTCCTGCTGCTCCTCCTCTCTCTGTCTCTCTCTCAAATAAATAAATAATCTTTCAAAACAATAGAAATCAAAGACAAATGTCCCTGCATTTGTGATGACGTCCTGAGCTGTCGGAGGAGAAGACAGGGGGCGCTCACAGTGCGGAGGGCAATGGCTCAGGAGAGGGGAACCTAGCTCAGCCTGCTGCGCAGGATCAAGTGCTGAATGGAACGTTTCAACCAAGGAGCTCATTAACCACAGGACCTCACTGAAGCCACTACTCCGAATCTGCCTCAACAAAGGAGAGGGGGAGGGGGAGGGGGACGCGTGCCGGCCGCTCGTGAGTGCCAGCCCCACGTTGGGCCTCGAGCTGCCTTTTAAAGAAGGGAAGAGGGGCGCCTGGGTGGCACAGCGGTTAAGCGTCTGCCTTCGGCTCAGGGCGTGATCCCGGCGTTATGGGATCGAGCCCCACATCAGGCTCCTCCGCTACGAGCCTGCTTCTTCCTCTCCCACTCCCCCTGCTTGTGTTCCCTCTCTCGCTGGCTGTCTCTATCTCTGTCGAATAAATAAATAAAATCTTAAAAAAAAATTAATGAAGGGAAGAAGAAGGAACGTGAGCTGAGCTCTGGCGCGGGATGTGGGATGTGCGCGTGAGGCCGAGGGCAGCAGCAGCGGCCGCCGTGCGCAGACACACGGGCCAGTCGCTGACCGCAGAGCCGTGAGCCACAGCTGGCAGCCCTGAGCCCCGGACAACTGGACAACTCGGGATGGCCGGCCTTGCTCGGCGCCCGGCTCTGACGGCAGCACTCCCCATCAGCCCGCCTCAGCCTTCCGCGTGCACCCAGGGCACCGTGTGCGGTTCGGCCTTCTGTCTGCTGCACCAGGGCTCCTGCCCGGGGCCAGGCTCCCTCTGGCGACCGTGGGTGCTCCTTGCTGGTCCACCATGGGCATCCCTGTGGGCGGCCCGAGCCGCACTGTCCACCCCGACCGTTTAACTCCCGGTCTTCCGGATTCTTCCCGCATCTGCAGCACCGTACTAAAGACATGAGAACCACTGCAAGCTGTGATTCTGCTTTCACCTGTCGATCGTGAGCAGTCTCGAGCCCCTGAGTGTCACCTGTCCCACGGTTCATAATGGTCACGTGTAAACAAGGCTGTGGAGGAGGAACTGTCATCCCTCCACCTTGTCAATCGGCAAATGGAGATCTTTGCCTGAGGATATAAGACTAATGGGTGGGACAGTGGGGACTGAAACCCTCCTCCCCGTGACTGCATGACCCGGGGTCCTCCTGTGGGTCAGCCCACAAAACCAGGCCACAGGAGGCCTTCCTGCCTGTGGGGGCCGGGGGTCAGGGAGCATGGTGAGGAGCCGCTCTGGGAAAGCAGACCCCAGCTGGCAGCCTGAAGGACTCTGGGTCCAACTGGGACTGACTCTGGGATTCAGTGGGGTCTATGAGGCCCTGAGTCCTGCATTCCCTCCGTGCCTCGGCAGTTCAAATCAGAAGCAAGCAGGCTCCCCCTCACCTCCAGGAAACTGGGCTAGCATCTCCCCAGGGCCTGACACCACCCGCACACACACTGCTCGGTCCCAGGCATCCCGTCAGGGCTGCTCTGCTAACGAGACTTCCCGCACCTCAGGACCTCCGTCCCGGGAGCCCTGGGCTTCTCACCCGGGGGAAGCCTTCAGAGTTCCAGGGTCTGGTGCTCCCACCTGCAAACTTTACAGCCCTTCTTCTCTTAACTGCCCCTGGGTGAGGCGTGGCTGTCCCTTATCTGAATAAAATTCTTACCTGTTCCGCTCAGAGGTTATCTGTCTTTATGAAGATAAGGCAAGAGAACACCTGCTACCTAGATCCCCTGTCCCTCCTTCCAGTGCAGCCAGCACAGAAAGCAAGGGCTGTCTGGAAGGAGGGACATTCCCACGGACAGGAAGCCAGCCAGGACACCTCCGATGACTCAAGTGCCTGTGAGCGGGCGCACAGTCCCTGTGGCAGATACCACTGCAGGAAGACCCAGACGTGGGGAGCCATTGGCCTGGTGTCTGCTAGGTGAGGTACCGGGGCTCGCCTCGTTGCCCCCGAAGACCCCAGGAGGAGCGAGGCTGACGCTGTGGCAAGAGCAAATGGCACTCATAAATCAGCCGTCCGTCTGGGGAGCCGTAAGCCCCATCCCAGGAAACCCTGGGGCTCCAGAACAGCCAAGACCAGGCAGGCACTGGTCTCACTCCTCGGGAGGGCAGGGTGCCCTGACAGGAAATGACCCACATCTGGGGGAAGGCAGAAAGGGCCCGTCCCCGCCGAGGCCAGGGGTCAGGCGTGGCAGCACAGGCTCACAGCAGCCCCTGGGGGCCTCACCCCTGCCAGATCCCAGTCTGTTCTGGGTTAGAATCCAGTGCAGCAAAGACACTGAAATTACCAAGGGGCGTCCCCCTCCGCCCGCACCAGGCCCTGAAAGGACAGCCTTCCCCTAGCCAGACATGCAGCACTGACGGGCGCACAGACGCACAGACACAGCCACCAGGCCAGGCCAGTCCTCTCCAAAGATCCACAGGGGTCCACGGGTCAGAGGAGGCGGCTGGCGCCCCTCCTGAAGCTCTGGCCAGGCTGCCGTGGGCATCAACGGGGGAGCCGCGGTTCGAGGAGGGGTTCAGGCGCGTGTCCCCGGCCACAGGAGAAAGCACTCCTCCTCTGTCCCAGAGCAAGCCTGACCAAGGCGGAGGGGGCTGCAGGCAGGGCAAGGAGGCAGGGGACACAGAGCAGAGAACAGGGCGCCTCGTGATCCGTAATCGAAAACCCCCCACCCTCCCAGAGCAGCTCCGCTGTAACTACCCCTCGACCCCTCGACCCCTCCGCTGACACCGGGCCCCCTACAAGTCCCCCAGCTGACTTACTTCCCTGCGCTGCTGCGGTGGGAAGCACCCGCACACTCCCCCCTCCCCGCGCTCCTCCGCACCCGCACACTCCCCCTCGTCCCCAGCTCTGGAAACCGAGGCAGGGGGCCATGCCAGAGGAGGGCTCAGAGCCACCGCGGTGGGGGAAGTTCAGGAACGGGGGGGGGGGGGGGGG
>NW_024427107.1:79274142-79279387 GCF_017311325.1 Ursus maritimus
GGGGGGGGGGGGGGGGGGGGGCACTAAGTGCCTTAGTACGGAAGTGAGGCGGGGACTGAAGCCGAGCCCTGGGTTTGCAGTGCGGAGGTCAAGGGGAGCAGGACACAGTTGTGCTGGTGGAGGGCCGGGCTGTAAACCTTCCGGCTGTAAACCTTCTGAGCCGGTTCAGGAGAAGCTGCAGCCACAGCACACAGAGAAGATTCTCTGGCATCTTCTATAAAAGGAAGCAGACAAACGGGGTTGGGGAATAGCTGGACGGGATATGAAAGTTCAGGAAAAGGAGAGTGTCATCCCAGCACCTGGACATGCCAGTGGGGGTGACAGGCCGGTGGGGGCAGCAGAGAGAGGGGCAACTCCTGGAGCCTCGTCCTTGGGGGGGGGCGCTGCCAGGCAGAGGGGGGGCTGGCCACAGGGCTCCCGGCAGAGCCACGGGGCGGATGAGGTGCTGGGTGCCATGGCTGGCCTCCTCTGAGGATGGTCACTCTGTCCTCAGTGAAATAGGAAGCGAGGCCACCGGCTCGGAGGGCGGAAGGTTGAGGAGTGGGAAGGCGAGCTAAACCCTGTTGGGCTGTGCAACCTCCTTCCCCAGGTGTGCGCCATGACCTGAGCAGGTGTGGGAGCAGAGCGGTGTCCACAGGGACACGGTCCCCCCTCTCACAGCACGTGGTCCGGCGGGGATGAGGGCTTGAGGTGCCACCCGGCCCCTGACCTGGAGCCCTCACTGCGGCTGGGATCCTCCCTGGAACCAGTGAGGTGGAGACGCAGCCAGGTGGAGCCGTGGAGACTCTCTCTGAGTCACAAACACCAGACCGCCCTGGGGGACCCCCTCACCCTTGCACACAACTGTGAAGAAAAGAAAAGAAATTAAAAGAGGACACGGTCGCTTTCAGAGGATCAGCAGGCCCCACAACTCCCACCTCAAGTAATGTCCAGTCGACACCCGCTGGGGAGCGGTCACTTGAGAGGCCACATTCAGACCGGGCAGGAGGCCGACTGTTCTGGGGGAGGGAGGCAGGACCACCCAGGAGGGAGGAGCCGGATGGAGAAAGGGAGCAGACCAGACCGAAGGGCGCCAGACCAGAGCACTCAGGGAGCAACTATGCGAGGTGAAACTCACAGGGGTGTGGGAGCCCCTGGACCGGACTCAGACACTCCTCACAATGCCAGGCGGAGGGCTCCTGGGGTCAGGACCTTTGAGACGAGAGAGGGAAGAGAAGCCACACTCACCACCATCAACTTTCAACCAAGGCCAAGGCCGTTCTTAAGAAGCATTTCTCGGCATCATCAACCCCCAAGAGGTCAGCTCTTCTCCGTCCCTGCTGCTCAGGCCCAGCTCAGGCCCAGCTCAGGCCCAGGGGAGTGGATTCGGGTATATGCCCTCCGGCCCCCAGACCCTGAGAGTGGACAGCAGGGTGATAAGCCTTCAGGGGGCTAGGAGGTGAAAAACCTCCTCGGGGCCGCTCCCTGGGCAGCGACCCTCTTTGCCCTCTCTGGCCAGAAGCGCCTGCCCCCATCCCCATAGGCTCCAGTTAGGAGGTGGCTGTGGTGCTGTCTCAAGAGCAGGGGCCTCCCCAAACCGGAGCTTTCAGAGGACTCTTCCTCACTGGCGATCAAGCTGTGCCCAGCGTGGCCGGGGGCAGCAAGAACTTAGCTTCTCAGACCTGGCAAGGGTCCCGCTAGAAGTGGCGCCCCGCCCCTCCTCCTTCCTGGCTTCAAGGACAGGGAAACCTGGAAGAGTGGAGTTACGGGAACTCATTCGGCCTCTGGGTCGGCTACAGGAGCCATTTGGCAACTGGGGGGTGGGATGAGCTGGGGCTTCGGGAGAGCTTCCGTCCAACACAGGGAGGCAGTGAGCCTGGGAGTCATGTGCTGCTCTCGGAAGAGGCACCTGCCCAGATTCCTCATGGGAAACCCTTGCCCCAAAGGTCCCACGCGTGCCCATTCTACACGGGCACCTGCTTCCTGCCTGATCTCTCTTTCTATTCACGGAAGACCTCGGCCCCCAGCGCCCAGTTCCTGGCCTCATCCGATGGTCTCCCCTCCGTTGGAATCCAGCAACCCCGTCCCATGACCTCATCTGGGAACCTACCATCTGCCAATCTTTCTCTCCCAAGCCCCGAACCCCACTTGCCAACAGGAAGCTCCATCATCTCTCTAGGGCCCTGCCCGCACAACCACACACGGCCACGGTCAGCCTTCAGGCTCCCTGGTTTTGTCTTGTTTTATTGTTTTCTCCATCCCTGAGAATGCAGTGTCTTTTAACTGACCTTCCTAATGTACCCCACCAGCTCTCATGTTTGGGTTTCTGTTCTTGGAACCCTCACACCCTGAAAATCCCTGATCATTAACCAACACCACAATTTAGTGGCCTGGTGAACCGAATGAGTCAGCCGCTGGCCCGAAGTTCACTCCCTTATCACCATCGGGTTTATGATCTTGAGGAAGTCACCGGCCTCATCCCCTTCTACGCCCTTAGGTACAGAAGAACATTGTAATTAAGCCTAAATTACCTAAAGAACATTGAAAAGTTCCCGGAACAGACTGAAAGCCTTCGGTAAATGCCAGGGTCCTGACGCCCATTTCCCGCCCGGACAGTGATTCTGAAAAGCCGGGCAGATAAGCAGAGGCTCTGAGGGCCCCTCCTCTGGTGCCAGCACAGAGCCACGTTTCCCAGTGTCACCGCGACCACGCCCTCCACCCCCCTAGCCGCCACTACCCGTCTGCCCTGCCAGCCGGCCGTGAGGACGCAGAAACCAGGCAGAGCACCCCCCCTTGGGTGGCAGCCCCCACTCCCCACCCACAGCCAGGCCCCTCCTTGCCTCTTGAGGTGAGAGGAGGCAGCCAGGACCGGCAGGCGTGACCAGGAAGGAGGAGGCTGGTGGGTAGAGAGAGGGAAGCAGAGCCTGCCCGCAGGGAGCTCTGAGCCAGAGCAAGCTCTACGACAAATGTGTGTAGACCAGGGGCCTTTCACTGCACACGATTAACCCACTGCGGCTGCTTTAAAAGGAAATATATTGTTGCTGTTTTTAACAGTACTTCTCGGACTCTGCTGCCACGAGCATCACGGCGCTCTGGTGAAACCAAGTGCAGATTCTGATTTGGTGCCTCAGACAAAGCCACATGCAACTCTCCGTAGCCAGGCAGCCCATGGGACCAGGCTTTGAGCGGGAGGTTTCGGTGCAAAGAATGCCCCCGCAGCCTCCCCCCACCCCCCGCCCCGCCCGCCAAACTGCAGGCTGGGCTTTCAGAAAGCACACCCGGACACACCCTGCAGAACTGGCCGCTCTGGCCTCTGCTGTTGTCCACCGTGGCCGCTGGCCCCAGCACCGCGCCTCCTCTGCCACTCCCGCAGCGGCCATCCCCGGAGCCGGCTCCAGTGCGCCTCGAACTGCACCACTCTGTACCTGCTGGTGGGCTCGGGAACCCCGTCTCCAGTCAGGTCCCACCTGGCACTTCTGATTGGTGGAGCCAAGTCACATGGCGACCCACAGCAGCAGGGGAGACTGGGAAATGTAGTTTTCTAAAGTCCACGTGGGGGAAGGAGCTGCCACAGTGTGGGGAGCTTTCCAAATATGAAGAGGGACCAGTCGCACCCATTAGGGTGGCAATTATTAAATAAAATAACAAGTGTTGGTGACGATGTGGAGAAACTGGAACCCATGTGCACTGTTGGTGGGGATATAAAATGGTGCAGCTGCTGTGGAAAACAGTGTGGCGGCCCCTCAAAAACGCAGGCACAGCATTCCCTTGGGATGCTGTAATTCCACCTCCGGGCATATGCTCAAAACAATGGAAAGCGGGGTCTCAAAGAGACATCTGCACACCCACGTTCGTAGCAGCCTTAGTCACAGAAGCTAAACATGGAAGCAACCCAGGGTCTACGGAGGGATGAACACGGGTAAACAAAACGCGGTCTGTGCACATCATAGGGTATTACTCAGCCTTCAGAGGAAGGGATGCGGACACCTGCTGCAACGTGGATGAACCCTGAGGACGTAAGTGAAATAAGCCATCCACAAAAAAAACAAATCCTGCAGTATTCCACTCCAGTGAAGCACCTGCAGTCCTCAGTTCACAGAGACGAAGTGAGGGTGGGCGGAGCCAGGGGACGGGGAAGTGAGTGTTGGAGGGGGACATGTCAGCGTGGGGGGAGGGGGTGGGGAGGGAGTGTTGGAGGGGGACAGGATGTCAGCGTGGGGGAGAGGATGGAAAAATCCTGGAGATGTGCCAGGGTGAAAGTCGCACAACCACATGAATGTGCTTAGTGCCACTAGACCACGCACTTAAAAATGGTCAAAATGGTAAATTTTATGTTATGTATATTTTAGCACAATTTTTATTTTTTTATTTTTTAAAAAATTTTATTTATTTGTCAGAGAGAAAGAGAGAGAGAGAGCACAAGCAGGGGGAGCAGCAGGCAGAGGGAGAAGCAGAACCCCTCCCAGGCTCCCCCACCCCAGCCCTGCCGAGCAGGGAGCCCAACGTGGGACTCGAAGTGGGACCCGATTCCAGGACCCTGGGATTGTGAGCTGAGCCGAAAGCAGACGCTGCACCGACTGAGCCGCCCAGACGCCCCCAACACGATTTTGTAAAAAGATACAAGGAGGGTATTCAGAAGGTCTGAGGCTTCCCTAAACGACAAGTGGCCTGCTTACTTCTTTGCTTTCTTACCTCAGTACCATTGAACAAAGTCCTCTGCCTGCAGCCCCCACAGCTGCCCCTCTCTTTCCTTCTCATCACAGCCCCAAACCCACAAAACCCAGCCAATCTACCCCAGCTGCCTCCCTGTGGTCCCTCTGCCCCGCTGCTCTCCCCTCCCGTCTGCCCATGTTGCTCCCCAACACCTGCGTGGGCCCCCGAGTAACAACACCCACGTCCCTCCCCGGATACAGATTGGCTCCCACTCTTCACTTCTCCATACTGCTCCCCTCCATTTCCCCTGGGGCAACAAAAACCCCCCTGTCTCTGAGCGCCTCCTGCGAGGCCTCCGCTCACCTGGTCGCCGTGTCAGCCACCCAGAGCCCTACCGACTTTTATCTCCTCGCAGGGAGGCTGGCGAGGCTGAGCCCCATGCCTGAGGCCGCACACCTACTGCGTTAGGGCATTGGACGGGACTCCTGTCTGAGCGCCAGCAGGTACCCAGGCCGCGTGGGCATCTCTGGTACGCAGGCTCCAGGGTTTCTCCCCAAGGGGCCCCAGGCCTCCGAAGCACAGAAGAGGCAGGGTGCCACTTCTCAGACCAGTT
>NW_024427107.1:79279397-79281045 GCF_017311325.1 Ursus maritimus
GGGGAGGGGGTGGGGAGGGAGTGTTGGAGGGGGACAGGATGTCAGCATGGGGGGAGGGGGCTGGGGGAGTGAGTGTTGGAGGGGGACATGTCAGCGTGGGGGGAGGGGGTGGGGAGGGAGTGTTGGAGGGGGACAGGATGTCAGCGTGGGGGAGAGGATGGGAAAATCCTGGAGATGTGCCAGGGTGAAAGTCGCACAACCACATGAATGTGCTTAGTGCCACTAGACCACGCACTTAAAAATGGTCAAAATGGTAAATTTTATGTTATGTATATTTTAGCACAATTTTTATTTTTTTATTTTTTAAAAAATTTTATTTATTTGTCAGAGAGAAAGAGAGAGAGAGAGCACAAGCAGGGGGAGCAGCAGGCAGAGGGAGAAGCAGAACCCCTCCCAGGCTCCCCCACCCCAGCCCTGCCGAGCAGGGAGCCCAACGTGGGACTCGAAGTGGGACCCGATTCCAGGACCCTGGGATTGTGAGCTGAGCCGAAAGCAGACGCTGCACCGACTGAGCCGCCCAGACGCCCCCAACACGATTTTGTAAAAAGATACAAGGAGGGTATTCAGAAGGTCTGAGGCTTCCCTAAACGACAAGTGGCCTGCTTACTTCTTTGCTTTCTTACCTCAGTACCATTGAACAAAGTCCTCTGCCTGCAGCCCCCACAGCTGCCCCTCTCTTTCCTTCTCATCACAGCCCCAAACCCACAAAACCCAGCCAATCTACCCCAGCTGCCTCCCTGTGGTCCCTCTGCCCCGCTGCTCTCCCCTCCCGTCTGCCCATGTTGCTCCCCAACACCTGCGTGGGCCCCCGAGTAACAACACCCACGTCCCTCCCCGGATACAGATTGGCTCCCACTCTTCACTTCTCCATACTGCTCCCCTCCATTTCCCCTGGGGCAACAAAAACCCCCCTGTCTCTGAGCGCCTCCTGCGAGGCCTCCGCTCACCTGGTCGCCGTGTCAGCCACCCAGAGCCCTACCGACTTTTATCTCCTCGCAGGGAGGCTGGCGAGGCTGAGCCCCATGCCTGAGGCCGCACACCTACTGCGTTAGGGCATTGGACGGGACTCCTGTCTGAGCGCCAGCAGGTACCCAGGCCGCGTGGGCATCTCTGGTACGCAGGCTCCAGGGTTTCTCCCCAAGGGGCCCCAGGCCTCCGAAGCACAGAAGAGGCAGGGTGCCACTTCTCAGACCAGTTGTACGCAAGACTGCTTTATTTTTTTTTTTAAGATTTTATTTATTTATTTGACAGAGAGAGAGACAGCCAGCGAGAGAGGGAACACAAGCAGGGGGAGTGGGAGAGGAAGAAGCAGGATCCCAGTGGAGGAGCCTGATGTGGGGCTCGATCCCAGGACCCCGGGATCACGCCCTGAGCCGAAGGCAGATGCTTAACAAGTGAGCCACCCAGGCACCCCAGCCCTCCACATTTCTGAGAGGCTGCTTCTGGCTGTTGTCTCCTTTCAACGTCCTTTGCCGCAAAGACCCCAGAGGGAACCAGTGAGCCCAAGCCCCCTTGCCTCTGTCTTTGGTGGAGAGCTTGAGAAGTGCAGCCAAGTGCTGTCTTGATTTCCTGTCTGTCTGAGCCTCAGATGAAGGACCTTTGTTGTAGGGGTGTGTCTGGCCAAGGCGGGGGGGGGGGGGGGGGGGGG
>NW_024427107.1:79281055-79291044 GCF_017311325.1 Ursus maritimus
GGGGGGGGGGGGGGGGGGGGGGGAGGGGGGGGGGGGGGGGGGGGGGGGGGGGGGGGGGGGGGGGGGGGGGCGTGCCCAAGACAGGTGTGACAGTGACCCTCTGGGTGGGAGGAAGGAGCCCACGGAGGACGAGGGGAGTGGCAGCTACATAAGGCCCAGCCGCCAGCCCAGCCTGGAGCTCTCTGCAAGGGAAGCCGCCAGGATGAAGGCTGCCGTGGTGCTGTTGGTCCTGCTGTGCCAGGGTGGAGGTGAGGAGGGGGAAGGGGGGCACGGGGTGGGAGAAGGACACCTCTTCCCAGCCTCATCTCTCTCACTCCCTGCCATGGCTCTTCGGCTGTACTTTCTAAACCCCTCCCTGGCCCTCCCTCACCTGCCCCTTCTCCCTGGAACACTTTGATTCTGCACCCAAGTCTTCCTGGATCCTGGGTCCTGGGTGGCAGACTGGGACCTGCCTCTCTTCCTGCCGTGGCCAGGCCCTGGGGCTCCGGCACACTGGGTAGCTGACGCTGACCTCTTTCCCCCACAGCCTGGGCCTTAAGATGCCACAACTGTACTAACATTGCGGGGAGCACGTGCTCAGGACCCGTAGACTGCCCCAGCAGCGCCCAAGCCTGCCTTTCAGGGATGCTGAGTGAGTCTCTCTCCTCCCTGCTCTTCCCAGGCTCTGTCTTCCTAGAAGCCAAGAGGGGGAGTTGGGACCCGAAGACCTCTCGGCAGGAGTGGGGGTGCAGGCCAGGGCAGGCATGGGGTGGGGCTACTTCCCTGCCTGGAAGAGGTGTGACAAGTCTTACTCTATTAAAAAAAACCCCTGAGGTCTGGGGCGCCTGGGTGGCTCAATCAGTGAGGGTCTGACTCTTGATTTCTGCCGGGGTCAAGGTCTCAGGGTCTAGGGATGGAGCTCCGTGCTCAGCAGGGAGCCTGCTTGGGATTCTCCCTAGCTCTCCGTCTGCCCCTCCCTACTCCCCCACCTCTCTTTCAAAAAGAAAGAAAGAAAGAAAGAAAGAAAGAAAGAAAGAAAGAAAGAAAGAAAGAAGAAAGAAAGAAAGAAAGAAAGAAAGAAAGAAAGAAAGAAAGAAAGAAAGAAAGAAAAGAAAAGAGTCCAAAGTCAGAAAGAATCCCCGGGGGATTTCCCGTGAATCAAACGTGGCTTCATAGCACAGCCAGACCCCGGCCTCGAGGGCACTCCTCACCCACAGGTCCAGCCAGGGCTCTGCGGCCAGCATGACTCTCCGGGCACTATAGGGGTGGGTGCCAAGGAGGAGAGGAGGTCCATGGGCTCTCAGGACTGAGGCTCCAGGATGAGTCATTCTGGGGTCCGGAGGAAGGATCCAAGCACAGTCAGCAGACCGGCAGCCTCTGTACGTTTCTTCCATGTGACAGGCATGGAGCTGTCCCAGGAGAAGTACGCTATAGCGGCCAAGAGCTGCGTGGAGTCCTGCGAGAGCCTCGTGCCCATCCAAGCCCGAGCCTCCGTCAAGGACGTGTACGTCTACGCGCACTGCTGCACCAGCGACCTGTGCAACGGAGCTGGGACCCAGGGGCCAGGGGCCACCGCCATGGGCCTGATGCTTGGGGCCAGTGTCCTTGTAACCCTCTCAGGGGCCTCCCTGTGACCCAGAGGTGTGGGACATGCGTGAGGCGGCACAACTCAGGACTCCCAGAGCCCCAAGCCCCCGTCCCCACCAAGCTGGCTGTGAGCACATCAATGGGGGACAGAGTACAGGAGAGGTGGGGGACCCCGCCAGTTCACCCCAAACCTTCAAGGCCAATGGATGTCCCCCCCCAGCACACCAACGCAGAGAACCTCCCAGGGTCTTTGGCTTTTCCTGGGTGTCCTCCCCGGCCCTTTGGCCAGCAGAACCAGCCCTGCCAGGGTCCTCAGGGAGCTGCCCCCCAGCAGTGCACAGGGGTTTTCCTTTGCCCTGGGGGGCCCGGCAGCCAGAACCCGAGGCCCGAGTTAGGCCTCGGAGCCCCTGGTCAGGCTGGGGTCGGGCCTGCCACGTGTCCTTCCCGACAGCCCCGCTCCCTCACTGGCTCCCGGGAGCCTCTGGGATGAAGTTCGTGCATGTGGTCCTGCCTCAGGACTCACCCAGCCTGAAGCCCGGCTGCATGCCCGCTGTGGCCGTGGAGCACAGGCGGATGCGTGTTCTCCGCGCTGGGATCCAAGGTCTCTGGGGAATGACTCCTTCCACCCGGCGAAACCATTAAACAAAACCACAAAGTGTGTCATTCGTGTGGTATTGAGGCCGCGGGCCCAGAAGCACTCGGGGCGCTCCGAGGAGCAGTGACTTGGGTGCCCTCTGGGGACAAGATGGCCACAGTCCAGGGTGGCAGGATTGGGGCCAGCCAGAGCCCAGGGGCCTGTCGGCCTCCTCCTCCTTCCGAGGCAACGGGAGTAGAGTCCCGGGAGGCTTCAGCTGCAGTTTCGGGGTGACCAGCGGGAGCACCTGGCAGGGCTGGCCCATCCCAGGCCCTGCAGGCAGAACGCAGACCCCTGAGGTGGTGCCTGGCAGAGACGGTGGCTGTGGGGTGCAGGAGGGTACTCTTCATGGGCCCCCTACACAGCCGGGAGAGGGGGGCTCTTCCCACAGACCTTACCAAACGTGGTGGGAGAAGGCACTGGGGGGGGGGGCTCTCACCTCCTTTTCTCCTTTAGTCTTGAATCCGCCTTGAGAATCAGGCATCACGGTTACTGTCCTTTGTCTGCTGAAGCGACCCAGTGAGAGTCTGAGTGCTGGTTCAGGCTGCTGTGACGAAGGGCCACGGAGCAGGCACCTTACACATGGTGTTTAGTGTCTCCTGGTCCCGGAGGCTGGAAGCCTGGCCCCGCTGTACAGGCAGGGCTGGGCCCCCTGCGGCCTCTCCCTGGCGAGCAGCCAGCGTCTCCACCCCGTGTCCTCACATGGCCATCGTCGTGGTTTTCCCTTCTTATCAGGACACCAATTATATAGTTTTAGGGCTACCCATAGGACCCCCTTTTACCTTACTCACCTCTTTAAAGGCCCATCTCCAAACACAGTCACCTTCTGAGGTCCCGAGGGTTAGAACTTCAACATCTGAATTTGGGACAGACACAGTTCAGGCCATTATACAGGAGGAGGGATGGTCCCATTGAAGTCCAAGCTAAGACTCACCAGGACCCCATGGACGCCTGGTTCAGGACGGGGAAGAGGGGCTGCTCAGGTGCAACAGGGGCAGGAAGGGACAATCCGGGAAGCTTCGTGGGTCCTCTTGGTAAAAATTTAATCTGGCCCAAGGGAGGTCTGGCGTGTATCCTCAGCTGCTGGGAGGTCATCACCAAGCCCAGGGACGTCCCGAGTCCAGGGTCCTTATTTCCCTGGGGCTCTGGGCCACACGGTATCAGCTCAGCCTCCCGAGGGGCTGGAGACTGAGGTCAGCCATGCGGGCAGCCGTCCAGGTCTGCGTGACCCGAAGCCAGATAAAGACCTTGGACACCGAGGCTGGGGGCTTTCCTCGCTGGCAACACTCCTGCGCTCTGTCACTTCGGGGCCAGCGGAGGTCACGCTGCCCACGACTCCACGGGGAGAGGCGGTGTGGACCCTCCTGAGCCCTGCCCGGGGCACCCCTTCCCCTGGCTGATAGCAGTCTGTGCCCTTTCCCTGCGACAAGCCGGAACGGTGAGCATGACAGCTCTCGTGAGCTCTGGGAGCCCTTCGAGCGCATCGGCGGACCCGACGGGGTCTCGGGGACTGCTTCCTAACATCATAGTACAACAAAGCCGGTATCCGCTGCCTCTTAAAGTGGACGTGAAAGGCCGTGAGGCGGGGCACCTGCAGCGCGAATACAACGTGGAGCAACCACGAAGAGAGCAGAGCGCACCATTCTGCCCCGCAGCCCTGAGCCCGCTGACGGCCTCGGTCCAGCATGAACCTTGCCATCAGAGCTGTGAATTAACTACCTAACTGACAACTCTTCATGCTGAACTCTGAAAAATAAAAGAGTCCAAAAAATTACTCTCTGTAGGTGAGCCGTAGCCACTGGAATCCCATGAACCGTAACAATTCAGCCCAGGTCCCATCGGGCCGGCAGGACTCAGAGCTGGCCCGGCTGCCCTGTGGCCTCTCGGGGTCTCCACGGTGCCTCCCTCACGCATTTAATCCCCGCCTCGGGGCTGTTTCTACGGCGGGAGACACGTCATTATATTAAAAGACGCTCCAAATACTTCCCAGTGTGGCGTATGTGTGGGTCCCGCTCACCTGGAAGATTAAATGGAAAAAAGAGAAAAGAAAAATTAAGCAGGAACTTCAGCAGACATCCAAACTAGAGTAAAGCTGCAGATACTCCGACATTGTAGTACCAGCAGCAGGACAGACAGACGAATGGAAGACAGATGCAGGGGTGTGTGAATGTAAGCCACGGATGCACAAGAGGCTTCGAGCCGGTGCCCCAAACCTGCAGCACTGGGGCGCGATCCTACCCGTCTGGACAGGCGAAGAGAGAGCCGCAGGGACAGGCAGAGGGAGCGACGCACGGCCGGCAGACTCAAGAGCAGGCAAGAGAAGGAAAACCGAAAACAATTTAGAGAAGGCAAGAGGTTCTCACTGATAGCCTTAGAACAGAATAGCTTGGACAAATATTTGTAAATTCTAAATTCTTCAAAGTAAAAACATTTGCATAACAAACGTTAATAGAACTTAAAAACAGCAAATGAGGGACTACCCAGTGGCTCAGTCACTTAAGCATCTGCCTTTGGCTCGGGTCACGACCCCAGGGTCCTGGGATCAAGCCCCCTGCTTCTCCCTCTCCCTCTGCCCTCCCCCCACCCCTGCTCATGCTCTCTCTCTCTCTCTCCCCCCATATAAATAAATAAAATCTTTAAAAAAAATTAAAACAGCAAACAATGAAAAGGAGGAAGTATTTCCGATCGTGTAACAAGCAAAGGTTAATATCTAGGACATATAATGTCCCCAGATTAATATGAAATATATACATCCCAACATATAAAAGAGCAAAGGATATGAGTAGGCAGTTTATAGGCGAGAAAGTGCACCTGACCATGAGTAAGTGAAAAGCAGCTCATGTCCAGAATATTCTGGGAAGTGGCAAAGATGTCCGTGTCGGCTGAAACTTTGTGTTCGTAGGGCTGGAGAAATGAGCTTACACACCCCTATAAGCTGATGCAACCTTTTGGGGGGAACAGGGGGTAGTGATTTGTTAGTAGAACCAAAATTTTATTTTATTTTTTTAAAGATTTTATTTATTTATTCGACAGAGATAGAGACAGCCAGCGAGAGAGGGAACACAAGCAGGGGGAGTGGGAGAGGAAGAAGCAGGCTCATAGCGGAGGAGCCTGATGTGGGGCTCGATCCCGGAACGCCGGGATCACGCCCTGAGCCGAAGGCAGACGCTTAACCGCTGTGCCACCCAGGCGCCCCAGTAGAACCAAAATTTTAAACGTGCCAGCATTTCTCCTTTTTCAGGAAATTTCTCTTGCAGGAGTCGTCCGACAGAAATACTGACCTGGGTGCAAAGGCGTGCGGACGGTCTATGGAGCCGTAATAGCCAAAGACGCGGACACGCTAAGCACCAGCGGTGGGGACGTCGCGGAGCACGGCTCCTGACACTCGCGGAACAAATCAGATCCTGGTTCTGAAATTCAAGTACCTCTAGGACGTGTTGTTAGGGTTAAGAATCAAGGCGCCTCCCGGCCCCATTGCCCCACTGACTAAGATGTGGAGGCCCAAAGCAGTGCTCGGGGTGAAGTTACCGGAAGGCCTGAACCCTGCGGGTGGGCTCCGCCCTCACGACCACCAGCCCCACAGGACGGACCCAGGGAAGACAGCCAAAGGGCAAGGTGTCAGCTCCCTTCCCGTGAGCGACTTCTCACCAGAGTTTCCCAGCACCTGTTGCTGGGCTGGTGACCGCTGGTCTGAGTGACCTCCTTGGGGGCAGAGGCGTCATTCAGCCCTGGTGCTCCGGGCCAGGTGCAGGAGGCGCACAGGGAACGTTAGTCAAGTAGAAGAATTGCATGGGGGGGCGGGGGGGGGACATGGCAGAGACCCCTGGAACCTCCATTGTCCTGGCACGGTCCCCTCCCTGCCAACTCTTCCCAGGGGTGTCCTTCGGGTCCGATCTCTGACAAGGCCTGCAGGGGTTGGCTGTGTGCGGGGCCGGAGGGCGGTCCGTGTGCCCGGCCAGGGCGGGGGCAGAAACCACAGTGCATCTTTAAGCCTGGACTTGCCCCTGTTCCCAAGGGCAGAGCTGTCCTGTCCCTCCTGTCCACCAGCAGGTGGGGCTGGTGGTCACATTCTAGAAAAGGAAACCATGGTAGATTGACCAGTAGTAAAAATCCGGCTTGCCGAATTTACAGCAATCTGAATAGTCGAGGTCCATTCCAAGAGTGCGCGGTTTCAGGCTTTTATCCGTAGGCCCACTTTCGACCTTTCTGAGACCACCCTAGCCTTTTATTCTAAGGACTCATCTTCCCAATTTCATGTCACACGGAGGCGTTTCAAGCTGGTCGGAAAGTGAGGGGCTGCCTGAGGCTGTGAGCTGCGGAGCCACGGACCCCCTGTGCCCCCCACACCCTGCGTCAGGCGCGCGGAGGACGGAAGGGATTGCAACTCAGAGAAGTGCCGTCTCCCGTCAGGAAACACGAGGCCGCACAGCGTTCTGCCAGCTTTCCCTCACCTCCCCACAGCCCCTCACTTTGTCATCACTGGCTCTGTGCCAAAGGTCATCAAGACCCAGATGGATCAAAGTTCAGAGGGAAACACAACTTCAGAGAAACTCTGCTTTTGCTGTGGGAGGGTCTCCTGCAAAGGGAAGGCTTCATAGTTTCCTTGATAGAAAATGTCAATCTTGGGCCACCTGGGGGGCTCCGTCGGTGAAGCATCTGCCATCGGCTCAGGTCCTGATCCCAGGGTCCTGGGATCGAGCCCCGCGTCAAGCTCCTTGCTCCTCGGGGAGTCTGCTTCTCCCTCTGCCTGCCACTCCCCGCGCTTGTGCTCTCTCTCTCTCTCTGACAAATAAATAAATAAAATCTTAAAAAAAAAAAAAGAAAGAAAATGTCAATCTTATGCACAAAAATTAAAAGTACATAGAAAGCTGAGAAAAATGCACAACAAGAGATTTTTATCTTTGATATACAAGCAAGTGTTAAAACTGCCTGCGGGCTAACGCAGGAAGGAGGGCTGGAGGACAGACAGGAGCGCTCGGCTTCCCTGGCAATAAAACCTGCAGACAAGGAGGCGCTGCCTCGCCCGGCCCACGCCTTCCTCTGTTTTATGTGATTTTCAGTAAAACCCAGTGTTACTCAGAGTGAGGAATGAGCACGGAGGAAAACTGCACACAGCTGTGGATTCTTCTAGAAGGCAGTAGGCTGATCTGTGCCCAAAGCCTTAGACTGTCCCCGGCCTCTGACCTAGTCCCAATTTAAGAAAGTTATTGAAAGCCAATAATCAAAAATGCAATGTGCATTTATGACTATACTCATATCTGAAAAGGCACAAACAAATAAATTCAAGAGAGAGGGATGGGACAAAGTGAAGAGGCAGCCATTTTTCAGGGATTAAGAGACTGACTGGAGGCCGGAGGCCTGAGCCTGGAGGCAGCGAGGGGAGGGAGATAGGGGCCTCGGCCCAGGAGCCCCGGAAGGCCAGCGGTGGCCAAGTCCTGGGCTCACCCTGGACAGCAGCAAGGACCCGGCACAGACACACACAAGTGTCCCACATATGTGTCCATTCTCTCTTGGAATCTGCAGTATGAAGGTGCCGGGCCCGGTGACGCTGGGGCAGGCCAGGAACTGGGGCAGAGAGGTGGGGCCCAGAGATGGGACGCATCATGCCTGAGGTCACACAGCATGTCAGCTGCACAATGCGAACGGGCTCTAGACTCCTAACACTGCACCCCTGGAGCGTCCCCAAGGCGGGCCTCACTGCCGGCTGTGGAGCTGGGCGCCAGGAGGCAGGGCCAGCCGCCCCCGCCACTGCAGCTCACTGCACTGCTGCAGAGCGCTGGGTGACAACGGGAGGCCTCGGAGAAAGCCAGACTCTCTCGGAATCCAGGGCAGGTGTTTTTATCGCTCTTATTTCCTGGCCTGGGGAACCTGAGACACACAGGACGGGGGGCTATTGATTGAGACCTGTGGAACGTACGCTTCACCCCTCTGAGCAAACCTCCTAATGGCCTGCCCAGAGCCTCCCAGATTACTCTCCCATTCTATGGGGATGCACAGGAAAAGGCACGTGAAGTCAGGGCTCTGCAGGTGCCCAGGGTCAGGGCTCAGTGTGTGACCGGGGTCAGGGCTCAGAGTGTCACCAGGTCAGGGCTCAGTGTGTGATGAGGGGTCGGGCTAGAGTGTGACCAGGGTCAGGGCTCAGTGTGGGACCGCGGTCAGGGCCCAGAGTGTGACCAGGGTCAGGGCTCAGTGTGTGACCGGGGTCAGGGCTCAGTGTGTGACCGGGGTCAGGGCTCAGGTGTGATGAGGGGTCGGGCTAGAGTGTGACCGGGGTCAGGGCTCAGTGTGTGACCGGGGTCAGGGCTCAGAGTGTCACCAGGTCAGGGCTCAGTGTGTGATGAGGGGTCGGGCTAGAGTGTGACCAGGGTCAGGGCCCAGAGTGTGACCAGGGTCAGGGCTCAGTGTGTGACCAGGGTCAGGGCTCAGTGTGGGACCGGGGTCAGGGCCCAGAGTGTGACCAGGGTCAGGGCTCAGTGTGTGACCAGGGTCAGGGCCCAGAGTGTGACCAGGGTCAGGGCCCAGAGTGTGACCAGGGTCAGGGCTCAGTGTGTGATCGGGGTCAGGGCCCAGAGTGTCACCGGGGTCAGGGCCCAGAGTGTCACCAGGTCAGGGCTCAGTGTGTGACGAGGGGTCGGGCTAGAGTATGACCAGGGTCAGGGCCCAGAGTGTGACCAGGGTCAGGGCTCAGTGTGTGACCAGGGTCAGGGCTCAGTGTGTGACCAGGGTCAGGGTCAGGGCCCAGAGTGTCACCAGTGTCAGGGCCCAGAGTGTCACCATGGTCAGGGCCCAGAGTGTGACCGGGGTCAGGGCCCAGAGTGTGACCAGGGGTCGGGCTAGAGTATGACCAGGGTCAGGGCTCAGTGTGTGACCAGGGTCAGGGCTCAGTGTGGGACCGGGGTCAGGGCCCAGAGTGTGACCAGGGTCAGGGCTCAGTGTGTGACCAGGGTCAGGGTCCAGAGTGTGACCGGGGTCAGGGCCCAGAGTGTGACCAGCGTCAGGGCCCAGAGTGTCACCAGGGTCAGGGCTCAGTGTGTGACCAGGGTCAGGGCCCAGAGTGTGACCAGGGTCAGGGCCCAGAGTGTGACCAGCGTCAGGGCCCAGAGTGTGACCAGGGTCTGGGCCCAGAGTGTCACCAGGGTCAGGGCTCAGTGTGTGACCAGGGTCAGGGCCCAGAGTGTGACCAGGGTCAGGGCCCAGAGTGTCACCAGGGTCAGGACCCAGAGTGTGACCGGGGTCAGGGCCTAGAGTGTCACCAGGATCAAGTCTTTTAGTCACTCCCCCATACTTCTCCCTCTTCCTTTACGTGCCCCCGATACCCTCCGTTCAATAATTGCAGCAATCTGTCTCACAAACTGAGCATGTGCCACATGCCGCATGGACTGTCCCATGCGGACCGTCTCCTTCACTCATCCTAAGGACCTCGGGATGGAGACAACAGTCTCATTCCCATTTTGGAAAGAGAAGACAGACGGGGCAGGTACAGCACTGGCCTGGCAAATGTGTGTACTGGATTAGAAACGGAGTCTTCTTGGGGCGCCGGGCTGGCTCAGTCAGTGCAGCATGTGACTCGATCTCAGGTTTGTAACTTTGAGCCCCACGTTGGGTGTTGAGATGATTTAAAAATAAATTAGAAAGAGAAAGAAAGAAAGAAAGAAAGAAAGAAAGAAAGAAAGAAAGAAAGGGAAGAAGGAAAGAAGGAAGGAAGAGAAAGAGAAAGAAAAGAAGCAGGGTCTTCTCAGACTCTTCGGATCTCCCAGCTCCTCCAGGAGCCCCGCCCCAGCACCCCCCC
>NW_024427107.1:79291054-79295325 GCF_017311325.1 Ursus maritimus
CCCCCCCGCTTCCTTGCCCTCCAGATGGGCGGGGCTCGCTGTTCCGTGGGGTCTGGCAGAACAGTGTTCCCTCTCTCTTTTTTTATTTTTATTTTACTTTTTTTAAAAGATTTTATTTATTTGTTTAACAGAGAGAGAGACAGCCAGAGAGAGAGGGAGCACAAGTAGGGGGAGCGGGAGACGAAGAAGCAGGCTCCCAGGGGAGGAGCCCGATGTGGGGCTCGATCCCAGAACGCCAGGATCACGCCCTGAGCGGAAGGCAGACGCCCAAAACTGAGCCACCCAGGCGCCCCCCTCTCTCTTTTTTGATAGGTTTTCTTTATTTGAAGAGCTCTAGAGCATGGGAGAGGAATGGGGGAGGGGCAGAGGGAGAGAGAGATACAGACTCCCCGCTGAGCAAGGAGTGGGATTTGGGACTTGATCCCAGGACCCCGAGATCATGGCCTGAGCCAAAGGCAGACGCTTAACGACTGAGTCACCCCAGGCACCCCAAGCAGGCGTTCTCTGCAAGAAGTGAGCTGGAAGCCCTATCCTGGTCACCAAGGAGCCCTCCCAACACCTCAGCACCCCGGCTGGGGAGACAGCTGGCAGTCGGAGGCCTCGCCCAGTTCCTGCCCTGCCCTCTGACACCACAGCCTCACAGGCAGCCTCCCAAACTAAGTCCCTGGGAACTCCAGCTTGCCGGCCACGTCTCCCCACCTCTGCGGGGAGGCCTGTGAGCACCACCACCCCGCGGGGGCACAGGTAGCCTCTGACCAGGAGCCACTGAGAAGCAGAGCCTGTGGCTGACTGCTGGGGAGAGCAGCGCAAACCCTGAGAGGAGAACTCGGACAAAGCGCAGGTCCTGGTTCTGCGGGAGCCCAGCCCCACGGCCCCTCACAGCCTCTCCAGGGACGTCGGCCACCCCGATGGAGGACGACTCTCCAGGGCTGCAAAAGCAACAGTGTGTCCGGTGACACGTCTGGGTGAATTAGGAAAAGGCAGACGGGTGCGGGCGTGTCGGGGCGAGGAGCAGAGCTGGGGTGCTGGCTGCATTTGATGTGGGACCTCTGGGAAGCCCCTCCCTTTCTGTGCCCTGGTATCCCCCTCTGGGCGGCAAGGAACCCCTCCAGCAGGTCAGCTCCCAGCCCTCGGGATGGCAGCCAGGGTTCTTGGTGCAGGGGCGGGGGGAGCCAGCTCATCCATTGGCTCACCGGCCAAGACAGCAGGAGCAGGGCAGGCGGGCAAGTTGTGTCCGGCCTGGATTAGGCTGGCCTGTCCTCAGAGGGCCTCCGTCCAGCTGTGACTGTCGTGGGGCAGTTACAGCCCTCGCTCACTCCCGATACTCTCCAGCCGAGCATCCCTCCTCACCTGAGGTGTGTTCAAAGCAAGAAACTCTTCCCCCAGCTCCCTGGATGCCCACAGCTGCCCAGGCCCTCCCTTCCCCCCACCCCCTCACACACCTCTTCCTCCCCCCCTCCCTTCACCCAGCAGGCATCCATGGCAGGTTGCAGAGAACTGGGACCCCCGCTCATCACCTGGGGCCGGTTGTTTGCCAGGATCGCCACAAAAATACCACAGATGGGGCAGTTCAATCAACAGAAAGCTGCTGCCTCGGAGTCCCGGAGGCCGGAAGTCCGAGCTCCAGGAGTGGGCAGAGCTGGGCCTCCAGGCGTGGGGATAACCGTCCCCTCCCCATGTCCTCCCATGCGTGTCTGCGTCCTGCTCTCCCCTCTTGTAAGGACACCAGTCAGCGTGAATCAGGGCCCCCAGTGACCTCCTTTACCCTAATCACCTCCGCAAGGACCCATCGCCAAGCACAGTCACCCTCTGAAGTGCTGGGGTGAGGACTCCGACATGTGGATTTGGGGACAAGTTTATCCCGTGACACAGGAGGAGGTAAACAGGGGGCATGACCGCTCGATGGCAGCTTTGTCTGTAGCTCCCCCAAAGTGGAGGGGGGTCCAGATGCCCCGCACCCAGTGGGAGTTATAGCTGGTGTGACGAACCCACATCAGGGGGTTCTCCAGGACCTAATGCTGCGTGGGAAAGCCGCAGACTGTGTGGCCGCATTCAAAGAACATTGTCCTGCACCCACGTTCACAGCAGTGTCATTCACAATAGCCAAGACATGGAAGCAACGTAAGTGTCCACCGCGGGTTGAGTGGAAGAAGGGCGTGTGGTGTATACACAGTGGAATGTTACTCCACCGGGAGAAGAAGGAAATCCTGCCATTCCGGAAACGTGACGGACCTGGGAGAGAAGTCGGACAGAGAAATGCTGCCAAATACCAGAGGATCTCACTTACATGTGGAAACTAAAAAAGAGGAAGAACAAAGAAAAACCAAACTAGCGGAAAAAGAGATCAGATCTGGGCGCCTGGGTGGCTCAGTCGGTGAAGCGGTGAAGCGTCTGCCTCCGGCTCAGGTCATGATCCCAGGTCCTGCGATTGAGTCCCGAATCCCGAATCTGGCTGCCTGTTGAGCAGGGAGCCTGCTTCTCCCTCTCCCTCTGCCCCTCCCCCGTCCCTCCCCCTGCTCATGGGCGCGCTCTCTCAAATAAAGTCTTAAAGAAAGAAAGAAAGAAAGAAAGAAAGAAAGAAAGAAAGAAAGAAAGAAAGAAGATTTAAAAAGAGAGAGAAATCAGATCCGTGGTTTCCGCAGGTGGGGGGGGGGGGAGACGGAGGAGGGGAGTCCAAAGGACAGACTTCGCGCGGTACAGAGCAGGTGCTGACCTGTCAGGTGGCTCGAGGCGGCTGCTGCTGCTCTCTGGCGCCCCTGCAAGCCGACAAGGGAGTGGATCCTGGCTTCTCGTGGCGAGAAGGCATTCGTGTACCTGTCTGAGAACCTGCTGCGGCCATCGGTTTACTGCGAACGGGACTTAGGCCAGCACGCTGCGCACCTGACGCCAGCAGTCTGCACGTCGTCACATCTCCATAGAACGGGCAGGAAAGCAAAAAGCCAGAAAGCGCACCAAGCACCATTCTCAAAGTGACCCGTTTGCAGGGCGGCAAGCCGCTGAGCAGCTGCGGGGCTGGTGGCGATGCAAGAAGGGGGCTTAGTCCTGCCGGGCGCGGTGGGAGCGCTCCGCACGCTCGAGGGGGCGGGGGCGCAGGGCTCCTAGCGCCGCGCGACGCGGAGCGAGGCCCGGGCTGCACCAGCGCCCGAGCCCCGGGTCCCGGGCCGGCCCGCGAGCCCTCCCCGAGGCTGGGCCGCTGCGGGAGGCCTCCTGTGAGTGCACAGCTCTGCCAAAGTAAAACCTTAAAAAAAGCGAGAGAGAGAGCTTTTTTGTGTTCTATTGTTTCTTGTAATGGTTTTATTAGCTTCTGAAGAATAATTTACGTCACTCACTTGAATTTTCTAATTTTTTATGTTAAACGTGTTAGTAAAATCCTTGCCGTTCCGTTTGAAACCTTTCAGTGCTGTCCTCCTTTGTTGGGGCTGCCGCCAGGAACGCCAGGGCCCGGGGCTCAGCCAGGCCAGGACGTGAGGTCGCGAGGGCCACGTGTTGGCGCAGAGCCGCCTCCTCCCGGCGTCAGCACCTGGCCGAAGGGCTTAGGGCCCCAAGGAGCCTCTTTTGTCAGGACACTCGTCCCATTCATGAAGGCGTCGCTCTCAGGACTCAGATCCCAGCCAGCCTGAGGTTCCCAGGCAGGAGCTCGAAGGACACAGGGCCATTCAGATGACAGCACGACTTTCCAGATTTTCCTGGAGCTGGGACCGCTGGTTCCCCTTTTGATCCCGACCAGTCTCACCACAGTTACACACGCCATTAGTGTTTCCAAATCAGTCCCTGTTCGGCGGCCCTGTCCACTGCAGCGTGGCTTCTCTGTGGTTAAGGTCGGCTCTGTTACTAGTTTTCCTTTTTCTTCTACTTCTTGGGGATTTATTTTGGCATTCTTTCTATAACTCCTTTGATGTTCACTTCCTTCATTAATGTTGAATCTTTTCTTGTTTTTGGTGTATGGAGAGGAGACCGCACAGCCCCCGAGCGTGGTTAGTGGTCTGCGTGTCTGTGATCGTTCAGTTAGTGTGCTGTCGGAGTCCCATTTCGATTTCTTCTGTGACCCATGAGCTACTAATTAAAATATTTCTTTATTTCCGGGGCGCCTGGGTGGCACAGCGGTTAAAGCGTCTGCCTTCGGCTCAGGGCGTGATCCCGGCGTTCTGGGATCGAGCCCCACATCAGGCTCCTCCGCTGTGAGCCTGCTTCTTCCTCTCCCACTCCCCCTGCTTGTGTTCCCTCTCTCGCTGGCTGTCTCTATCTCTGTCAAATAAATAAATAAAATCTTT
>NW_024427107.1:79295335-79325309 GCF_017311325.1 Ursus maritimus
AAAGAAAGAAAGAAAGAAAGAAAGAAAGAAAGAAAGAAAGAAAGAAAGAAGATTTAAAAAGAGAGAGAAATCAGATCCGTGGTTTCCGCAGGTGGGGGGGGGGGGAGACGGAGGAGGGGAGTCCAAAGGACAGACTTCGCGCGGTACAGAGCAGGTGCTGACCTGTCAGGTGGCTCGAGGCGGCTGCTGCTGCTCTCTGGCGCCCCTGCAAGCCGACAAGGGAGTGGATCCTGGCTTCTCGTGGCGAGAAGGCATTCGTGTACCTGTCTGAGAACCTGCTGCGGCCATCGGTTTACTGCGAACGGGACTTAGGCCAGCACGCTGCGCACCTGACGCCAGCAGTCTGCACGTCGTCACATCTCCATAGAACGGGCAGGAAAGCAAAAAGCCAGAAAGCGCACCAAGCACCATTCTCAAAGTGACCCGTTTGCAGGGCGGCAAGCCGCTGAGCAGCTGCGGGGCTGGTGGCGATGCAAGAAGGGGGCTTAGTCCTGCCGGGCGCGGTGGGAGCGCTCCGCACGCTCGAGGGGGCGGGGGCGCAGGGCTCCTAGCGCCGCGCGACGCGGAGCGAGGCCCGGGCTGCACCAGCGCCCGAGCCCCGGGTCCCGGGCCGGCCCGCGAGCCCTCCCCGAGGCTGGGCCGCTGCGGGAGGCCTCCTGTGAGTGCACAGCTCTGCCAAAGTAAAACCTTAAAAAAAGCGAGAGAGAGAGCTTTTTTGTGTTCTATTGTTTCTTGTAATGGTTTTATTAGCTTCTGAAGAATAATTTACGTCACTCACTTGAATTTTCTAATTTTTTATGTTAAACGTGTTAGTAAAATCCTTGCCGTTCCGTTTGAAACCTTTCAGTGCTGTCCTCCTTTGTTGGGGCTGCCGCCAGGAACGCCAGGGCCCGGGGCTCAGCCAGGCCAGGACGTGAGGTCGCGAGGGCCACGTGTTGGCGCAGAGCCGCCTCCTCCCGGCGTCAGCACCTGGCCGAAGGGCTTAGGGCCCCAAGGAGCCTCTTTTGTCAGGACACTCGTCCCATTCATGAAGGCGTCGCTCTCAGGACTCAGATCCCAGCCAGCCTGAGGTTCCCAGGCAGGAGCTCGAAGGACACAGGGCCATTCAGATGACAGCACGACTTTCCAGATTTTCCTGGAGCTGGGACCGCTGGTTCCCCTTTTGATCCCGACCAGTCTCACCACAGTTACACACGCCATTAGTGTTTCCAAATCAGTCCCTGTTCGGCGGCCCTGTCCACTGCAGCGTGGCTTCTCTGTGGTTAAGGTCGGCTCTGTTACTAGTTTTCCTTTTTCTTCTACTTCTTGGGGATTTATTTTGGCATTCTTTCTATAACTCCTTTGATGTTCACTTCCTTCATTAATGTTGAATCTTTTCTTGTTTTTGGTGTATGGAGAGGAGACCGCACAGCCCCCGAGCGTGGTTAGTGGTCTGCGTGTCTGTGATCGTTCAGTTAGTGTGCTGTCGGAGTCCCATTTCGATTTCTTCTGTGACCCATGAGCTACTAATTAAAATATTTCTTTATTTCCGGGGCGCCTGGGTGGCACAGCGGTTAAAGCGTCTGCCTTCGGCTCAGGGCGTGATCCCGGCGTTCTGGGATCGAGCCCCACATCAGGCTCCTCCGCTGTGAGCCTGCTTCTTCCTCTCCCACTCCCCCTGCTTGTGTTCCCTCTCTCGCTGGCTGTCTCTATCTCTGTCAAATAAATAAATAAAATCTTTAAAAAAAAAATAAAATAAAATAAAATATTTCTTTATTTCCAAATACAGAATTTTCTTTGTGTTAACGGTTTACAGTGGTGATTGGAGTGACTACTTTGTATGATTTGTTTTGTCTGTTGATACTGTAACTGGGTAAGATTGAATTTGTTTGAAGATTTCACGGCTTGCCGTGTTCCACGGTTTTGCCTCAACCTTTACCTCGTCTTACGGTTCAGGTGGATCTCTGGGAACAGCATATATTGGGTTTTTAAAAACTATTCAGACAAACTTTAATCTTTAATTGGAGCATTAAATCCATTTACATTTAATAAATTACAGAGACGTACTTGGGTTTTAATCTACCATATCACTATGACCCTTTATGACCTACCCCGGTGCCCCCATGTTCCCTTTCTCTCTTCGTGACCTTTTCTTGGTGACTTTGTGCATTTTGAGTCATTCCCTTTACTAGTTTGGAAGTGGACACTCCCTTCGGAGGCGTGCCGTGCTGCTCCGGAGACCGCACCGACTGGCGACTGGCGGGGGCGTCACCAGCTGCAGGGGCCTCGCCCCACCCCCGCACGCTGTGCAGCTGTGCTCCACCCCCCACCCCCCACCCCCGCACGCTGTGCAGCTGTGCTCCACCCCCCACCCCCCACCCCCGCACGCTGTGCAGCTGTGCTCCACCCCCCACCCCCCACCCCCGCACGCTGTGCAGCTGTGCTCCACCCCCCACCCCCCCCCCCCGCACGCTGTGCAGCTGTGCTCCACCCCCCACCCCCCCACGCTGTGCAGCTGTGCTCCACCCCCCACCCCCCCACGCTGTGCAGCTGTGCTCCACCCCCCACCCCCCCACGCTGTGCAGCTGTGCTCCACCCCCCACCCCCCCACGCTGTGCAGCTGTGCTCCACCCCCCACCCCCCCACGCTGTGCAGCTGTGCTCCACCCCCCACCCCCCCACGCTGTGCAGCTGTGCTCCACCCCCCACCCCCCCACGCTGTGCAGCTGTGCTCCACCCCCCACCCCCCCACGCTGTGCAGCTGTGCTCCACCCCCCACCCCCCCACGCTGTGCAGCTGTGCTCCACCCCCCACCCCCCCACGCTGTGCAGCTGTGCTCCACCCCCCACCCCCCCACGCTGTGCAGCTGTGCTCCACCCCCCCCCCCCGCAGGCTGTGCAGCTGTGCTCCACCCCCCACCCCCCCACCCCCCGCAGGCTGTGCAGCTGTGCTCCACCCCCCACACCCCCACCCCCCGCAGGCTGTGCAGCTGTGCTCCACTCTGTGCTTAGCTCTGTGTTGTGGGTTTCAATTCTCCCTCTATAAATTTGTCTCCCTCAAGACACACTTACTAATCTTGTTACGAAATCAGTGTCCATGTAGGTTTACCGCTTATTCACCAGTATTTTCCTCATTCCTGGATCCGTCACTTCCAAAGGATGTCCTTAACTTCGGCTGAGGAACACCTCCTACACTTTCTCTTAGTGCAAGCATGCAGCAAGGAACTGGGTTCTGTTTCTCTGACGACGGTTTTCTCTCAACTTTATTTTGGAACTTTCGCTGCACGGAGAACGCTAGGTTGTCATCTCCTTTCTTCCGCTTCGCAGTTGCTGTCAAGAATTCAGGGATCATTCTAGTGTCACCCCTTAGTAGGTGATCTTTTTCTCTGGCTCATTAAAAGATGGCAAGGACTGGGGAGACGAGGCGCAGGGCCCTGCCTCACCTGGTCTGGAGCCGGCCAGGGCCACCACTGCAGGAGCACAGCGAGGAGGCCACAGCTCGGCACGGTCCCTCCACCTCCCAGGCCTGCAGGTGCAGGCAGCAGGCCCAGCAGCCTGGGAGGGGCAGATGAGGGGGCAGGGGCTGGACACACTCATTCCCTCCCCAGAGAGAGAGCCCCTCCCTGGGGGGATGCGGAGATGGGGGGCGTCACCCGGGCACCTGGCGCTGAGACCAGGGAGTGTGGGGGCCTGACCACAATGTGCCTGGCCCCTCACTGCAGCCTGGGCAGGTGCCAGGGCAGGAGGAGAGTCTGGAGCACACTGCCCCAGCAGGGCTCCTTCCGCCAGCCCCGCCCCTCCCCACCCTACCTGCCTTCCCCCAGCCTGCAGGAAATGGAAACTTAGAGCCTCTGGGCTCCTCCTCCCACCCCTCCGCCCCTTCTCACCCAGCCCCACCCTGCCTCCCCTGCTCTGGCAGGCTGCCTGCACCCTCCCCGCCCCCAGCCTCCCCCCTCCCCAGGAAGGGGCAGCAGGAAGCAGGGTGGCCAGCAACCTCTGAGCCCAGCCCCGCAAGAACTTGGCCCTCCCACCCAGAGCAGGAGTGCTGGGCCCGAGAGTCACCGACCCAGCCTCAGGGGGCCTTCTGAAAACGGGATAAGCATTACTGTCTCTGAGTGTAGGTGTAGGAGGGGTAAGAACAGAGGAATACCACCTGGGAAGCAGTAAGTGCCAGGGATGGAGGCCGAGGTGCCTATTAGCAGGAGAGGGGCGTGGGGTCCACAGGGGTCTTGCCACTGCCCGAGCCTGGGGCTCTGACCGAAGAAGCTCTCTAAAGGCCTGAGATATAAGGAAGCCCCTTCAGGTTACTTTCCAAGTCAGTATGACCCTACAGAAACTCTGTTTAAGCCAAAAGCCTGATCTAGGGCCCACCAAGCACACATCACGCACCTGCTTCGTAGATGAGTCATGTAAAGGAAAACCGTCTTGCCCTCAACGTGTGGACCAATTCTGCTCTCCGCGTTCCTTGCCATTAAACGTATGATTCCTGCCTATATGCTATTCTATCAACTTTAGAGCTTTTACAAGATGTAAAAAAGCATAAAACCCTGTAAAAACTGCTCGTTCTCTGGAGCACTAGACGTAGTTTTGGAATGTTGGTGAAGTCCACAGCCCACGGCCTAAGAAAATTCTGGAGACATCTTTGGTGCAAAAAGGTGGTTTTATTAAAGCACGGGGGCAGGACCCGTGGGCAGAAAGAGAAGCAGAAGCACGGGGGTCAGGAGGAGTGGCCCATTATATACTCTCAAGTTGGGAGGGGGTTAGGGACAGCACAAGCCTCCCAGGTATTCTGCAAGCAGGGTTTCCAGGACCCGGAGGGGGCAGCTATTGTCAGGAGAAGGTCATGTATTACTGTTTCATAAAAACTCGGTCATGAGACCCCTCAGATGTATATCGGTGGGTCCCATGCGTGGGGGTGATTGCCAATATGTATCTTGGGGGGCAGAGATGAAGGAAGTTTGCAAAAGAATTTTTGTATGTTAAAGTAGACTTAAGGGTCCTGGGGGTCGGGCTATGATTGCCCGTTGCCCTTAGCAAAGTGTCAACATCGAGAGAGTTGAGCTCCTGGAAGAAGGTCACTCTGCCTGTTTCAAGGACCTGTCGGTGGGCTGTAGGAAGTAAAGACATTTAATAATTTTTCTTTTGCCTGTGTTTCCCGCCATCACACTTTCTTCCCTGTGAACAGCACATTCCCCCAGCAGCTTTCCTGACTTGGGCTCAAATAAAACTCTTTCTTACTTTTATTTTTATTTATTTATTTTTTAAGATTTTATTTATTTGACAGAGAGAGAGACAGCCAGCGAGAGAGGGAACACAAGCAGGGGGAGTGGGAGAGGAAAAAGCAGGCTCCCAGCGGAAGAGCCTGATGCGGGGCTCGATCCCAGAACGCCGGGATCACGCCCTGAGCCGAAGGCAGACGCTTAACGACTGAGCCACCCAGGCGCCCCTCTTTCTTACTTCTAAAGATCCGTAAGGGTTTGTTCATTTTTTGTCGCAAGGCTCCCAGTGTTCTCCAGGTCAAGTACAATTTCCTGACCCTGGCTTTGGAGGCCTGTCGCCCTCGCAGCCTTCCAGGATAACTTCCCCTCCCAAGAGGAGTCCTGTGGGACAGCTGGCTTCTCCCCTCTCAGGCTGTGCACAGCTGGGAGTCTGGAGAGGACGTGCCCTCCCCCACCTCGCAGTGCTCATCCTGGGGGAGGGGGCTCAGTCACCTCTGACAGAGTGAAAGACCCCAAACCATGCTGGAAATCAGGAGGACTCAGAAACGTAACCTCACAGGCCCCTCCCCCCACACCCTGCCTCAGTCCCCGGGGCCAGCGACCCTTGATCTCAGGGTTGTGAGTTCAAACCCCACAACCTGTGTGCAGATGACATAAAAATAAAAACCTTAAGATACAAGAAGGAAGATGGAGAGGGAAACAAGCCTGCAGAGTCTCACCATCGCAGATACACGCGCGCGCGTACTCTCCCCACGGAGTAGGACAGAGACTACACCCCATCAGTGGGAATGACCCCTCACATCATTTAACAGGCACAAAATCGTCCATTGTTTGTACAACTCTGAATTTCCCCAGGGACGGCCTATTCCTCCCTCACTGAGTTTCTCAGTCGTTCACAAAGAAATCCTGTGGGTTCTGCCCTCAGAGCACCTGGGACCGACCTCTGCCCTGGCTCACAGTCACCTCGGCCAGATCCTGGCCTGCACCCCTCTTCCCCCTACCTCACCCCCCTCAGCTGTTTCTAGAACATTCCAGGCACACTTCACACCAACTGCTCTCTCTCCTTTTTCTGTCTTTGCTCAAATATCCCTTTCTCCAGCTTGAAATTACACAATTAAGTTTAAAATTACAGCTTCACCCCCACCATGCTCCAGACTCCGGCTGCGAAGCCCCTGCTCCACGCTGACCTTCCTGTCCAGCCCCCCTAACAGCAAACACGTTCCTTCTTACCGTGTGTCATAACCCAAGTTTCACCGAGGCAAAGAAAGTCCTTTTTTCGCTGGTGCCCGGCAAGCAGCTGGCACAGCCTGTTAGGAATGGGCGCTAAGAGAGCAAGGGAAGCATGAATGGGGCGCGCAGAGGCGACCTGCGGAAGGTCACAGCCCTGATTGCAATTATTGGGGCTATGGAAAGGAGATTTGTCGAGCTTCCTTTACTTGTTGCCAAATCCATTTATATTCTCACTACCAGGCTTGAAAGAGACCCTCCCTCTCCCTTCTTGCACATTTGCATTAGAAGTCCCAGGAGGACAGCGCAGTCCTGCCCACAGCTTGGTCCCTCACCCCGCCCTGCACGCAGGGGTCTCACGGAACGCTGCTCTCCCCTTATCTCAGACGTCTCTTTCTGCCACCCAGCCCCTCCTCTCTGCCCCCAGCAGCTGGCCTGCCACCGAGCTGGTGCCAGGTTTGGAGCTGAGGATGGAGAAGCCTCTTCCAGGGTTTGGGGTACCCTCCCCCCCCAGCCAGTGGGGCATGGGGAGCCACTGGCTTCTGCCTTGGCTCTCCTGCGAGTGTGCACACTGACACGCTCCCGGGACCCCATCTTGTGGAGCTCACCTGTGGGGGCCTGGGAACTCGAGGCTGCAGGCCGGGCAGTGCAGGGGTCTGGGGGGGGGGGTCCGCCGTATGCGGGCCTTGCACTTCCGGAGCCCTAGTTAACCTTGTCCTACAGGGCTTCCCACTCCCCATTGCCCCGGGCCTGTCAGGCTCAGGAACACGCGGAGGGAGGGATCCCAGTGAATCAAGAGCCCAGACCGGATCATTCTTGCTCAGTTAGTGAAGCTGCTGTCTTCCATCCTGCCGTCATCGGGATACACACCCGGCTTATACAGCGACCCCATTCTCTGTCTTCAGGGACTCCAGGTGCGGGGTTGGGTGGGGGTAGTGCTCAGCTGGCGGAAACTCCGCACAGTGGGGCAGGAGGCAGCCTGCAGGGAGGGGCCTGGGCAGGGTGGGAGCTGAGGCGGCGTCAAACAACCTTGAAGGGGGAGGATTCGCGCTGTAGAGCTGTGTTCAGTCTCAGCCCTGGAGGCTGAAAGTCCAAAGCCAAGGTCGGTAGGACTGTGCTCCTTCTGCAACCTACAGGGAAGACTCGCCTTGCCTCCCGTGCTTCTGGTGCTGGCCTGCCGTCCTTGGCAGTCCTTGGCTTGTGGCCAGCACTCTCCCGTCTCGGCCCCTGCGGTCGCTTGGCACTCCTCTCCCTGCACGCCGGTCCTCTAAGAAGGACTGTCCCCCAGAACATCTCTCCCTAGCCAATTACGTCTTCCGTGACCCAACTCCAGATAAGGTCAAATTCACTGGGGGTTAGGACTTGGATGCATCTTTTGGGGAACACAGTTCAACCCAGAAGAGGGGAGATGGGAGACTGACAACCGGCAAGGGGACTGAGCCACTGTGGGCAAGGGGAGCCATGTGTGAAAGGGGCAGCCAGGAGGCAGCCAGGGCTGTTGGATCACCTGAAGATACTGGTGTGAACCCATGGTTCCCGTGAGCACAGGCACAGAAGTGCCACAGGTGTCCAGGCATGAGTGACAGCGTCGGCGTGTGTCTCCTGGCTCTGGGCCCTGAGAGAGTCTGGGGGCAGTGACACGCAGCAGTGGCAAGCATATCTACAGTTTGACCCTAGAACGGCTCTCCACCTAGAAGAACCAGGGCTCCGGGGAGAAACAGCTGCTCCAGGGCTGGATCCGGGAAAGAACAGGATGAGCCTGGAACATTCCTTACTCCAGAAAGCCGGGATGTGCTCCCTGCACACCGCAGACACAGCAGAACACAGAGGCCAGCTCTAAGGGCTCTGAGCACCAAATCTGGGATCATGTGAGCATCAGAGCGGGATCAGCCGACACAACCAAGGGCACAGCCCCGGCTGCAAAGCGCGAATAAAGCAATGCCGAGCAGCGGGAGGAGGGGGCCGGCCTCCTTCAGCTCTGGGCTCTGGGGCAGACAGCAGCTCTGAGCGCAAGCTCCAGCCCTGGGCACTGGGTCTACATCACCGCTCGGGACACCAGTGGCCTCGGCTGGGACATGGTAGGACAGGGTCCACCAGGAACGTTGTGGGGCTCCCTGGAAGTCGTGGAGCACATGGGTGTTCACCTCATTCCCCGTCTGCACTGCCTCTTGGATGCATCGAGACTGTGCCATCTGAACACTTCAGATTGGGTGCCTTTCCCGTGCACCCTCCCCAACCCAGCCCTTTTCTCCCACGCCTCCCAGGCCCATCCTCAAACCTGCAGGTGCGCCTGGGAGCCCGGCAGCTGCCTCGTGCTGACTGCAAGGACCCCGACAGGGCTTTTAAAAATATATTATCTTTAATGAAATTCTTATTTCTTTGGGTTACACACCCAGCCTGTGTTCCTTGTAGAGGCTTGGAAACCCGCCGAAGGAACAGAGGAAGGCCTTTCTAGCCCTTCTGCGTCTCCCTGGGCCCAGAGCCCAGACAGGCGACTCCGGGAGGTGTTTCCAGGCAGGGCACAGGCCTGTAGGAGGAAGCCAGCCTCGGTGTTGCCAACTCACAGGGCTCCCTCAAGGGCAGCTGCTGGGGCGAGCTGCCAGTATGGTCTCAGCTGCACGATGCTCAGTGCAAGCCTGGGACTGCCAAGTGGGTGGGCCACTGGGACCTCTGGCACAGCGGCCCCGCCGGCAGCTGGGGCAGGATCCAGCCTCCACCCACCTGATGCCGGCAAAACCCCTCTCTCCCCCAGACTGACAACCACAAAGGTCTCCAGACATGGACAAATGTCCTCTGGCAGGGACCACTGCCCCCAGCTGGGACATACCGGTCCCCTTCTGTGCGGTTTCACTGCCCAGCCCCGTCACTGCGGTGGGCGGTGGCCCTCGCCTCCCATCCTCACCGACCACAGACCACGGGCTGTGAGAGAGAGCGCAGGTCCCGCAGGTCCCCGCACGTGCACTACGGCACACTTGGCGCCCCCCCCTTCCTTCTCTTTTATATTCGTGATGGGGCTTAGCCTCTTTGTGCGCCTGCTCGTAAGTCAGACTTCCCCATGGGTCGTACATACAGGGAAAAACGTAGCACAGCCGCCCTCCAGCTCCATCCGCGCCCGGGCGTCCCCTGGGGCTCCGCAGCGCGCCCGGTGGGTAAGGGGGCCCCAGTACTGAAGGTCACGGTGTCAACAGGGGAAGCGGGCAGGGCGGGAGGGGCACAGTTCAGCCCCCACCCGGCGCCACCCTTTCGGCGCCCGATCGCACCGAGGTCTGACTTGGTGGAAACAGTCCCTTGCGTGCGGGCTGCTCCTTCTTCGCAGAGGCGCATCGGAACTCTGTTGTCACCCCCAAGCTCCCCTCCCCAAGACGGTTTCTGCAGGCTTCCCGGCAGTGCCGCGCGCCACCACGCCCATGCCGCTGGCTCTGGCCGCTTGCTCCTTGTTGGCAAGATTGGACTAAGGAGAATTTGGACCTTCAGGGACCCTTTAGGAAACTGAAGACCCGCCCCAAACTGGTTCCTCCGAGACCTCTCTGTTCCACGCTGGCTTTTACTGCCCGCAGCCTCCCTGCCCGTCCTTGAGTGTCCTTCAAACCCCCACCTCCTCCCTCCCTCCCCCCGTTCTGGGGCCACTCACACCCGAGGCTGCCCGCCACCACTGGGGGCTCCCAGGGCCTCAGGGACCGAAACAGCAACCTCGGAGGCTGATTCGGAAACACTGTTTCATCCACTCAGATGAGCCCCCCCCCACGGCTGCTCGGCCTCTCCCGAGCGCCCCCACCAGAACGCAGTCCGGGGTCTGGGCAGGTGATCTCCGGTTGTCTCATCCGCAGAAACACAATTCACATCAAAATAGAAAGTGGGGCAAAGGACAGAACCAAGTCTTTTATGTAAACGAGAGAATTGTGTATGACTTGCGGCTGGCTGGGGTTTTGGAATAAAGCTACGCCCTATGTGTACCTGCCTGGACGTTTGTGCGTGCCCTGGGCTGTGTCTGTATATGACCTTGCCCTGACCTCTGCATAATAGGAGCAAATTAATTTATAAAATCCCATAGAGAAGACTGTTCTGTTCTAATTTGCTTACACAGAAATAAGTGTTCACATAAAATGTCCCTAACACTCTTATAAATATAGAAACTAACCAAATACTGTTCAAGTTTCTGTGATTTAGGTAAACCTTTGGTAAAATAAGACTAGTGTAATATCGTTGGTTTAATCAAAACAGTTGTCTCCTGAGTTGTCGGCCTGAAGTCTGACGTGAGCACACATCTTTATCCTGAGTTTGCTAGTCCGATAAGCTACTGCTACGTCCGTGGGGTGTCTAAGATTATAAAAATTGTAAATCCACCCAAGAACAAGAGTACGTAGAAAGGAGCTGCTCGACACCCATTACTACGAGTCTATCAAGGGCAGCAGAAAAAAAAAAAAAAACAACAATGTATTTAACATTCAAAAAAATTTTTTCTGCTTTTGTGATTTTGAGGGGTACTTTTTGGGGAGAATGCACAGAGGATAGGACAGGCTTATGGACCTGGGGGGTGGGGGCCAGGGCGGGAAGAGAGACAGATGGAGAGGTCTCAGCTTTACAGCTGGGGAGGGCCCCATGGCCTCAGAGAGACCTCTGGAAGTGGAGCCAGAAACAGGGGGGGGGGGCACCCAACTTTCTCCTGGAATTTCCCCAAAGCCACTGTTGGTTGACTAGGTGAGGCCCCCTCCTGGCCTGGGACTCAGGATCCCGCCTGGGGGGTGACAGCTACTCCGGAAGAGGAGGGCGGCAGGAGAGCCCGGCCCCAGCTTCCTCCTGGTGGGGCACAGGATGCTGGGGGAGGATTTCGTGGGCCTCAGGAGAAGCAGCTCCTTGCCAGCGCACCGGAGGGGACCTGACGCTAGCAGGTGAGTGAGGCAGGAGGGAGCCGGCTGCCTGGCGAGGGCTCAGCCAAGGAGGGCCAGGGTCTGGGGAAGGGAGGCAGCAGCCTGAACCTGGGGCACCCCGCAGGCACCTCCCACATCGTGTCCTCTCCAGGAGCCATGAGACACATCCATCCCTTCTTGCTGGCCGTCCTGCTGTGCTCGGAGTGTGGTGAGCAGCCAGGGCCGTGCTGGGGGGCATGGCCGGGAATCCCCTGTGAGGGGCCGTGTGTGCACATGGGAGGGGTCGGTCCTCCAGGCACCCAGAGGGTGGGAAGGGGCCCTCGAGCTGTGGCTCTGGCCTGAAGGGGTCTAACTGCATCCTTCCTGCGGGCCCGCTGGCCAGCCCTGAGCCTTCAGTGCTACAGCTGTGCTGAAGTGGAGAACAGCAGCCCGTGCCAGCCCTCCCAGTGTCTGATGCAGGGCGTCTGCTACACTAGTGACATAACCTTGACCTTGGACGACGGTGAGTGCCCAGCACTCGGAGGGAGGGGGCGGTTCAAGGAGCTCTGCTCTGAGGCTCCCCCAGCCTCTCAGAGGAGTGTGGGTTTGGCAGGGGCCACTCTCCAGCCTGCCTCAACTTCCCCATCCACATGGAGCGGGGCGTCCTCCAGAGGCCTTTTCAGGGAGGGGGCGGGATGGGACTCCAGCAGAGGGATGGATGGCCAAGTGCCCCCAGGGAGCGGGTGGCCAGGGAAGACCCCAGGAGGCTGAGAGCGGACGGGGGCCTCTCATGCCAGGCTCCTCCCTTCTTGCCCACAGGAAATCGGGTGAAGTACCAGCAGAAGGGGTGTGCCCCCTCCTGTGAGGAAGTCTCCCGCATACTGCAGCAGCTTTCCCAGAGCAGCGGCCCCGGCAATCTGGGCCTGCTGGGCCTAACGAAGCTTGAAGTGCAGGGTTTGAGGTGCTGTGAAAGGGACCTCTGTAATGGGGGCACACTGCCCCTGGGCCCTGGCGGGGGGCTCCTGCTCAGCCTAGGGCTCATCTTCCTCTGGGCCCTGCTGTGAGCAGCCCTGACTCCAGCACAGAAAGCAGGGCGTCGTCCTGAACAGAGTCACGCAGCAGGCACGTGAAGCAAGCTCGCTGTCCCACCCTTGCACACGCACACGCGCACACACACACACACACACACACACACACACACACCGTCCACACACATGCATCCCCACGCACAGACTCTGCAGACCCTCGGCCACTCCCGCCCAACCCACCTGGCCAGCCCCAGCCTCAGGCCCCCAGTACCCCGCTCTGCCAACAAGCCCAGCCCGTTTTGCAAACACCATCAGCGAACCACCGCCCCAAGCTGCAGACACTGCTGCGCTCTGACCAGACGGGCCTGTAGGAGAGCAAAGCCCACAGCCCAGCCCGGGGTCCTGCTCCCCATGTGCCAGCCAGCGCAAGGAGAAAATAAACCCTTTCCATATCTTCCTGTTCTCTGCTTGCCATTCGGCCCCCTAGGGGAGGGTGGGTGGCCCTGGGGCCTGCCTGGGAGGGACACGGAACTACCGCTTGGTTTTCCCTCAGCCAGGCGAGTGACCATGGTCCCAGGGGCTAGGAGCAGTGGTCACTTCTGGAGGGGTTAGCTCTGCTCAGCTGGGTGGGGGTTCCCCCTTGTCCCCATGAAGCGTTTCCTCCAACGCACGCTACCTTCCCCCCCAGCTCTTGCGGGAAGCCTCCATACGGAGCCTCTGCCCAGGGCCTCCGGTGGCTGATGCGCTGGTGGGGGGGGGGGGCTTCAGCAGAGGTAGGTGGTGGTGATGATGGAAGAGGGGGTCTTGGCTGCTTCCTTTCCTCTTTCACACATTTCCTCTTTCACACATGTCCTCTTTCACACGATTCCTCTTTTACACATTTCCTCTTTCACACATTCTTCCCCTCGAGTTCCTGCCCCCAAAGGTGACCCCAGAGCTCAGAGCCCCCCCACCCCCGCAGCCCACAGGACCAGCTCCTCCGCATGGGATGGAAAGCCCAGAGCTTCATCTCCTCCCTAGGTCCCCCCAGTCACCTCTTCCCGGAAGAAAAGCCCCCTCCCTCCCCGCCCGGTCCAGCAAACCCCCAGTGCGGCTCTGGGAACTCCACGGGATTGTCAGTCTCGGGTCTGCAGGGCCTGGAGACCAGGGCAGAGCCTTCCCTTCACAAGCAGGGAAACTGAGGCACAGGGAGCCTCATGCCAGTCTGTGCCAAAGACAAGGAACCAGAAGTGCCACCCTGGCCCACATGTGACCTCTGTGCCCCCCCGGAGCCGACCAAGTGACGTCTCCCTCTGGCCCCTTTGCTTCCGAGCGGAAAAGACTGGCAGACCCAGCCTCACCCCCAAACAAGGCTAGGGGCTGCTGAAGGAAGTACAGGGCCTGGGGAAGGGGAAACCAGCCCCACAGGGACAGGTCTTGGGGGCAGAGCAGGGTCTCTGCGGTCTGGAAATGTGATGCCTCTTCCCCAACGCCCCTCCTTCCAGCATCTCCCAACTCACCCCCCCCCCATGGTGCCAGCCACAACCATACACCCCGACTCCACACCCCCAGAGCGACATACCGACCGTGCCATGCAGTGGGGGGGACTCCGGGGGGGGCAGGGGGTGCTTTGTGGGCCATCTCCCACCTCCTGACCTCACCCTGCTGTCCCCCGGTGACCTTGGGCAAGGGCCCACCCCCTGGCCTGCCGCAGTGAATCCACTCTGCGGTGACCAGGGCCTTCCACGTGGGCCGGCACAGGCCAAGGGACGCAGCCGGGCCCTGTCCCCTGCCGCGGCGGTAGGCGCAGCCAGAGCCCCCGGCCCGCGTGCTCAGCTCACGGCGACCTCCTCCCCCTGGGCTTCTTCATCGCTCCACCTGATAAGTGTTACTAATTTCTGAGAGTATCTCACACGTGTCTTTTCGTTTTGATTGTTATATCATGATAGCAGGCAAACTGTTTTCACTGTTAATATTCTTAAATATCAGTGGGTTACCCAAACATATTCTCTGTTAATATATGAAGAGATTTTCTTATGTTTCTTCTTCCAATTGCTAAGTTCTCCATTTTCAATTTGCATTTTGATCCGTCAGAAATGTGTTCTTCATACCACCCCAGCCCTCACCCAAAAGGGTCAGGGGCAGAGTTCATCCTTCTCCGATCGGCTGCTGGGACCCCCCACACCCCCTGCAGCCCTGGGGGGGGGGAAGTGGCCCACACCCCCCCACACTCTTACCTCCCACAGAGACTACTCCATGCTGCTTTTCAAACGCTTCAGCTTTTCGTCCTGAAATAGGTTCGCACTTACAAAGAAGTTCCAAAAATAGAACAGAGTTCCTACGTCCCTTCACTCCACCCCACCCAGTGTTAACTTCTTACATAACCAGGGTCAGCACCAGGAGGTCAGCCTTGATGCGGACTCTCAGGTCGGCCTGCAGACCCTGGGCCGAGTCCCCCGCTGCACACACGGGGCTACCCTGGGGTCCAGAGCCTAGTCCTGGGGGCAGCACGACATCCGCGGTCCTCACCCCGGGCCGGCGCCTCCACCTTTCCGGCCGTTTCCGGCGGCCAAGGCCCAAGGCAGACTTCCAGGGTCTTCACGCCACCTCGTTCTAAGAACTTCATTAATCATAACTATTCGTCCTCTTGACCGTGGACACTTCCTAAGGGTTACCCACCTGTTTGTGAGCTGGAAAGGTCCCGGGGGCTGCAGGAGGCCCAGGTCCAACCCGTTGCCCCCACCCCACCCCTACAGCCCACCCTGGGCAGTTCCTGTGTGAGGGAGGCCCGTGGGCACGGTCTCCAACAACAGCGGCCTTGCACTTGAATTCAAGTGGGTCTGTCTGTGTGGCCTCAGCGTCTGTCCTGCCCGGTCCTACTGCACGGTTAGGAAGGCGAGCCCCTCGGGCACTCCCCCTTCTGTGCAACGGGTGGGTGGCCTCACTTGCCTCCCTGGCCCAGCGGCTGGTCACACTTGTTCGGGAGGCCTCCTGGCGTGCAAGGTGTCGAGGGAGCAGAGTGCACGAGTGGGTGTGGTGTGTGCATGGGGTCGAGCACAGAGTGTGAGTGCGTGTCGTGTGCGAGCTATGTGTGTTGTGTGTGCCCAGGGAGGGGGCGCAACACCAGCAGAGCTGCATGGGTGAGCTTTGGGGGAGGGCAAGGCCCTGGTGGCCTTCCAGTGTCCTGTTCCCCGGAGGCCCTGGCCCAGGCTGAGTAGCAGAGGGAAGGTGAGGGGCCCTGAAACGGTGGGCTCATCTGGCCCGGAAGGCAGCAGGTCAAGGCACCGGGCACCCCAGAACGCCCGACTGAAGCCTTCCCCAACCCCCTTGGCCATTTCCACCGCAGCTGACGTAGATAAAATCTGCCAGAACGGGAAAGCCGCTGCGGAAAACAATGCAGGGACTCAGCGCCCAAGGTCTGAGGGGCCTGGCCAGAGCCTGCCCTTCCTGCCTGCGTTTCCAAGGCTGGAGGTGGGGGCCGGAGAGAGAGGGGGTGGGGTGGACTCGTGAAGCCCCCTCCCCCACCCTCCCCACTGATGAGGGAGCAGAAGGCAAGCTGAGGACAAAGCAAAAGCTGACACCCCACAGCCCCCCCACCTGTGACATTCCTCCAGGAAACTCCCAACTTTCTTCATGCTAATGATGTGGTTGTGGAATATCGGTGAGGTTCAGTGGGTGGAGTCCGGAGCCAAGGACCAAGAAGGAATTCTTGAGGTGTCTTTGGTGCAAAATGGTGGTTTATTAAAGCTCGGGGACAGGACCCGTGGGCAGAAAGAGCTGCTGCCCCGGGTTGTGAGGGGGCTGATTCTATACTATGGGGTTGGGGGAGGTAAGGGAATGGGAAGTTTTCTAAAGGATTTTTGTATCTTAAAGAAGATGCACAGGATACCAGAGGCCTTGTTACTGTCAAGTGAAGGTTGTTTTTCCCTCTAGTAAGGCATTAGCATGAAGACAGCTGGGAACTTCCTGGAGGCTGCAGATTATAAGGACGTTTAATTGCATCTACATTTCCTTCTGGAAGCTAGGTTACTGATAGAGGTGCTTTGTTCTTGTAGACCGCCAAGACATTTGTAAACTGAGGGAGACAAGTCTTGCAGGATTGTGGTCTCCATAGGTTAACTCTCTTTGTCCTTTAGGGCAGCCAGGAGCACTGAGGAAGTTCACATACATCCCATGGGAGGGGGGTTGCGGGGTGTCAGTTTCTGCTTTGTCCCCAGCTTGCCTTCCGTTCCCCCATCATGTCCCTCCCTGAGCCATTGTGACCCTTAAATCTTTAAGGTTGTGGAAGGTGGAAGGTCTCATCCTCTGTAACTTCTTTGTGCTCAGCAGGGCATAGAGAGCTCCCTACCTGTGGGTCAGCACTGGTCAGTTGGGGAATGTGTAGGAAAGCTATGAAGGGCGGAGGCAGCCGAATCTGCCGCTGACAGTGAGGAAGTGTCTGTGCGGGTGGTGAGGGTCACCGTCCGTGTGAGGCCGTGGACGCGAGGGAGCCTCGGCACGCAGTGGAGAGATATTGAAGAAGACAACATATTAAGATCAGTACGGCTATAAGGATGAGAAATCCGATAAAGAGACCCTTAATAGTTGACCACAGTCCTTTTCCGAGCCGGGAGCTTAACCACTCCCTGAGTGAGAGAGAGGGGCTTTGTCGAGCCCCAGTTTGGGTATCCGTGTCTTTTAATAGTCCTGTGACATGTTTGTGGCAATCTGGGATGTACACACAGCATTCTGTTCGGTGACGGCACACGTGCCACCCTGTGCTGCTGTCAGGACGTCGAAGGCCACCCTGTTTTGTGGAGGCGCTCTGCACGTGTGGGCAACTTCAGTATTGAGTGAGGAGATGCTGTCTGGTGACTCACTGAAAGCCTTCGTGGTATAGTGATTAAGGGCTGCTACCTGCCAGATGACACTTTCCAGCCCGACGCATGGAAGAAAAACGGACGCTAGGTGGTCGTACCATTGAGAAACAGCCGTGCCCGTCTTCGTTTTCAACTGGGGAGATGAGCCGGAGTGGGGGTGGTTTTGGTAACACGCCCATGAACCCAGGCAAAACCTAGGGTGCGACGACCTGTCCTCCCTGGAGGGACCCAGGGCCATAGGTTAGCTCCACATGTGCAGTGGGTTCGTTGGGAGCTAGCCGCCTCAGCCCGGGCCGCCTCGGCCAGTCAGTGGCGCGCCGGTCAGTAGCCTGGAGGACCATGACCTGGGAAGAGGCTTCTAGTGGCAGGCATCCCAGACGACGCGTGTTATCTGCCCAAGTATCACGGGTGTGATTTCTTTGTTCCCAGCATAAAATTGCCTCTTGACTGAGTCGTCTGATGGTGGGTGTGAGCCACACACACATACCCCAAATTTGATATATGCCCTCCTCTGTATACCGGTAAGGAGGGCTCTGTAGCCTAGGCACTGGCCGGAGGACATTAATCTGTGGGTCTATAAAATCAGTTAAGATTTTAATGGTTTGAGGGTATGAAAAAGTTTGGTTATGTCCCGGTAAATTCCATGTTCCATTGATCATGGGCCAGGAAGAAACTTTTTGATTGGTGATAGATTTATCCCGAAATGTACTATCTCCATATATTATTTCTGAAATAAAGCATGTAGAGAATGCCGGTCGGTGCCCTGTAGACGGGAAACCCGCCAGAGTAACCCAGACGTACCTGACATGGGTAAGAGTCCGCATATCCAGCAACCCGTTTGATTTTTTAGTTCATCATCATGCTGAGCCCGTTGCAGAAAGGAATCGTCCATAAAGATCGGCGAGGAGAAAATAAAGAGAAGATATACAACCTTCATCGTCGTTCGAAGAGGAGTTTGAGATCTTCTGTGGGTTCACAGGAGTAAGAAGCCACGTTCGTTTGCTTAGTGGTTTCCTGTGAAGGAGGCACAGGCTTATTCTGGATCCAGGAGCCCATGGAGGGCATCCCAGTTTTACCGCAGTGGGAGTACGCGGTACGACCCGGTAGGGGCCCTTCCACTTTGGATTTGAGTCTCCTGACGTGTTTGACTTCCAGTCTCTTAAATAAACCATGTCTCCAGGGTTTACACGGGGTGGATTTTCAGTTATAGGTAAGTCAGGTTTGGGAAATATATGGTTAGTATCTTCATTGAGTAATTCATGAATTAAACCGGCCTCAAGTGAATAATTTAATAAGGCGTGACAACCTTCAGCTAGTTACAGATGTACAGTAAGAAGCGGCTTTCCAGACAGTAACTCAAACGAGCGGAGTCCTACAGGTTGTTTTGAAGCAATTCTTGTCCTGAGAAGTCCTACTGGTAAGAGGGTAACCCAATTGTCCTGGGTTTCTAAACCAAGTTTAGCAAGGTGGCGTTGTAAGGTATGGTTAGCCTTTTCTTTCCCGGAGGGTCGTGGATGCCAGGCTGAATGCAAGAAATATTTAATTTTTAAAGCTTGGGCTATTTGTTGACCTGTTTGAGCAGTAAAAGAAGGACCATTGTCACTTTGAAGAGATCGAGGAAGACCAAATCTAGGAATAATTTCTCTCAATAAAATTTTAGTTACTTCTACTGCTCTTTCAGTTTTATGTGGAAAGGCCTCGATCCATCCGGTGGACGTAGCAACAGACAGTAATAGAAACTTATAGCCTTTGCAAGTGGCATTGGTGTGACATCAAGCTGCCAGTCCTCTCCTGGATAGGATCCATGTCTTTGGACTGGTTTTGGGCGGGGGCGGGGGGGGGGATTTACTCGGGCACAGACAATGCAGGATTGGCAGACCTGTTTTATTGTGGCTGTTAAATTTACTGTATCAAATATATTTTTAATTAAGCGTTTTAAAGCGTCTTTGCCCAAATGAGTAGCCTGGTGTAGGCCCTGAATTACTTTCCCTTGGCTATTTTTGGGTATAAAGATTTTTCTCTCATTGTTCACTAGCCAACCCTGGGTATTTTTAGGATATCCTCACTCCTGAGCTGGGCGAGTCTCTCGGTCTGAATAGACGGGAGTTATGGACTCCGTTGGAGTTAAGACTGGAATGAGGCTTAATATCTGTTTACTCTTTGCTGCCTCTTTGTTTCCTTTAGATTCTAAGGTCATGTCCTTTTGATGTCCTTTGAGGTGGATCGCCGCCCCCTCCTTGGGCAGGGGTACGGCTTCAGGAAGGGTAAGGATTTCAGGCCCATATTTCATTGCGGAGTTATGACTTGATAATAGTCCCCTCTCCTTCCAAATAGCTCCGCGGGCATGTAGTGTCAGAAAGGTATATTTGGAATCAGTGTAAATGTTAATTTTTAGACCTTTTGCCAATTGAAGAGCACGGAGGAGTGCTATTATTTCAGCTTTGGGGCAGAAGTATTTACTGGAAGGGGTTTTGCCTCAATTGTTTCCATCACGCGGACTCTAGCGTATCCAGCCTGTTTTCCCCCTTACCCATGGAGCTCCTGCTGTCAGTAAACCAGTCATCGTCCGCATTTGTAATGCGGGAATCTGTTCGATCTGGCCTGCTCGAAGAGACAAGGTCGATGATCTCGGAACACTTACGCTCTGTAGAAGCACGATGGTCAGGTCCAGGCACAAGAGTAGCCGGGTTTCGAGTTTGACAAGTTTTTAGCGTTACTTCAGGGTATCTAGAAGCGTAGCCTGCTATTCAGTACGGCGGCCTCCCGTCATCCACTGGCGACCCTTGGTCTCTAAGACACTGGACCGATGCAAAGTCATTACTGTTAGGGACCGTCCCATCGTGAGCTTGGAGGCTTCTACGAGGAAGGCCGTGGCAGCCACCGCTCGAGGACAAGACGGCCACCCGGGGCTACACTGTCGAGTGACTTTGAAAAATAGCCCACTGGTCTTGCTTCATTTCCTAATTTTGGGGTGAGAACTCCCAAGGCTTGGCTCTGTTTTTCTGCTACATAGAGAGTAAAAGGTTTTTCTAAATTTGGTAACCCCAGAGCTGGAGCTGACAAAAATTTAGCTTTTAATGTTTGAAAGGCCGTCTGCGGAGCATTAGTCCAGAGCAAAGTTTCCTCATCAGGGCCTTTAACTGAATCATACAATGGTTTGGCTAAGAGTTCAAATCCGGGCATCCACAGGCAGCAAACACCTCCCATACCTGAAAAGGGGAGGAGTTGTTTAGTCTGTAGTCGAGTATAGCCTTTTTTCTATCAGTGGATAGAATACGGTGACCTGGTGTCAGTTCATATCCTAAATATTGTACTTTTTGTTTAGATATTTGTGCCTTTTTAGGGGAGACGTGATAGCCTCTCTCTGCCAAGAAATTAAGTCAAGTTCTAGAATTTTTATGGGATGTCTCCTTTGTGGGACTACACATTAGAATGTCACTACATATTGAATTATTGTCCTTTGAGACAAGGACAGACCACGGACATCTCTGCTACGTGCAGCTCCAAATAGGTGAGCCCTGTTTCTAAGTCCCTGCGGCAACACTGTCCCGGTTAATCGAGCAGCCTGTGGGCTTGAAGGTGAGGCCCATTCAAAGGCAAAGAGTGGCTGCATTTCCCCACTTAGTGGGGTGCAAGAGAAGGCTTCCTTTAAGTCAATACCGTAAAGCAGTGGTGTCACCAGGGACCTGGTGAGAACAGTACATGGACTTGGCGCTCTTGGACGAATAGGCATCACTGCCTCATTTATAGGTCTTAAGTCTTGTGCCATCCGATAGTCCCCATTTGGCCCTTTTGCTGGTAAAATTGGGGTGTTAAAAGGAGAGTGACAAGGCTTTAAAATACCATGTCTGAGAAACTTACCAATAAGTGCTTGTAACCCAGCTTTGGCCTCAGGTTTTAGAGGGTATTGTTTTTTTATGAGGTATCTTTGTTGGGTCTTTTAAGGTCACTTTAACTGGTTGGGCTATAAGAGCCCGTCCTGGGACATCACAATCCCAGACTTGTGAATTTACTTCCTCCCAGACTTTGGAAGAGATAGTAGGTATGGTTTTGCTCTCCAGACATTAAGGAGATTTCAGGCCATCCCCTCTACAGTAAGAGCAAACCGGCTTCCCCGTTTACACATTAAGTCCCGTCTGAGTAATGGAGTGGGACAAGATGGAAGGACGAGAAAAATATGAGTGACCAACTGACTTTTATATATACAGGTTAAGGGCATTTTCTGACGGCACATTTTAGTTTCCCCTTCTATGCCAACAATTTTAAGGTTAGAAAGACAAGTAGGGCCGGAGTGCTGAATAAGAACCGAGTAAGTGGCTCCCGTATCAATAAGAAAATTGATTAACTTACCTCCCACCTCCAGGGTAACCCGGGGCTCAGTCATCTTGATGTCAAAGGGAGCCGGACCAGCCCCAGGGCCCCGTCATGCCAGCTTCAACTCTCGGGCACGGAAGTGAGCTCCTGTCCTCTCCTCTCTCTGGAGATGAGGACAGTCTCTCTTCCAGTGTCCTGTTCTTTACAGACAGGACATGGCCCTAGTGGAGAGTGCTTGTTTGGACATTCTCTGCTCCAATGTCCGATCTGGCCACATCCATAGCACGGGGACTTGCCTAGTTCTGTGTCTGATACCGGCCTTTTCTTGTGCCCCTGGTTGGTCCGGTCTCATGGGGAATCCGCAATAGCGGCAGCTGTTATTTTAGCCTGGGTCTTACCCTGTAATGTGGCTTTCCGGTCCTTCTCTTGCCTTAAGGCCGTGCCTCTGTTATTAAAGACCCGGTCGCTACTTCTAGTAGGTGCGGGATCGGAGTCTGAGCACCCAAAGTCATTTTAGTTAGTTTTCGGCGGATGTCAGGTGCCAACTGGCTTATAAAATGCATATTTAGTGTAATTACTCCCTCGGGTGAGTTGGGTCCAAATTTGTAGATTTACGGGTGGCTTCTACCAATCGGCCCTGAAACAGAGCCGGGTTCTCATCAGTTCCTTGCGTAACTTCCTGAAGTTTATCAAAGTTTACAGGCTTACAGAATCCTTTTTTCATTCCTTCTATTAAACAAGTAATCATATGGTTTTGTTTTTCTCTCCCTGGACTGTCCTCCTGATAGTTCCAGTGTGGTTGGGTGCTAGGGACAGCAGCACCCCCAGCTGGGTGACGTCCCCTACCTCTCACGGCCAGTTCATCAGCGAACTCTTGCGCTCCCTCCCAGATTCGTTTCTTTTCCTCAGGGTGCAACAACGAGTTAAGATGGTGTATATATATCCTGCCAGCTCAAATCAAACATAATAGATACTGCTCGAAAGCCCTCAATAAATTGAGAGGGGTTTTCAGAATATCATCCTAACTGTTGTGTTATCTGAGCCAGGTCTGCAGTGGAGAATGGGACACGGACCCTAATTGTGCCCACTTCCCCATTAGCAATTCCCTAAGACGAAGCATCCCATACTTAGACGGAGCTCCTGGAAGAGAGGGAGTCCCGCTCCTAGTACGTCCACTGGGCTGGGAGCTGAGGGGTCTTGGGATTTATAAGGAGGAGGGGTAGCAACAGAGCCAGTGTCCTCTTTCTTTGGAATGGCCTCCATTTCCTCCAATATCTCAGATTTATTAAGAGGAATTGGCCTATTTAGACAGTCATCATCCAATATATCCAAGGGGGGGGGGTTGTTAACCTGCTTGAGGGTTAGACACATTCTGCAAGAGGCCCTCAGGCCTAGATCCTGATTTAAGGCCATAAAAGCTTGGACATGTGGGACTTCAGTCCATTCGCCCTTTTCCTTGCACAATAGATCTAACTGATGGATTGTACGAAGCTTAATGTCCCATTAATGGGCCATTTTCCCTCATCTCCTAAGGAGTATTGAGGCCATGAAACATTACAGAAGAAGATCAGCTTTTTCTTTCTTAAATCTTGCAGTCCAAATTGATTCCAATGGGTTAAAAGGCATCCCAAGGGAGAATCCTTGGGAACAGAAGAAGAAGATCCCATGTTCCTAGAAAAGTAAAGAAGGTCCATTATCAAAATCCCCCCCCGACTCCCGGGTGGCGTCCCATGCGGGATATGTCAGAGGTTCCTGTGTGTCAAAAGCTACCAGAGACGTCCCTCAACAAAAATCGCTGTTGATCACAAGCCTGCCTTCCCGTGAAGGCATTCCTGCCGTAAAAGGCCCTGGAGGGTGCCGGCGTCCCTCCCCTTCCCCACCACATCCTAAGCTACAGATGGTTGCCTGGTGAATGGACTGAAATACCATGCCTTGAAGGTCATGCCGTGAAGGTCACGCCTTATTTTACCTTGCCTTGAAGAACCAGCTGTTTTTAACCCACGGAAAACACTAGAGTATTTTTATAAGGGGAAATTACTGAATTTTGTAGCTTTAATAGTTAGCAGAGAATATTGACAGAAAACAGTAAAGACAGTAAACCATCATGGTCTAAGCGACATTCCAACGCAGGTGGTCCTTACAGCCAACTTCCCTGAGAAATGGTCCCGGTTGGGCTGTAATTCCATCGGGTACTGGTTTCGGCCGGCTCTGAGAGGAGGTCCTGCGGCCACAAGCAGCTAGACCAGGGATGTGGAGGGGATCACATTAGATCCATCAGGAGGAAACCTCACACGGGAGTCTTAAGATTGGCAGCCGTGCTAGTCACTTAGGTGGCTGTCCCGTGCCCAAGACAGACGACTTTGTAAAAGGACAGCAGTAAAGAGAGGGCATCAAGTTTCCGGGTCTTATTACCATCCCGTCCAGGGTACTAACTTCCAGCCAAAAGGCTGGCTTTCTCCTCCCCATAAAGTAGCCATGGTCTAGAGGACTGTAGCCTGACCTAGCGACGTGAAAGTGTTCCAATAAGACCGTACTCCTTGAAGAGCCCCTGAAATGAGAGTAAAGGAAGAGGAGAGAAAGTACTCACCAATTTTGCACCGAAGCTCAGAGTCCGGCTGTAAAGACTCAAAGCCCCACGTTGGGCGCCAAATGATGTGGTTTTGAAATATTGGTGAGGTTCAGTGGGTGGAGTCCGGAGCCGAGGACCAAGAAGGAATTCTTGAGATGTCTTTGGTGCAAAATGGTGGTTTATTAAACCCCAGGGACAGGACCCATGGGCAGAAAGAGCTGCTGCCCCGGGTTGTGAGGGGGCTGATTCTATACTATGGGGTTGGGGGAGGTAAGGGAATGGGAATTTTCTAAAGGATTTTTGTATCTTAAAGAAGATGCACAGGATACCAGAGGCCTTGTTACTGTCAAGTGAAGGCCCCTCTAGTAAGGCATTAGCATGAAGACAGCTGGGAACTTCCTGGAGGCTGCAGATTATAAGGACGTTTAATTGTATTTACACTCCCTTCTGGAAGCTAGGTTACTGATAGAGGTGCTTTGTTCTGGGGCGCCTGAGTGGCTCAGTCTTTAAGCGTTTGCCTTCGGCTCAGGGCGTGATCCCAGGGTACTGGGATCAAGCCCCGCATCAGTCTCCTCCACTGGGAGCCTGCTTCTTCCTCTTCCACTCCCCCTGCTTGTGTTCCCTCTCTCACTGGCTGTCTCTCTTTCTGTCAAATAAATAAATAAAATCTTAAAAAAAAAAAAAAAAGAAATGCTTTGTTCTTGTAGACTGCTAAGACATTTGTAAACTGAGGGAGACTCAAGTCTCGCAGGATTGTGGTCTCCATAGGTTAACTCTCTTTGTCCTTCAGGGCAGCCAGGAGCACTGAGGAAGGTCACATACATCCCATGGGAGGGGGTGGGGTTGCAGGGTGTCAGCTTCTGCTTTGTCCTCAGCTTGCCTTCCGTTCCCTCGTCACTAAGTCCTTGCTAGAGAGAAAAACAACCTTGACAATGGCAAGGCCTCTGGTATCCGGTCAGTCTTCTTGAGCATATGAAAATCCCTCTGAAACCTCCCTTTTTCTTATGTCCCCCCCCCCACAACCCCCAGACAGCAGATCTTCCTGCCCACAGGTCCTGTCCCTGGGGTTTAATAAAACCACCTTTTTGCACCAAAAACCTCTCAAGAATTCTTTCTTGGCCATCGGCTCCAGAGTCCAACCTCACCAAACCTCACCTACTTGCCCAAACTACATCAAAACCACCTCCCCTCCAATAGGCACCCAGAGCCCTGGTGAAGCACTGACCAGTGTCCATCCAGAGACCGTGGGACAGCTGGGGGGTCAGCTCAGGCCAAGAGCTGTCCTGGCCTGGGGCAGGTGGGCAGGGGGAGCTTTCTGGAGGGGTGGTGTGAGGAGGACAGGGGCAGAGGCAGCCCGGGGGGAGGGGACAGCAGTTGCGCTGGGGCTGGGCCTGGGGGCCCCAGGCCGGCAGCAAACCCCGCGGGGCGCCTGCGCATAGCCCTGCATGAACAGCAGGTACCAGGAGCCGCTGGAAGAGTCAGGCCAGAGGAGACAGGCGATCTGTGGACTCCCTGCGGTCCCTACGGGGAGGGGTGCACCTCCCCCCCTTGGTGCAGCCTCCCATCTCTGAGCGTGGCTGGAGAACACTCGTCCTTGCGAGTTTCATGTTGCCCCTGGAGTATTTCTATCTCTTGAAGAGGTGACCCAGCGCCCTGCTGCCAGCTGCCCTCGCCCAGGCCTACTCCTCTGTCCGGACGCCCAGAACCGGGCTGCCCCTGCTGTGCGCCGGGTCGGTGATGGGGTTTGGGAATCTGGGGAGGTTCAGTGGGGTGGAGTTCGGAGCCGGCGACCAAGAAAGAATTCTTGAGAGTCTTTGGTGCAAAATAGTGGTTTATTTAAAGCAGGGGGACAGGACCCGGGGGCAGGAAGAGCTGCTGCCCCAGGTTGTGAGGGAGGCTGATTCTACACCTGGGAGCCGCAGGTAGGGAAAAAGGGGGATTTTCAAAAGAACTTTCATCTGCTAAAGAGGACTCACCGGATACCAGATACCGATACGGGATGCCGGACACCGCAGGCCGTGCCACTGTAACGTGAAGGTTGTTTTTCCCTCGAGCAAGGCCTTAACAAGAAGGCTGTGGGAGCTTCCGGGAGGAATGTCGTGCACACCTCACCCAGGAGTGGGGGGGCAGGGGAGCCCTGGCTGGGTGTCAGCTCAGCTTTTGCTTTGTCCTCAGCTCTCCTTCCGCCCCATCGTCCGATTCACAGCTGGGTGCCCAAGCTTGGAGGGCTGAGGCACCGGGACCAGCCCCCGGGGCTGCCTGCTGCAGCCCTCTCTCGCACACGTGCACACACGTGCACACACGGGCACTGTGCTGGCGGGCGCCGTGGAGAACACGGGGAGGTCCCCAGGAGTGGGCGGCACCTGCGAAGACCCCCACATCAGGCTCTGGGGGAACAATGAGGCCACCCCCACTTCACGGGGGAAGGGGGGACAGATGCCGCTACCACAGCTGAAACCAAGTTCATCTGCATTCAACATTCCATTTCTTTTTCGAGCATAATGGTTTCCTTACTTAGGTAACTATTTTCTGTAAGAAAGCCCTAATACGCCCTCTGAAAAATAAACATCGTTAACTAGGGGCTTTTGTGGTGCCTTCCAGAATGGTGGTGAAGTCAGTATAGTGGTTTCTGATTAGATTTTTTTTAATAAAAAATAGGGGCGCCTGGGTGGCTCCGTTGGTTAAGCATCTCCTTGGGCTCAGGTCATGATCGTGGGGTCCTGGAATCAAAGTCCATATCGGGCTCCCTGCACAGTGGGGCGTCTGCTTCTCCCTCTCCGTCTGCTTGCTACCAGCCTGTGTGCACATGCTCTCCCAAATAAACATATTTTTTAAAGAATTTGTTTATTTGACAGAGACCACAAGCAGGGGCATGGCAGAGGGAGAGAGAGAAGCAGGCGGCCCACTGAGCAGAGAAGCCGACAGAGAGCCTGACGTGGGGCTGGATCCCAGGATCCTGGGATCGGGATCATGACCTGAGCAGAAAGCAGACGCTTAACCAACTGAGCCACCCAGACGCCCTCAAATAAATAAAAATCTTAAAAAAAAAAAAAAAAGAATGGAGTGAGAGGGAACTGGATAGAATAGAAAATACTGAGTGCCCCCCATGCAGTAAGGATTTATAGATACTGGTCATAACGTAAAGTTTTACAGTGGATCTGGGTCAAAATGTGGAAAAGCGTGCTCACTAAGGCATATGAGCCTCCGGGAGGGTGGGAGAGGCTCGTGACGCTGCCAAGAAGGGGCAGGACTGTGGCTGAGCCTCACCCCAGCCTGAATCCTCCCTCGGGCCCGTAGAGAATTCTCCCGGGGTCCAGGCTAAGGCCTGGTTCTGGGGGTGTTGGGGAGCTCAGGGAAAACCTCGTCCCTCGCCAGACCCAGAGTCATGAGATGTGTGAACCCTTGAAGATCCACGAGGCACACGATAGATTAAACGTTGCCATGACAAAGCCAGTTTTCAAATGCTTCCCATCTTCCCTTTCCCTTCGTGGCGTCCAGGGAAGTCCCTTCGAGAGAGAGAGCCTGAGTGACAGCGTCTCTGGCAGCTAGCCCTTCACACCAGTGCCCCTCCATCCCCGTCCAGCTGCCTCAGGGGCTGAGCTCCCAGGACCCTGCCCCACACCTACCAGTTCTGCTGGTGGCACTCCCCAGCTGCCCCCCAGCGCCGGGCTCCTCCCCCAGGCCTCCCTCCTGCCCTCCTCACAGAGGGACCCGAAGGCTCTCCCATCTCACCTGCTCCCTCCTCCCTTATTCTTCACAGAGTCCCCAAGCATCCCTCTCCTGAATCTCTCCCTCTCCCTTAGGATCTGCTTCCAGAGCACCCAGACTGACACCTCTTGCAACCGCCCCTCCCTACCCCTCCCTGCCCCCCCCTTCCCTTTTCTTCCAGGCAAGGAGTCAGCCTGAGGAGTTGAGGGCAAGGGTGGCAGCAGGGTGTAGCGAGCCATCCAGTGAGCCCTGTGACCACACCAAGGAACAAGGGTGCGAGGAGAGGGGCAGAGGGGGCACACCTGGGCTTCCAGGAACACGGCTCTCTTGGAGGGGCTTTACTCTATCCCTATGGCCTCAGGTCTGCATTCTGAGGACAGCCTCACTCACCTCCTTTCCCATTTGTTATGCCTAACGGTGACTTGTTTGCATTTCCTAGTAGAAATTTTACAACAAAGCTAGTCTGCAAAAGGCGAGCAAGGCGTCCTGGGGCTCATAGCCGCTGCCCCTGCTAACAGAGAGATCTCAGGACAGCGAGCTCAGACAAGGACAGGGCACGGAGGGGTGCCCAAGCCAGGCCATCTCTGCCCCAAGAAAGCCTCCACTGATGGGCAACCCGCTGGCAGGTCTGCGGCTGTTTAGAATCATGTTGAAGTCAAAGTCTGGAGCGAGGCACGTCCAGCCTCCAGCCATCCGGGCCCCCAGGGGCCACAGATGGCTGGTTTCTGCCTCTCCGCTGGGGTGCCAAAGGGCCCGACCTGGTGTGCTGACTGCTCTGTTGGAGACACTCAGTGCCCCACTCCTGCTCCCCCCTAGCTGGGCCCCAGGCCCCAGCAGGCAGAGCTTCAGGGAGGATTCACAGGGCACTGGCACAAGCACCCTGTCAGGATCCAGGTCCCGATCCCCAGCAGGACAGCAGCAGGTGTCCCCATGGAGGGCTCTTCCCCGCCCCCCGGGACACCTTATGAATCCTGAAGCAGATTTGCTTGTGAGAGGGGAGGAACCCCGAGACTCAAGTCTGGGAGACCTCCTGGGCCAGCATGAAGGATCCTGACCAGGGCCCAGGGCAGGGACGGCAGGGAAAAGATGAAGCTGGTCTGTCCTGGCACCATGAGCATGAATCCATAGAGTGTCCAGGAAAATGGAGATCCAGCCGGACCAGACTGACCACAGCCTCTGGGGTGCACTGGCCCCAGCCTCACGGCCTGCAGCAGGTGCACCGCTCAATCTAGGGAGACCAAAGAGAAACAGGGAGTGGTCAGGAAGAGGGAAGGGTCCTGCGAAGGGAGATGGAGGGGCAGGGTGAGGGGCTGGGGCAGGAGCAGTGCCGGAGGAGGTCCCTGTGATCTGGGCAGGCCAGCCCGTGTGAAGGTTGGTGAAGGGAGAAAGGCTCAAGCCCCTGCCTCCTGCCCTGGGTCCTGCTGGGCTCACATCTGGAAGGGAGGAGGGGTGGGAGGAGTGTGAAGCTGGCTAGAAGGGTAGCAGTGTGCGAGGTGGGCTGTCCTCTGAGCTAGTGTTCTGACCCATGCTTATGGCCTCCTGGGAGCCCAGCTGCCAGACAGCACCAGGGACAGGGACACGGCCCGGCCATAAGGCTGGAGGGAGAGGGTGCCTCCCAAGGCCACCATGAGTGTGGAGGAGGCCCCCACAGGGGTAACAGAACCCCACCAGAGGGCTGAGCACTTGGCGGGAGGTGGGGTCTGGTTGGTCACTGCCTAGTCGAGACCAACGCAGGACCTTCCGCCAACAGGTGGTGCTGTCTCTTCCAGGTGCGCTCGGTGGAGAGGCCCGTGGGCACGGCTGCAAGGGGCCCCTGCCCTCCGTGTCCCCATCAACCAAGAATAAATGTCAGGCTCCAGGCACCCAGCTCTGGGTGCTAGATCCAGAACGTTCTAGTTCTACAGGGACACCGTCACGTAGGTCAGGGGTCTTCGTGTGCTCTGCAAGGAGTGCTGTTACGGATTCCAGCGGGTCATCGCAGAGCCTGAGTCTGCTGACTTTGAGTCCCACTGACTGTCGCAGGACCTCCACCCAGCTGGCCACCAGGCCATTTGAGGGGGCTCTTAGGTTGCGTCTGTAGGAAGCCTGCAGTCTTGCGCGTGAAGGAGCTCAGGACTATGGCCCTGGGACCCCTTCCTGCAGCCCCCTCCTGCAGCTCTCCCTGTCCTCCCTCCCACAGCCTTCCATCCTCAGTCCTCCCTCCCACAGACCCTCTCCTATAGCCCTCCCTTCCTCCCGCAGTCCCCC
>NW_024427107.1:79325322-79374377 GCF_017311325.1 Ursus maritimus
CCCCCTCCTGCAGTCCTCCCTCCCCCCTGCACCCCTCCCTCCTGCACCCCTCCCTCCTGCAGACCAACACCCCCTGCAGTGCCATCCTTGTAAACATCACACCTTTTTTTTTTAGCTTCTAAATTCTAAGTGTGGCTTTCTGTCCCACAACAACAGCTCTCAAGCTGTATTTCCATTCAAATGTATTCGGCTGATTATTCACTGAGCATTGAATACTTGCCAGGCAGTATTCCGTGTCAAGGAGAAGGGCCAGTTAGGACCAGGGCAGGAGCAGAGGGATCTCTCTGAATGGGTACTCAAGCAGAGAAGCGGGGGTGCAGCCCAAGGAGGTCTGGAGTGGACTTCCTGTTCCAGGGTTGGGAACAGCTGTGCAAAGGGCCTGAGGTGGGAGCCCACGTGACATGGTGAGCCAGCCTGCAGCTGCAGCAGGTGCTCGAAATCACAGGAGCACTTTGGTTCTCTGGGAGCAGAACGGCCAGCCTGAGGGGAGCATGCCGAGGTCCCACCTGGAGACGTGGAGCTGCGCCCAGAGAGGTAAGGCGGGGGTACAGAGCCCCACAGCGTGGCCTCTTGGGCTACTCTCCTTGCACACTGAGCCCACACTGCCAGACGAGGCCTTGCCTCCTCCCAGCTAGAGCCTCAGAGTGGCTGGCTCCAGGCTCCCTGCCCCAAGAGACAGGGCAGCAGGAAAGGAGGGCTAGGGTCAGCACACTGCCCCACAGGACCCCTAAGCAGAGACCTGCAGTAGAGTCTCCCAGCCACGGGGGAGGGGGCAGCTCCAGGTGGGAGGGCGAGGAGCCACGGAGACTCTGCTGCTGGGGCCCAAGGAGGCCAAGAGCACTTGCCAGCAGCTCGTGAGCGCCACCCACAGGCAGACGCTGTTAGGTGGCATGGTGAGAAAGCAGAATGCCAGGCAAGGGCCATTGCCCTACCTGCACCCCGCGGCCCCCTCTCCAGCCTCAGCACCCTGTGCCAGCTTCCTGTGAGCTCAGGTGCCTGAGGGGGCTTCCTATTATTAGCTCCTCCAGGCCATGGATCCCCTTTCTGAAGGCGGTGAGGGCAGCAGGCACCCATCTCTCCCCGTTCCGGACCAGCCTGACCATGCACACACCTGGGTCCAGACCCTGGACAGGACTGGTAGGCATCCAGTGGCACATGTGCCCCCCAAACTCAAAGGACTGGCAACCCAAACTCCAGCCGTCTCTGCCAGGAGAAATTTCCCCAGGAAGCATGAGTAGGGGGAGAGCTGCCAGAGTAAAGGTCAGCATACACCCTGGGGGAGGGGCACCCCCCTCAGCCTCCGACAGCTGCGCTCCCCTCTCCTGCTCCCCCACCAGGCTGGGAAGCGCTGCCACCCCAGGGCGGCGACCAAGAGCAAACGCTTCCCTCGGGCTCAGCGGGGGGCTGCAGGAACTGTGCTGGAGAGAGACATGTGAGTGACTGGCAGGTGGGTCATTGTGCAGACGCCACCTGGTCTCCGTCCTGCCGCTGTACTCCCTGCCTCACTTGGTCCTTATTCGCAGCCCTTTTGCTGGGGGGGGGGGGCTCATACAGTGCCCATGTAGGGGGACATTTCACCAAGGCTGCACCCTCCTCCATCTACCCAGGGACCTTCCTCAGGACAGGGTCTGCCCAAGAAGTGGTGAGGCAAACTGGAGCAGGGAAAGAAAAAACATTCTGGGCCGGCGGGCGGGGGGTGGGGGGGGCATGACCCAGGCAATCAGCTGGTAGTTTGTAAAACCCAAGGAATCTGGCAAGCCCAAGGGGAGCAGAAGCAGAGGCGGGGTGTCTGCAGACACAAGTAGACCCTCCACCAGGTGGACACGTACCCGGCCGTCCCAGGAGGTGTCCAGGACACGCGAAGGAGGTTCCCAGAGTTCAGGGTTGAAGGAGGGAGCATGAGAGGGTCCACCATGGGCGGGTGGCCCGATACAGGAGGCCCTCTGGCATGGCTTTGGTCCCAGGGAACACAGGTGGCTGGTAACTCCTGGATATGCCGAGCCCCTGGACGCGGGGCCTCCTTCAGGAGGAACGGGTCCGAGGGCACGGCCGTCTAAGGCAGCCACAACATCCGCCCTCTCAGACTCGCCCGACCGGACCTGCCCGAAATCCTTTCTGCACCATGAAACACCTCACAGAAAGGAACTCAAGATCCCGTCGTTCTTCTAAGAATCCGTGGCGGGAAACCCTCACCAGAAGCTACATCTACGAAGATGCGGGTTGGAGGACCGCTCGTGTTAGCGGGAGGCGCACGGAGGGGCTAGCCTCCCCGCCGCAGTTTCCAGAAGCACCCCACAGATTATGTCGTCAAGCATTGCACAAACTCCCGGCTTGGCCGTAAATGTTCACATACATTTTCAAAGGACATTTGCGTCTCATGCCTGCTCTGTGGCAGTGGCCTTGGGGACATGTTGTGAGCTGGTTGTTCAAAATCACAAGAGCCCTCCGAGTCACAGGGTCCTGTCTTGAATGGGCCAGAGCCCACTTACGCTTTCTCCCACAAATACTTGCCGAGCGCCCACCACGGGCCAGAGGTGGTCTGGGTGCTGGGCACTGTCCCTGCGGGCTGACCTGCTGGACGGATCCACGAGCAAGGAGCCCGAACCCAAACAGACGGACGCTGCCAAGAGACAATGTATGCCTCTCACGGGGACCAAAGCTCATCCAAATCCCTTCTGGGCACGTGAGCTGATGAGGGAACGGAAGGCAAGCTGAGGACAAAGCAGAAGCTGACACCCTGCAAACACCGCCCCCCCCCATGGGATGTATGTGACATCCCTCAGGCACTCCTGGCTGCCCTAAAGGACAAAGAAACAGTCCTTACTACCTACAGCCCATTGACAAGTCCTTGAAACAGGCATGGTGACATTCCTCTAGGAACTCAGCTGCCTCCATGTTAATACTTTGCTAAGGGCAAAAGGCAGTCCTAGCCTGACCCCCTCCCCTCCACCAAGATCCTGTAAGTCTACTTTAACGTATAAAAACTCCTTTGGAAACTTCCTTTATCTCTAACCCCCCAAGATACGTGTTGGCAGTCAGCCCCCAAGCATACGGCCCACCGATACACATCTGAAGGGTCTCATGACTCAGGTTTTATTAGAGGGTAATAAATGACCTTTTCCCAACAGTAGCTAGCCCCCTCAAGGTCCTGGAAACCATGCTTCCAAAATTCCTTAGAGACTTAGGCTATCCCTAACCCCCTCCCAACTTGAGGGTATAGAATGGGCCACTCCTCACAATCCCGGGGCAGCAGCTCTTTCTGCCCACGGGTCCTGTCCCCCTGCTTTAATAAACCACCATTCTGCACCAAAGACGTCTCAAGAATTCTTTCTCGGTTGTCAGCTCCGGACTCCACCCCACTGAACCTCACCTGAACCTCATCAGAGCAAGGGGCTCCACGTGCCAAAGGAGATTCACTCTCCCCCCTTCCAGGCTAAGCCCAAAGCTTAGACGAAGATACCAGCAAGACGCTGCCTGGGGAAAGGCTGAGGACGCCCCACGCAGACACCCACCCTGCCCTCCAGAGGTAAGATCCAGAAGGGGTAACCAAGGGCTATGGCCAACGGCACGTTCCCGGGGACAGCAGGGCCGTCACCGCCAGAAGTGTAGAGCCCCACAGATATCACCTCTCCTTGGCTGTGGACCTCTTGGGACATGCGCAGAGCCCCACCTTCAGCCTCCAAGGACAGAGTCCCCGAAGCCTTCCCAGGTTGATCCATCCCACAACATCAGGGTGTTAGAGAACCACGCAATGTCCGACCCTGATCCCCAAACTGCGAAGACACACACACGCTTATGTGCACACTCATACACACCACCACACACTCACTCACTCCCCGCACACTCACATGGTGCCTCACGTACCCCTAGACCTTTCCCATGGGACTGGTCCACTGGGGGGGGGGGCTCTTCCCATGCAGCTCCCTCCTAGCCACACTGCCGTTCTGCCTCAGCTCCCTCCCCCTTGTCTGCCCTCCCCAGCTGTCCTAGTTCGGAAGCCTCTTCCCCTGGGGCCCCCTCACCGCAGGCGCCACCAGAAAGGCTGAGAGAAAAGGTCAGGCTCCACGGCTCCTCACAGGAAGCACACACGAAACTGTGAAGTGTATTTCCAAAACACGCAGGGGGCTGAGACTCGGGTGCTCCAGTCCCCACAGGAAGAGGAGGAAGCAGCAAAGGAGACGGGGAGGAAGGGCCCAGCGGCTGGGCCAGCCGGCCAACCCATCATCTCCAGCTCCCATCATCTCCAGCTCCCGCTAGGCTGCAATTGGTCTCCCATCCTGGCCAATGAGAAGCAGGATGCAGGGGCGTGGAGTCCTGCCAGGCCACCCTGGCCCGCCAGAGCCCGGCCTCCCTGCCCAGAGTGGATGGTGCAGGTCCAGCCAGGAAACACCTATTGAGAGACAGAACGCAGGAAAGGCTTTGCTGTTAGGTTGAGGATGCTGGCTTTATCCTAATGAGCCTCTAGGTTCTGCGCTGGGAGGGTCACATCAGGCTGGCTTTGTGAAAGGATCCCCTAGCTCCCCGGTGAGCTGGCGACCTGGGAGTATCTTGGCTGAGTGTCTTGGTCCAAGTGGGGGCAGCCACAGAAGAGGCAGCCCCTGCGCCCAGAGCAAAAAGGGATCCAGAACCAGCAAAGATGGGTGGCCCGCTGGGGGTCCCCGTGGCCCACAACCAATGCCCCCTGCGACCTCTCTCCCCCACCCGCAGGAGGCGAGGCCAGGAGCCTAGGACCCCAGGGAGGCCGGGGCAGAGGGGGCGGCGTGCTAGATGCAAGGTCCCCGCCTCCCCCCCTCCCCAAGCCGGCCCGGCCCCGGTGTCTGAAACGCTCCCACCGCGCTCGGCAGAAGGGACGCGAGCCCTTCCCGAGCGCTGCCGGCTACCGGTGGGCCCCCGTCACCGCCCCCACACGCTTGCCACGCGTCGCCGGGCTGCCCCGAGATGACACGCGCCCCGCGTGGGGACAAGAAGGACCGGCCGCACGGGCCAGCGACACCTCCCTGGGGCTGGGCTCCGGGCCCGGCGTGGGGGCCTACCAGCCCCGCCCGGGTCTGGGAACTCGGCCTCTGTCCCCGCCCCCAGGTACGCCGACCCCGCCCCCCGCGCCAGCCCGCGGGAGCCCCGACTCCGCCCCTGCGCCCCGCGTCTGCGGGAGCCCCAACTCTGCGCCTCCCGCCCCTGGGCCCCCAGCTCGCCCCTGCTCCCCCCGCCCCCAGGAACGCCGACTCCGCCCCGCCCGCCCCTGCACCCCCTCCCCAGCTCCCCCCGCCCGCGGGGACGCCGACTCCGCCCTGCCCGCCCCTGCGCCCCGAGGCCGCCCCTGCGCCCCAGCTCGCCCTTGCTCCCCCCGCCCGCGGGAGCGCCGACTCCGCCTGCCGTCCCCCGCGCGCCGCGGCTGCCGGGAGTCCGGGGCTGTGGTGCGCTTGGGCGCCAGGCTTGCGTAGCTCGGAGAGGCCGTGGACCTGCGTCTGCCCCGCGTGAGTCGGCGGGGCCCGGACCGGGGAGGGGGAGCGGGGACGACCCCCTTGGCGCCGGGCATGGCGGGGGTGGGGGGGAGCAGAGTGCCGGAGGACACGAGGGAGGGTCTGGAGGAGTCTGGGAGTCGGGGCTTACGGGAGGGCCCGGCGCCTGGGTGCTGAGCCTCCACTCCCATCCCCCAGCCCTCCCAGCCCTTCCGAGTGTTTCCCAAGATCGGGGCTGGAGCGGGCGCAGACGAACGCCAGGCGCCCTCCCTGGCTGGGTGATCCAGAACCGCGCAGGCATGGGGCCCATTCCCGACTCTAGGCTCCCCTTCACCTCTCCCGTGGGGACTGGCGAGGGGCAGCCTTCCTGACTTGAGAAGAGAGCTGGGGTCTCGGGGGGCCGGCAGGATGGGAAGAATTAAGTGCCCTCCCTGCTGGACCACCCTGGGGACTGGAGCCTACCCGGGGAAGGGGGAGAAAGCTTCTTGTTTGCCAAAGATTATGCAAGCGTATGAGATGCCTAGGAGCCTGCACCCCCAACGCCCCCCACTCCCTCCACCCTGCTGAGCCACCTGGCTCCTTCCCATCTTCCGGCGCAAGGACTAGCTCCTACCTCTCTAGGGGCCCCCAGTCACTGGATGCCTGGCTTTGTCGGGACTCAGACCCCTGAGCCTGGGGGAGGAGTGCGCAGTCTGGGTCCCAGATGGCACTGTCCCCAGGACCACTTTTCCCCTCAGGGCTCCCTTTGCTGACCCTGCATATGTCCATCCACTCTAGCCAGTGCCTCGACCCAGCCTAGTGGGTCCTGTTTGGTTGGGTGCCTAGCAGGGGACCGTGGGGACGCCGGCTGTGACTGGTGGCTGTGCATTCCAGAGCTTCCTTGAGAACAGGTCAGAGCTTCTCCAGGCCCAGATCTCACTTTATGGAAGAGGAAACTGAGGCTCCTTTCTCCCTAAACTATGTGGGTCCAGAGCTGGGCTCGGCACTGTCCTTGGGCACCTGCAGCTGCTGCCCTCCCACCCCCCACCCCAAGATCTTAGCCCAGGCCCAGAACTGGGCAGGGGAAGCCTGTTCTCTCCCTGGCATTCCTCTTCCCAGTGCCTGGGCCCTGGCTCCCCAGGCCCAGAATGCCCTTCCCCCACCATGGCTGTCCCCCCTGAAGGCACCAGACTGCTCCTCCCACACCATGCCTCCTGCAGAACAGACCAGAACCCCCGCTGCTCCCCTCGGTGTGCTTTCTCCACCCACTGCCACTGTCTCTGCCCAGGAGAGGGTCCTAGTGTAGGGCACGAGGCAGCCCCCGTAGATTCACACCTACTGCTGAGACTCGCTGAACCTCTTTTTCAGGCACGAAATGGGGGAATAGCAGATATTTATAGGCTCGTTGTCGTCAGCATTGAATAACATACAGAATGGGAAATACCCCCTCGTCTCCACAGCACAGAAGCTGCTGGGCTGGGTGCTCAGAACCCAGCCCAGACCCCGAGTCCTCATGTCAGGAATGGAGCTGGCTCATGGAAAGTTCTGGATGCAGGCCAGCTAATATTCCTGGGCACCGTCCCCCCACCCCCAGGACCACCAGCAGGGGCTTTCCTTTCTGTGCGATCCTGAGATCTTTCATGAGCTCCCTCGCGTGGCCCCCAGCAGCAAGCACACAGGCTGGGGGAGGGGTCTCCGCAAGAAGGAGTGTGCACCGAGCGAGGGCTAGGTCGGGAATGGAGCAGGAAGACCCTCTGTGTGCTGGCTGTGTTGCTGCCAGAGGGCAGCCCCCCCCGCCATCTAGCAAATGGGAGCAGCGTGGCTCTGGCCCCTCCTCCCAGTGGGCAGCCTGGTCCCCCACCGCGTTGTTCTCTAAACAGGACCAATAGGACCGACCAGTGTCTTTGGCTTTGTGAGACCCCAGACAGGACACCCGTCTCCTCCAGAATGAAGGTCTTCCTGCCGGTGCTGCTGGCAGCCCTGTTGGGTGTGGAGCAAGGTGAGGTGCCCCTGGGGCCCTGGCCTTCGGGCGAGCTGTGTTCTCTCCCGGTCCCTCCTGCTGCCTTCTCTCCCAAGCGGTGCCCAGGGGCCTTCAGACCTGTTCCCACCTGACCTGCTCTGGACGGCCGAACGGTCCTGTCCGCAGCAAACCAGGGCCTCGGTTCTGCTCCGGACACGCTCACCACTGTGCATTTGGACGTCCCTGGAGCTCCCCCTCCAGGGCCAGGGTCTGGAGTGTGATAACCGCTCGGTGACTGGGAAGTGGTTGGGTGTTGGCTCGGGACTGCAAGGGGACATGGCTGGAAGGCGTCCCAGGGCCCGAGACAGACGTCCCCTGCGGCGTGTCCCCTTCTCCTGCAGCCCACTCCCTGGTGTGCTTCTCGTGCACGAATCAGAACAGCAACTTCTACTGCCTGAAGCCGACTGTCTGCTCGGACTCCGACAACTACTGCGTGACCGTATCCGCCTCCGCCGGCATCGGTGAGCGCCGGCGGCCGCCTCTGCCCCCTGCCCGGGCCTCTGCCCCCTGCCCCTGCCCTCACGGCCTTGTTTTCCCGTGCAGGGAAACTGGTGGACTTCGGCCATACCCTGAACAAGGGCTGCTCCCCGATCTGCCCCAGCCCCAGCGTGAACCTCGGCGTGGCGTCCATCGGCACGTACTGCTGCCAGAGCTTCCTGTGCAACGTCAGCACTGCCGGCCGGGGGCTGCGCGCCAGCGCCGCCCTGCTGGGCCTCGGGCTCCTGCTCAGCCTGCTGTCGGCCCTGCCGCGGCTCGGGCCCTGACCCCCCAGCTCAGGAAGGAAGGCCCGGCCCCTCCCAGACCCCGACACGACGTGGAAGCCTCTTCCTCTGACCCCTCACCCTGCTCGAGCCCACGGTCAGGCCTGCCCCCTGCACCCCCACCCCCCTAAGAGGCGCCAGCTGCCCTCCCTTCTCAGGCGGTAATGTAACCTTCCTCAGGGAACCTGGGAAGGGCTGAGGGCTGAGGGCCGGAGGCTGAGGGTCCCGGACTCGGATCTGAGTCCTGGGGACACACTGGGAGGGGCACGTGCGCCCGCGGCCCTGCTCCGTCTGTCCCCAGGTGGGGTGGGAGATGTGCTTTGTGCCATGGCGTCCGAGGAGGACCAGCGTGCTGTTTCACGGGGGGGCAGAAGCACAGCTGTGTGGCCGGGTGGGGGGGGGGGTCAGGAGCCCGACGTTAGCAGCGGCTGAGCACCCCGAGCCCCAGCCACAAAGCTGTTTCTCTCTGGCTTGTCTGCGTCCCACGTTCACGCACTGTAAGGGGGCCTTTTGGAAGACGGAGTTCCGGTGCGTCTGGGTTTAGGCCGCTGGACCCAGGAATCAGCCCCCACCCCCTCTCTCCACCCCCACGTTGGAGTCTGCCTGCTGCTTTGGTGCCTCAAATAAACACATGTTCTCGACCCTTCGTGCTCTGGGTGTGGCTGCCCATGGCGGCGTGTCTGGGTGTCCCTCTCCCAGCAGGGGCCTAACATGGGGGGACCTCCTGTGGTACAGCCCCACCTTGAGGCCCACAGCGGGGAGAGGGGTGCCCCCGAGTCCACAGCTCGCTGCCCTCGAGGCCTAGAAGGGAACCTCCACCCCTGTCCTCCACTTCTTCCCGGGCCAGGCCAGGCCACGTGGGAATGTCCTCCTCGGGCAGGGCAGGACAGGGTGAGGGGCAGTCTGCTGTGGAGGAAGGCAGCGCCCTGCAGAGGGCTGGATGGGTTCGGACAGGGGAGAAGGCGGGGAGCCTGCAGGAGGGTGCACACGGACACCCCCGCCCAGTCCCTGGGACTTGAGGGTGGGCTGCCGGGGGCCCCTCGGGTCCAGGAGGGCGCAGGAAAACCTGGCTGGGCTGGCAGGGGCCTGGTGAGCGAGACACCTGCGCCCGCTTCCACTCTGCAAGCCACATTGTGTCAGTGGTGACCAGGGAAGCCATCAGCAGGGTCCGCTGCTGCTGGGGAAGGCCCTGTTCGCAGCCCAGGGCTGCTTTGATCTGGGCTGGGGGGCGGCGAGAAAATACGGAGCCGGGAAGGAGGGCGTGGAGTCCGGCACTCTGCCGAGGCGGCCCTCCTCAGGGCGCTCCCGGAAGGTGGGACAGATCAGCGTCCACTCGATGCCAGCAGGCCAGGTCTGAGGATGCAGAGGGGGCCCGAAAGACCAGCCGAGACGGTCGGTGGCTTCGTGCTGGCTAGAAGTTAGACGGGAGCCAGGAGGGAATGAGAGCGGAGTTTACTGACGAGCGCAAGGGAGAGTATAGCAGATGGGGCGTCTGGGAGACTCCCCGGCACTTGGGGCTAGGGGTTCCTATTGGAAAGGGGTCCGGGCTACTGCTCCTTCAGGAATCCAGGGCAGAGTCCCATCGAAGGCGAGCGTCAGGTGAACAACGGGTGTTAGTCTGTGATTCACTGTGGCTGGGAGTGTTGATGCCTGCGTCGTCCCAGGTTTGTTGGAAGCTCCTGGAACGTGTTTGGGATCCCATTCTTTGAGGTGTTACCAAGTGTTTGGGGCCTAGGAGGAACTCAGAATGATGAATTGTCTTGCCTCCCCCTTGGAGCGAAAAACAAGCTTCGGTTTACGCAAAGGCAAGGGGAATTACAGGGCATGAATCACTGTGACCAAGCAGAGAAACAGGACGGAGCCTTTGCAAAATGCAGCCCCTCCCGCCTCCCTGCCTCACACATGCCCGATCACCCAGGTTGTCCTGGGCCGGCCAGACCACAGAACACGGTCCAGCAGGGTGGGACAGCTGTCAGTGTGGGGCTCAGGATCCTGGCCCGTCTCCAGGGAAACCTTAAGATCAGGGATGGCCACGGAACCACAGAAATGTAAGGTTCTCATCGTCACGGCCACCAAAGGGGGACAGCCAGCCAACACACATAGCCAGGTGACAATGCAGGGATTGTGCCCAAGGAAGGGACAGCCCCCAAATAAGCGGGGCAGGAGGGATCTGCCCCAGTAGGGAGACAAGAGGAAGGAGACCCAGGCCCAACCAGCGCCTTGTAGAAGGATCCGGAAGCACATCAGAGCAGCCAGATTGAGATTCAGTGAGCATGTGATTCGCCTGAAAGGGTCAGACCAACATTAAAAACAAAAGAAGGGGCACTTGGCTGGCTCCGTCAGTGGAGCGTGTGACTCTCGATCTCAGAGCTGGGAGTTCGAGCCCCATGTTGGGTATAGAGATCGCTTAAAAAATAAAAAAAAAAATTTTAAAAAAGAAAAAGAATTCAAGGAGCTAGAAATCAGAATGTCCCCCAGAGACAGGCAGCTGTCGTCACAGACGAGGATTCCCCGCGGGGCTCTGAGTCCCCAGGCAGAATGCGTTCACTATGTTGTTCACTCAACATAGATCAGGTGACCTTGCTAGCGTGGCTCAGACCGGCGAGGTGAGACTGTCGGGCCGTGGCTGGGTGGGTAGAGGAAGCCACGCAAGTGGACCTGAAACTTGAGAGCCCTGGTCAGGAACTTGGATTTGATGCTTGGGGCAGTGGCAGGACCCCTGTGGACCCTATGCCCCTCTCCTGCTAATAGGCACCTCGGCCTCCATCCCTGGCACCTACTGCTTCCCCGGTGGTATTCCTCTGTTCTTAACCCCTCCTACACTTACGCTCAGAGACTGTAATGCTTATCCTAGAGATGGTAATGCTTATCCTGTTTTCAGAAGGCCCCCTGAGGCTGGGTCGGTGACCCTCAGGCCCAGCACTCCTGCTCTGGGTGGGAGGGCCAAGTTCTTGCGGGGCTGGGCTCGGAGGCTGCTGGCCACCCTGCTTCCTGCTGCCCCTTCCTGGGGAGGGGGGAGGCAGCCTGCCAGAGCAGGGGGAGGCGGGGTGGGGCTGGGTGAGAAGGGGCGGAGGGGTGGGAGGAGGAGCCCAGAGCTCTAAGTTTCCATTTCCTGCAGGCTGGGGGAAGGCAGGTAGGGTGGGGAGGGGCGGGGCTGGCGGAAGGAGCCCTGCTGGCTGCAGTGAGGGGCCAGGCACACTGTGGTCAGGACCCCACACTCCCTGGTCTCAGCGCCAGGTGCCCGGGTGATGCCCCCCCATCTCCGCATCCCCCCCTCTCTCTGGGGAGGGAATGGGTGTGTCCAGCCCCTGCCCCCTCGCCTGCCCCTCCCAGGCTGCTGGGCCTGCTGCCTGCACCTGCAGGCCTGGGAGGTGGAGGGACCCTGCCGAGTTCTGGTCTCCTCGCTGTGCTCCTGCAGTGGTGGCCCTGGCCGGCTCCAGACCAGGCGAGGCAGGGCCCTGCGCCTCGTCTCCCCACATTGTCCTGCTCCTGCTCTCCCATGATTTCTAAGGTCCCCCAGCCTGCTCTGCCACGGGTTCCGGTGGAATGGAGCTCTGATGAGTGGGGAGAAGAACAGAGCTGGTGATGGGGACACAAAAGACCAAGGGAGAACAAGGTGGCTCTGGCCAGGGCTCAGGCCTGCAGAGACCCCGCCAGTCACCCCCCCAACCGGCCCAGGACGGTCACTCTGAGGGGCCACGTCAGCAGGCCAGCCTTGAGGCTGTTGCTCTGCTGTGCCCCAGCCTGTGGGAATGCCTCACGTGGAAAGAGCCTGCCTCGTGTCCCCATGGTGGGTCTTTCGCAAATACCCTTTCTCCTCACTTGGGGCCCCAGCCTGTCACCTTGTGAGTTTTTTCTGGAGTCCCCTTAGCTGTGCTCATCTTGAGGTGAAGTGGGTAGATGGGAGCCTCTAAGAGGGGTTCTAAGGCTGGGGGAGGGCCACTGGGAGCCCAGCAGAGAGTAAGAGGAGAAGATCAGAGTGGAGTATTGATCCCACGGGCTCCCTCCTGCAGGGTCTCCTGGGACAGTCCTGTCACTGGCAAGCAGCTGCGGCAAGTGCCCCTCTGGCCGCCTTCCCAGCCTGGGCAGTACATAGCAGGTGTCCCTGCCGCTGGGCCTGGAGGGGGCGCTGCGGGGCTTCCCGAAGTCCTGCCCCCCCTCTCCAGAGAGCGAGGTAGGCCACGCTCTCCTGTTCTGGCTTGGATGTGCCACATCTGTTCTCTGCTGGGAATTTGGCTGAGCCTGCCTTTGCCTGACTCTCACAGTCAGGGAGGGACCCCTTTCATTCCCTCCCCCAGCAGAGGATAAACTGACCTCCTCCTCCAAGAGTTCTCCGGGGAGTAGAGCAGAGCTGGACCCTGCAAGAGAATGACACGCAGCCTTCCCCAGCACGCCTGGATTCCATGGGCCAGACCAAAAGTAGCTGACCCAGGGCCTCAGCTGATGAGGGACAGAAATGCAGAAGAAAAATTAAATGTCCTTACTTCCTACAGCCCACCGACAGGTCCTTGAAATAGGCAAAGTGACCTTCCTCCAGGAGCTCAGCTCTCTCGATGTTGACACTTCGTAAAGGGCAAGAGGCAATCTTAGCCAGACCCCCAGGACCCTTAAGTCTACTTTAACATATAAAAATTCCTTCGAAAACTTCCTTCATCTCTGCCCCCCAAGGTACATGTTGGCAATCACCCCCACGCATGGGACCCACCGATATACATCTGAGGGGTCTCATGACCGAGTTTTTATGAAACAGTAATACACGACCTTCTCCTGACAATAGCTGCCCCCTCCGGATCCTGGAAACCCTGCTTGCAGAATACCTGGGAGGCTTGTGCTGTCCCTAACCCCCTCCCAACTTAAGAGTATATAATGGGCCACTCCTCCTGACCCCCGTGCTTCTGCTTCTCTTTCTGTCCACGGGTCCTGCCCCCGTGCTTTAATAAAACCACCTTTTTGCACCAAAGATGTCTCCAGAATTCTTTCTTGACTGTTCACTCCTGAACCCCAATATTTACCACATTGTTTGACGTGCAATGTGGGGCCTCGGTCTTTCCATCTGAACGCTAAGCCTTGGTGCAGACTTGACGAATGCTTTTTTTTCTCTTCCTTTACTCTCATTTCACTTTGAAAGGAGTATGGTCTTTTTTTTTTTTCTTTAATAAATCTTCTCTTTTTTAAATTATTTATTTAATTTATTTATTTGACAGACAGTGGGAGAGAGCCCAAGAGAAAGAAGAAGCATGAGGAGCCTGGGTGGCCCAGCCATAAAGCGTCTGCCTTCGGCTCAGGTCGTGATCCCGGGGTCCTGGGATCGAGCCCCACATCAGGCTCTTCCGCTGGGAGCCTGCTTCTTCTTCTCTCACTCCCCTTGCTTGTGTTCCCTCTCTCGCTGTCTCTCTCTGTCAAATAAATAAGTAAAATTTAAAAGAAGGAAGGAAGGAAGGAAGGAAGGAAGAAAGAAAGAAAGAAAGAAAGAAAGAAAGAAAGAAAGAAAGAAAGAAAGAGAAAGCAAGCGGAAGCAGGGGCAGGAGCAGAGGAAGAGGGAGAAGCTGGCTCCCAGTGGGAGCCTAATGCGGAGCTTGATCCCGGACGCTGGGATCATGACCTGAGCCAAAAGCAGATGCTTAACCGACTGAGCCACCCAGGAATCCCAAAGAGTGGGGTCTTATTGAAAACCTTTCATGCCAATTGCTCAGGGCCACAATCCTCCAGCCCGTGGCCACTGTACCAGGAGGGGAGGAGAAAGCCTGCCTTTTCACTGGAAGTTAGTACCCTGGCCCGAATGGTGCCCTCTCTTTATTCCTGTTCTTATACAAAGTTGTCTGTCTTGGGCACAGACAGCCACCCCGGTGACTAGCCTGGCTGTGATCTTAAGACTCCCCTGTGAGGTTCCCTCCTCATCAGTCTAATGTGATCCTACCCGTCCTTGCTCTCGCCGCCTCTGGCCAAGGGACCTCCACTGGGAGCCGGCAGAAACCGGTACCTGATAGAACTAGAACCCAGCAGGGGTGGTCTCCTCGGGGGTGGGCTGTAAAGACCACATGTGCTGGAGTGTCACCCAGATCGTGATGGATTTCTATCGTCACTGTTTTCCATCAAGGTCCTCTAACTACTCAATCTACAAAATTGGGTAGTTTCCCCTTGTAAAACTTTTCTAGTGTTTTCCATGGATTGAAAGCAGTTCTTCATGGCAAGGCATGACACGGCTCGGCCTTCAAGGCACCGTATCTTGGTCTGTTCGCCAGCACCCAATTGCAGTCTAGAATGTGGTGGGGAAGGGGGGGACGCTAACATCCCTCCTCCAGGGGCCTTTAATGGCAGGACAGTGATCATAGCAATTTCGTTCGAGAGACTCCTCAAGATGCTTTGACGCCTGGAACCTCCGACGTATCCTGCCTGGGACGCCACCCGGGAGTCAGTGGGGGAGGGGATTTTCTTGGTAATGGACCTCTCTCTTCTTCAGTTCCCAAGGAGTCTCCCTTGGGGTGCCTTTAACCCACTGGAAACAATTTGGATTGCAAAGTCTAGGAAAGGACTGAGTTCCTTTAACACTGCACGGCCTCCGTGGCTCTATCGGTTAGGTCTCCTCTGCAGGAAACAGGGCACGGGGATGGAGATACTCTAGGTCCAGGCCTTCCGGGCTCTGAGTCAGGACCCTGACCTAAGGGGCCTCTTGCAGAACGTGTTTGGTCAGTAACCAGGCCAGTCAACTCCCTCCTGACACGTAGGATGGTAATTATCTAAATAGGCCTCCTCCCGACAGGACCCGGGCTGCTGGAGGAGACGCAGGTCATCCCTGGCGAAGGCGACGCTGACTCTCGCACTGCTCTGCCTCCTAACGGACGCGGGGGCTTCGCCCTCATCTCCCAGGCTTAATGGCTATAATTAGAGCCAGCCGCGGGAGTCAACCTGGGGATGGGGACTTCGAAGAGTATTCCCAAGCAGCCGCTGAAACTCTGTTCGGGGAAGTTTCCTGTCTTCTCCAGCCCGACATGGACTCCTGTGTCCACTTCGAGGGGAAAACAGAAAAACGTGGTGTCTGTTCGTCTGTCTGAGCCAAGGAGGTTTAGAACCAAGAAACCTTTCTCGGCCTTCTGGTGGCACCTGGCCTCTTCTGCACCCCTGCCCCTCCTCCTTTTTCTGCACCACGTGGGTGCAGCCCGCCTAACTGGCTTCTCGCAGCCTCTGGCACCAGGGCTCCTCCTGCCCCCTCAACCTCAAGGAGCAAAGAGCGCCCTCTGGGCTAACCCCGCCCGCGGCCCAGGTAGAACCTGACAATGGGGATGAACTCATGGACTTTTAAGTGGGCCGTGTAGTTGATTACCCTCCCTGCGCCCGTCACCCAATCAGGTTTATGTCCACGTGCTAGTCTACAGTCAGGTAGCGTTGGGGGGAGGGGGGGAGGGCTAATTCCAGGGTGGGGTTTCGCAGCCTTGGGGATCAAGAGGGCTGTGGCTGCCACTGCCCTGAGACATGCAGGCCAGCGGGGGGGGCACCAGACCAGGCTCTTTGTTCAGACATCCCGCTGGCTGTGGAGCTGACCCCGCCCCCACCCCTGGGCCTGCCTTAGGACACCCAAGGCCATTCCCTTCCTTTCTGTCACATACAAGTTGTAAAAGCCCTCCCAGTAGGAAGACTTAAAGCTGAGGCACTGAGTAAACTGAGTAAAGCCTAGAATACCAGGATGGGGTGTTTTTCCCTTTAAGGGTAGTTTTCCACTTGGGACAGGGGCCCTTGTCCCTGCCTGCCTTTCTTCTGGCTCTCCTTCACTGTTATTCTACCAAGGTCTGCTCAAGGTCAGATAAGCTCTTGATCTCTGTTGCAACTTGTTCGCAAAAAGATGACTTAAAATCATCGTTAATTTTGTCCGTCTCAAGGTTTTCATGGGTAATTGTTAAGATAGCTTTCAAAGTCTTTGGTAACCTGAAGCTTTGAAGTTTTACTTGATGATAAATTGGGATTGAATTCATTGGACATCTAGGTCTTTCCCAAATAAGACAAAGTGCTTCTGAGCCTGGGTTTGCACTTTCGACTTCTTATTGCGAAGAAACTAAGGATATTTGGGTCTGTTGGAAAGCATGCTTTGTAAGTGCATCTATTAAGCAATAGATTCATAAAATTGCTGTCTCAAGAATTCTGGTGCGACAGTTCACAATTGGTTAGTACTTAGTCTTCACTGGACACTAAGGTTTCCAAGAGTTAAAATCCTGCCAAACGTAATTAAAACTGATGGGAATAAGGGAGGAAACTGGTTCGCGTAAGAAAGATCTAAGGAACGGAGTACATTCGTGTTGAAGGAAAGTGGTAGAAGGTTTGTGAAGGGCAATCTTTGGAAAGGAATTGTATGCGTGGTCAGGACGGACTAAGGTTGAAATGAACGGCCTTTAAAGTACGCTGCTATAAGACTGAAGGTCTGTTTTCTCTGTGTTCAAGAGACAGTTTTCTTGGACTGTTGGTCTGCTCTTGGTAAGAAAACATAAACAAAGTTGTTTCCTCTCTTCTTTGCCCAGAAAAACCAGTTTCCGTGGTTTGTCTTTATCTCTTTAATATCCGTAACCCTATTTAGGCACGTGCTTTAAAACTTTCTAAGGTTTTACCGAACTTCCCTGAGATTTAAAACTGTAAACAGTCTCTGACTAGTTAGGCGCGTTTGCATGGCACGCTGTGTTGTGCTGTGAGGTCACGCATCCGAGAAGCACTGCGTTCGCCAGGGTTTGCTCTCCCAGATTAAGGAAACTTTCTCCTAAGCCATCTGTGACTTGCCGAGACATGATAAATATGTGTTTGTGAACAAATCCATGCATTTAGGGGCGCCTGGGGGGCTCAGTCAGTCGAGCATCTACCCTCGGGGCTCAGGTCATGACTCCAGGGTCCTGGGATCGAGCCCCGCATCGGGCTCCCTGCTCAGCAGGGAGTCTGCTTCTCTCTCTCTCTCTCTCTCTGCCCCTCCCCACTGCTTGGACTCTCTCTCTCTCTCAAATAAATAAAATCTTTAAAAAAAATTCATGCATTTAATTTTTCTCTCTGTCTGAACCCTCTGAAATTCAAAAGGTCTCAGTGAGTATTCTTTCTTCCCTGGCAATCATAGTCCTTTGCATAAGTTCACTAAGAATCTGTTCTCCTGTAACAGGACACCATTGGGAATAGTGGTCATTTTACCAAGGCTTGGCCTGGAATGTCGTATTGGAGAGAGACACGCATAGACTCAGATATGACCAGACAGCTTTAAGGACCTAAGGTTGACTTGATGAAACCTGGAGCCATAAAGCCCCTTGGAAATGTTGGCCTGATACCTGTTAAGGAGTTCCAGCAGCCTCCCCAGGTGAGTAAAGAATGTCACTTCTTGGCAGGTGCAGGAACCTCAGGCTACTTTGGGGACCTGGTAGAGAGGAATCTACAGGGATCACAGGCATGTCTGCTGGCGAGTACTGGCTTGGCTTCTGGCCTGGAGAGGCTACTAAAAGCTCAACCTGGAGATTCCTTATCAAAGTTCCAGCAAAGCAGATTATGAAAGATCTATAGATCGATCACTATTCCTGCCGAGCTTATGTAAATAACCAGGCCAAGTTTGTGAAAATTGAACTTGTTTTACAAACGGATTCGTCTTATTTGGCCATCTCTGGGAATAACAGTGATTTTAGTGAGAAAAATAAGGTTTCAGTAACAGACCTTTGCAGATATTAGCTCCTCGTTCTGGCTGTCTTTGAATATTTGCTGTTTGCTTAAGCTAGACAACTTGAGAAACTTCCGAGAAATTACCACATTCAGGTACGGACAGTCTTGCCTGTGAGTCTATGGGGATAATAACAAGACCCCATGGACACGTGATTATTTGAACAACTAAAAGAAACGGGATTGATTCCCAACAATTGTATAACCCAGCGATCACCTTGACCAATTTTGTGTGGCTGGGATGACAAAATGGCTGCTTAAAAGCCAGCGTATACCCCGGTCCGTGGGGTTAACGGCAGACTTGTGGCCATAACGGATGACCCCCCTTTCTTTGTGATTGCGCTGGAGGACGACCCGGGGGACGCCCTTCTCCTGAGAGAAGAGGCAGAAGACCGGCTCCTCACGGGACCAGGGGTTGTGCGGCTCTAACTTGGGGCCGCGGTTTCCCAGGCCGGATAGGCCGCTGGACGCTGGATGTTGCCTGGACGCTCGGACCCATTATTAAAACCATTACCAACCAGCCAACCTGCCCAACTGAAAACAAGAGTGGGCACGTTCTGTGTCTCACTGGTACGACCACCCAGCATCCATCTCTGTTCCTCTTTGGGACCGGGGACGTTGTCTGGCACGTGGAAGCTCTGTGGAAGTACCCGGTCGAAGCCCTGAGTGACACTCAGGGTAGCACTTCCCTGCTAAGTACTGAAATAACACAGACGGCTACAGCAGTTGACAAAATAGAAAGACTTCAGACGCTTCAAGTGCAGCCCAAGGCGGAACCGGCACCGTCATAAAAACAGCGCCACGTACGTCCCGGATTCGCACTACATTATTTCTGCGTTTCTCCCTGACGTCAATACTCAGCTGGCACTTTAGAAGACCCCCGTCTTTCCTTTAACGATTGGTTAAACTCCTGGACCGGAGAAGGATTTTTGTCAACTATCCAAGGACTCTCGGGGCGCCTGGGTGGCTGGGTCCGTTGAGCGTCTGCCTTTGGCTCAGGCCATGATCTCAGGGTCCCGGGAAGGAGTCCCTTGTCGGGCTCCCTGCTCAGCGCGGAGTCTGCTTCTCCCTCTCCCTCTCCCCCTGCTCATGCTCCCTCTGCTGTCTCTCCCAAATAAATAAACAAAATCTTAAAAAAAAAAAAAAAAGGACTCTTACTTGGGTTTCTTTTTGTTTTTGTTATTCGAACTGTGTTCTGCTGTCTTCTCCCACATCTGTCCACCTGGTGCTGAGACTCCTTCCCAGCCATAACTTCAGCCCACAGATGACCCTTTCCACTGGGGAGGGTGCCCGCACGCAGTCTCCCTCGGATTCAGCTGCCTCTGCCTTTCATGACTCCGATATGTATATAAGCCCCAACTGACCAGTGCTGACCCACGGGTAGGGAGCTCTCTACGTCCCTACTCAGCAGGAAGAAGTTACAGAGGATGAGACCTTCCACCTTCGACAACCTTAAAGATTTAAGGGTCACAGTTGTTCAAGGCGGAGTGATGTGGGAGACAAAGGCGGAAGAAAAATTAAACGTCCTTACTCCCTACAGCCCACCGACAGGTCCTTGAAACAGGCAGAGTGACCTTCCTCCAGGAGCTCAGCTCTCTCGATGTTGACACTTCGTAAAGGGCAAGAGGCAATCTTAGCCCGACCCCCAGGACCCTTAAGTCTACTTTAACATATAAAAATTCCTTCGAAAACTTCCTTCATCTCTGCCCCCCAAGATACATGTTGGCAATCACCCCCACGCATGGGACCCACCGATATACATCTGAGGGGTCTCATGACCGAGTTTTTATGAAACAGTAATACACGACCTTCTCCTGACAATAGCTGCCCCCTCCGGGTCCTGGAAACCCTGCTTGCAGAATACCTGGGAGGCTTGTGCTGTCCCTAACCCCCTCCCAACTTGAGAGTATATAATGGGCCACTCCTCATGTCCCCAGCGCTTCTCTTTCTGCCCACGGGTCCTGCCCCTGTGCTTTAATAAAACCACTTTTTTGCACCAAAGATGTCTCCAGAATTCTTTCTTGACTGTTCACTCCTGAACCCCAATATTTCTTACATCATCACCGTCTGGGGTTCTGGAAGCAGAGAGGTCAGAGGTTGGCCCAGAGAGGTTAGTTTGACCAGGACGCAGGCTGCCGTCCATCCCCACGCCATGACTAATATTGCCCGTAGGGCAGCCAGAGGCCCCCTGGAGGCTGGGGACTGGAGGTTGGTTAGCTCTCCACGCTCAGCCTGGGCTGCCCTGGGCTGCTCCCCAGCACTGCAGTCTCTCAAACGCCTGGCCCTGGCATGCAGCCACTTGGGGCTCTTCGTAGGATGGGGACAGCTGACTTCCGCAGAGAGGAAGTGGCAGTGCCCTCATGCGGGACAGACTCCGAGGCGGCCCGTGGTCCTGCACCTGCTGCTGTGGTCCCTTCCAGGTGACAGCAGGGGGGACCTGAGACCTAAGTCTAGCCGTCTTGCCGTAAACGAGGTGGAGGTGACAGGATGTCTGCTTCATGTTACACAGACTGAAGCCCCACCTGCCCTGTTGTGTGGTGGGGAGGGTCGCGGGGCAGGGGAGGGCCGGTGCCCTGCACTGGGGGTAGTACTGAGGCCTCCGGCTCTGGGCGGGGTTCCACCATTGTTTTGAACCCACACAGAAGCGCTGACATACCAGGCATGGTCGGTGATGCGGGAAACAGGCAGAAGAGAACTTATTAATTGTCCTTACTTCCTACTGGCACTGACAAGTCCTTGAAACAAGCAGAGTGACCCTCCTCCAGGAGATCAGCTGCCTGGATGCTGACCCTTTGCTAAGCCAGACCTCCCCGCCCCCCCCATCCTGTAAGTCTATTTTACATATAAAAATTCCTTTAGAAATTTCCTTTATCGGGGCACCTGGGTGGCTCAGTCATTACGCGTCTGCCTTCGGCTCAGGGCGTGATCCCAGGGTCCTGGGATCGAGCCCCGCATCAGGCTCCCTGCTCCCCTGGGAGCCTGCTTCTTCCTCTCCCGCTCCCCCTGCTTGTGTTCCCTCTCTCGCTAGCTGTCTCTCTCTCTGTCAAATAAATAAATAAAATCTTAAAAAAAAGAAAGAAAGAAAAAAGGAAGGAAGGAAGGAAGGAAGGAAGGAAGGAAGAAAGAAAGAAAGAAAGAAAGAAAGAAAGAAAGAAAGAAAGAAAGAAAGAAAGAAAGAAAGAAATTTCCTTGATCTCTAAACCCCCAAGATACATGCTGGCAATCACCCCTCCCCAAGCATACGGCCCACTAATATACATGAAGGGTCTCATGACTCAGGTTTTATTAGACGATAATAAATGACCTTTTCCCAACAGTAGCTAGCCCCCTCAAGGTCCTGGAAACCTTGCTTCCAAAATTCCTTAGAGACTTAGGCTATCCCTAAGCCCCTCCCAACTTGAGGGTATAGAATGGGCCACTCCTCACAACCCGGGGCAGCAGCTCTTTCTGCCCACGGGTCCTGTCCCCCTGCTTTAATAAACCACCGTTTTGCACCAAAGATGTCTCAAGAATTCTTTCTTGGCCGGGGGCTTCGAACCCTAAAGTCTTGCCTACATCAATAGGCTAGGCTACAAACTCGGGGCCAGCTCCCTGCCCCTCGCACCGCAAGAGTTTCCTGCGCTTACCCCAAGAGGAGACCGTGCTCTGAGCGCGCTCTCCCTGGCTCCTTACCTGCTCCAAGCACTAGACTTTTTGCACAAACCAAGAGACTTGGGCTGACGCACCGCCCAAGGGGTAGACCCTTTGTACTCGGTGACAGGAGGGCTGCTCATGCCCAAATACCAGCCTGTAGGACCCCCTGAAGACCCAGGCCCTTTCTTGCTTTGGACAGAGGGTCCCGAGTTGGCCAGAATAAAGGCGACCGCTTTGTGCTCATACTTTGGGGAGCCGCTCAGGAAATTAAAACAAACACCATTCTTTGAGAACAGGGTCTCTCTGCTCCTCCCAGAACCAGGGACTCACGGCAGGAAAGGGAAGTAAGCTCCCGTCCTCAAGATCACTCCTGGGGACGCTGGTGGCCCAGGGGTTGAGCATCCAACTCTTGATTTCTGCTCAGGCCCTGACGTCAGGTCGTGGGATCGAGCCCCATGTTGGGCTCCACGCTGACCGGGGAGTCTGCCCGAGGTTCTGTCTCCCTGTCCCCCTGCTTTCGCGCTCACTCAGTGTCTCTCAAAAACAAAACAAAAGAAAGCAAACAGTGCCACACTCTTCAGGGGGCTGGGGGCAGGTCAGGGACGAGATGAAGCGGTCACACAGCTTCGCGCCGTTGCTGAGGTTGCCGTGCTCTTGAGTGAAGCAGCCATAACTCCTGTCACTTCCACGTCGTATTCTGCTGTCTATGCCAACGTGTATTTACGTATTCGGCTCTAAGGGAGGGCAGGTAGTTCATGGAAAATACAGCTGAACATCTTGGGCGTTTATCTTGGTGGACTTGCTTCTGTTTGATACACACCTGCGAGTGGAATGATGGCTCACAGGGCGTGTGTATCTTTAAGATTCTGCCAAACATCTTTTCCAATTGCTGGAGTCGTCACAATTTACACTCACACCAGTAAGTGTGCAGCCAGGTTGCCCCCTGTCCTCACAGCACCTGGAATCTTCGGTGCCTTTAACAGCGGCCGTTCTGGTTTGCATTTCTTCCTCTCTGATATGCTTTCTTTACTTGTATATACTTTTAATATTTTTTTTTAATTTTTTTGATTAATGGCACAGCTGAGCGAATGACATATTTGGTGATTTTCTACAGCACGTAAAGAAATGTGGACGCTGAAGTTTGGTATGTTCTATACGTGTCCGTTATGTTAAGTTTTTACCATCTTTTACAAATTCACGTATTCTAATTGTTTTTTGTTCACTAGTTCTGTTAGTTACTTAAAGATTTATATAAAATGTCTAAGTGGGACTGCAGATCGCCCCAACTCTCAGCGCCGCCGCAGTGTCCTTGAACATTTCGGAGCAGGGTTAGATGTACCACCGTGATGTGTCTCCCGTGTACCAGTCCCGTCGCTCGCCTTAACCTGCACTTTCTGTGGCTGCCACAGCAGCTNCGGTTACTCCCCGCGTGGGGCGTCTGTTCGCATTCTTTGTCCTTTGACTGTTCTGTGTCCTACTTTTCTTCTTTTGTGGGGGTGGGGGGCAGAGGGAGAGAGAGAATCTCGAACCTGACGCGGGGCTTGATCTTGCGGTCTTGAAATCACAACCTGAGCCAAATCCAAGAGTCAGCCGCTCAACTGACTGAGCCACCCAGGCGCCCCTGCCCTTATCTTTTAAAAGAGGGTTGTAACCAGTTGATTCTTTTTTATCTGGTCTGAACGTCTTTGCCTCTACACGGGGATGGTCAGTCCACACGGGGATGGTCAGTCTACACGGGGATGGTCAGTCCACACACACGGTGTTGTCGGCCTGAAGACCAGCCTCAAGCTTTATTCCTCCCAAGTGTTTCTTTTCTTTGTCCTTCATTCTTTTGGGGTTTATGAAATAGCTTCCATATTTCCTTTTCTCTTTCATAGATATATTTCTTATATGATTCTTCAGAGGTTATCTTAGAGGTGACGGTGCGCGTCCTTGCCCTACCATAGTCGACCTTGACTTTGTCGGCCACCACACTGGAAGAGCTCAGGGACTTACACGGGATGACTTCGTCTACGCCACGTCACTACCTTAATACTCACCGACACGTGTTATAAGCCCCACAGTGTCTTGCTCTTGTGTTCCACACCGTAAACACCCTTTCGTACGTATCCCAATAGCTCTCATTTCTGCTTCTCTGACCTTCTTCCTGAAGCTTCATACTCCCATGTGTGGTCATTCTATTTACCTTGACAAACTCCCTTTTTTGTTTCTTGAGGTCGGAGTCTGCTGGCAGTGAATCATCTCCGCTTGCGTATAAAAACCTTTTGTTCTCTACATCTCTGAATACTATTTCTGGTTGGTGCGGAATTCGGGGGAACTCGGGGTCGCCAGATCTTGTCATCCATCACCAAAGATGCAGTTCATTCTCTTCGGGCTGCCACGGTTGTGGCGAAACGTCGGCTGTAGGTCTTCATCGTTTTTCCGGGGTCAGTAAGGTTTCTCTTTCCCCCCGGCTACTCGTAGAAGCGTCGTTTGTCTTCAGCCTGGGGAGTGCGGCCAGCTAGCGGCAGTGACACCCTTTGCATTTATTCTGCTTGGAGTTTTCTGGGTTTCATGAATCTGTGGTTTACCTTTCACCACTTCGGGAAAACACTGTCTCTTCAAGCATTTATTGACCCGCTCTCCTCCTGCCACTGCAGGCTCGTGTGAGCTAGACCCTTCGGCTGGGTCTCACAGGCGCTCCTGCTCTGAGCTGTTCTTTCTAGCGTTTTGCTCTCCACAGGTTCACGCAGGCTGTCTGTGCCTGCCTCTACCTCCTTTCATATTGTCTTCTGCTCTCGAATGAACCCAAATGAGTTCTTCAGAGATTGTATTTATCAATTCCAGAATAGAGTGGTTAATATTATGTATCACATTCACCGGGCCACAGTACCCTGACACGTGGCCCCACACGATTCTGGATGTTTCTGGGAGGGTGTTTGTAGATAAGATTAACATTTCAGTGGGTGAAATTCGAATAAAGCAGATTGCCCTCTGTAATGTGGGTGGGCCTCTTCTAATCAGTTGAAGATCTGGATGGCACAGAAAACTGACACCCGCCCCCCCTGCCCCCCTGCAAGCAAGAGGCAGCTCTGCTGCAAACAGTCTTCAGACTTAACTTGCGATCTTGGGTCTTCCCAGCCTCCAGTCTGTCAGACCACCCTGAAGACTCTGGACTTGACGGCCTCCATAGTCAGACAAGCCGGTCCAGTCCAAGAAATCTTGTTCTGTATATAGAAACATTCTATTGGTTCTATTTCTCTCAGGAATCCTGACTAACACACAGAAGATCCATGTGATTTGTTTTCTAGAGCCCCCTTCTCTGTCAAAACTCCAGTCTTTAAATCTCTTCTGTTCGTCTTTTCCTCTATTTTATTGAACACAGTTGTCATTGCTATTTTAAAATCCTTTCCTGCTAACTCCATTACATGGACCATCTGTTGGTCTGTGTGTATGGCTTTCCCCCCTATTGTGATTGGTCACGTTTCCCTGCCTCTCGAGCTCTACGAACGTTTTATTGTGTGCTGGGCGTTGTATGAGGAAGAACAGCAGAGGCTACATACATACACACATCTACGGGCCGGGGTCCCTCACGTCCTCCTGGGCCAGGTCGGCGGGTGGGAAGTACTAATCACATCAGCTCCGCCAGAAGTTGAGCTTGGTTGGGTCTGGACTGCAGTTTGAGAAAGATGCATGGCACCTCCTGTCTGTCTCTGTCCCCCGCCCCGGCGTCTGGCTGACATTCTGGCGGGCCTGTCTCCTTAGCCCCGGAGCACGTGGGAGATTCCATTCTGCCCACTCACTGGTGTCTTTATGCTCTGCCTGTGAGCCTCCCGCTCCCACGTTCCGGTGCTGCTTCCCAATCTGACAACTGTCTTCAGAGCAAGTTCAGACGTGCATTTGAAGCAGGCCTCTTCCTCTGCGGGGATTTGCTGCCTAAGAACCAGGACTGTGGGAGGGGTCACCCTTCCTTGCAGCTGTCCCTTGTAGGGCACGGTCTCCTGCACCCACCGCTCTGCATGCACTCCATGTGGGAGAATGTGTTTACAGCTTTGCAGGTCTCTAACTGGTGGTAAGATCCTCCCTGATTTCCTTTGCCTGGAGCCGAGTCTGTGTGGGTCACACCCGCCCCTCGGTGCCTGGAGGTGGCAAATGGCCACGGGAAGGGAAGGGCCCGTGCATCGGCCCACCTGGGAGGGCTTCCCACCTCTGCTTCCCGGGTCACTCAGCCCTTGCTCCAATCACAGCTCTCCAGCATAGTTTAAATACAACGATTGCAGGGGCGCCTGGGTGGCTCAGTCATTAAGCGTCTGCCTTCGGCTCAGGGCATGGTCCCAGGGTCCTGGGATCGAGCCCCACATCAGGCTCCTCCGCTATGAGCCTGCTTCTCCCTCTCCCACTCCCCCTGCTTGTGTTCCCTCTCTCGCTGGCTGTCTCTCTGTCAAATAAATAAATAAAATCTTTTAAATAAATAAATAAAATCTTTTAAATAAATAAATTCAACGATTGCGATCTGCCTGGCTTTTTCTCCCTGGTCCAGGGGAAGTATTTGACTGCACGGTCTACTTCCTCCTCTCACACAGTGGGAGCCCTCTGATAGCTATGGAGCTGTATGTTTGCTCTGTGCCCTGATTCATCCGGATTGTTTTCCAAGTTTGCTGTTTTTATTACTTATTCTCTAGCATTCCCAGGCACACTATCACACCATCTACAGACGGAGCTGATTTCACTTCTTTCCACCCTTCTTTTATTTTTCAGATTTATTTATTTATTTATTTAAGAGAGAGAGACAGACAGAGTATGGTGCGGTGGGGGGAGGGTGGGAGAAGCAGAAGCAGAAGGAGAGTGAGAATCTCAAGCAGGCTCCATGCCCAACACGGAGCCTGACATGGGGCTTGATCTCATGACCCCAGTGACCTGAGCTGAAATCAAGAGCCCCCTGCTCAACCAGGGGAGCCACCCAGGCACCCCATCTTTCCATTCTAATGCCTGTCATTGTTCCCTCGCTTCTAAATGCCTTGGTGAGTACTTCTGATTGAAGGCCACATTGTGATGGGAACGCTTCTGGTCTTCTTATAATGTAAGATGATAACTTTAGGAGATTATATTTTTCTTGAATATTTTTAATCAAGAAAGGATATTTAACTTATCAGAGGTATTTGCCAAGTCTGTAGAGTTACTCCTATGATATTTATTTTCATATCTATTAATATGAGGAACTACAGTAACAAATTCCCTAATGTTTGACCATCATTGAATCCCTGGAATATACCCAGCTTTGTCATAGTGTATTACTTTCTTAACGTGCTGTTGGATAAAGTTATTTATTTAAGATTTTTGCACTGATATATCTAAGAGATATTAGTCTGTGATTTTTCTCTCTTTTTACAATTTTTATTAGGTTAGTTACCAATATTATGCTTGCTTCATTAAAATAATTTGTGTTTCTAATTATGTTCTCAAACCATCTATGCATCATTGGGAACATCTGGTCTTTGAAGATTTTGTAGAATTTTTGGGTGAAATCGTCCACGCCCAGCCTTCTTTTCTGGGGTAATTTCTTCCTGTTTTTATTTTCTGTTGAGGTCTTCAAGCCTTCTGTCTCTACTGGGTACATTTGGGTTGTGTATTTTCCTCGGGACTTACTCGTCTACGGGTATATGACGTAGTCTCTTGCGGTCTATAAGATTTTCCTGTTTCAGTAATCACTTTGCTCTCGGTATTTATTATTTCGTGTATTTCTACCGCCTCTCGCTGATTACATTACTTGCTTGTCTCGCTTTAGTTTTTCAGAGAAGCAAGGTGCTACTGTCCTGGTCTGGTTTGCTAACCCTTCGCTGTTACCCTCACAACTTCCTTCCCTCTGCTTTCTCCTGCCGCCTTGTTTCTCCTCCAGTCTGAGCTGAGATCTGATTTCTGTATTGCCACTTCTTTTTCTTTTCAATGAAACCAAAATTCAGGCTTTAAAGCCTTTTTCTATAGCACTGACACTTGAAGGAGTCCTTGATTACAAACGAGGAAATACTTGCTTCGAACTTTATTTTCTCGACTTTGTCTTTTCATCATTTCTGCTTCAGTGTGTCTTGCTTGCTGTTGAGAAGTCTGGTATCAAACTATCTTTTTCTTACATGGATTTGGGGGCCGAAGGGACGAAGGACTATTTCTGGATCCTCTAAACCACCATTCCCACTGAGCGGGTGCTTGTCGGCTGCCCAGGCCGTGTCCGGAACCCGTGGCGCCCCCAGATGCCCTGCGCCCCGCCCCCTCCACCCCCACCCGCCTCCTCCACCCCCACCCCCGCCTCCCCCCTCCACCCCCCACCCCCCACCCCCGCCTCCCGGGCCCCAGCTGCCCCTCCCCCGCACCTGTGCCGGGCCCCTCCCTGCCCCCAGCTGCCCTCAGCAACACCCCGCTGCCCCGCCCCACCACTTGCACCTGCACCCCCGCAGGCGGGTCTCTAAGCTGCTCTTCCGCTTCCTTCTCCTCGCTTGGTTCCATCAGTCCTCACTTGTGGCGCCTTTTCTGTCGTGACTTATGTCTTGAGGTTCCGAATGTCCCATGCGAGGTGTCATCTCCTGTCTCCCGGCTTCCCCCTCGAGTGTTACATATTTATCCTGCTTCCTGGTTGGTTTTCCCGGACGTCTGCTAACAAGGCTGCCCTCTCCCGGCGGCGCGGTCCGTCTGTCGGTCCGTCCGGCAGTCCGTCGTGGGTCGGGCGGTGGGAGGGGCCCGCGCCTCCGAGTCTGTGTCCCCCATCCCCACCCCGGGGCGGCAAGTACTCTCCTCTCTTACTTCCTTCTTTCCATTTGCCACCAAGCCTCCAAGGGTCTGCGCCCGGGAAGGGATGCATTTGGCTGCCCCGCGTCCCCGTCGCCTGGGCCAGTCCTCTGGCCACCAGATCTAAGTCCAGCTTCCACCGGAGCCACCGAGGCGCCAGACCCTCCTCCCCTTCTGGTTCTGCCACCCTCGGACTCTGCCTTCCTTTCTGCCCTTTCCTCCCCGTCTCTCCGGTGACACCCCTGTCTGCAGGTGCCCAGGTCCAGACAGCTGTGCCAGACTGTGCGTCTGTCCCTCCGCAAGGACATTCCTATAACCACCACCACAGTCAACACACGAGCCTATCCTCACACCCAAAGAGGTCCCTAGAGATGGAGTTTTGGAATATAGGTGAGGTTTGGTGGGGTGGGGCCCAGAGCCCACGACCAAGAAAGGATTCTTGAGACGTCTTTGGTCCAAAATGGTGGTTTTATTAAAGCACGGGGACAGGGCCAGCGGGCAGGAGGAGCTGCCGCCGGGGTTGTGCGGGGGAGGCTGATTCTATACCTGGGAGCTGAGGGAAGTAAAGATGAGGGAAACTTCTAAAGGATTTCATCTGCTAAAAGAGACTCACTGGAAACCTGAGGACTTGCTTTCGTCAAACCAAGTAGCAAGGCCTTGACAGGAAGACAGCCGGGGGCTTCCTGGAGGAAGCTTACACTCTGTGGCCTCAAGTGTCTGTCAGTGGACTGCAGCTTATAAGGACATTTAGTCTGATGGACATTGCCTTCTGAAAGTGAGGTTATTGCTAACAATGTTTTTTTCTTGCAAATCACAAAGACATTTGCAAACTGAGGGGGACTCACATCTTGCAGGACTGTGATCTAGGTTAACCACTTGTTTTCCCTTCCCTTAGCTTTGAGGTTGGGGCAGCCAGGACTGCCCAAGGAAGGTCAACACACACCGCACCAGGGAGCGGGGGCGTTGCGGGCTGTCAGCTTGGGCTCGGTCCTCAGCTTGCCTTCTGCTCCCTCATCAGAATCACACCGTATGTCGGATTTTTCTCCGTCCCCCCACCATCCCTGGTGACGCTTCTGAGACTCACTCACGCCTGTGCATTCATCTGTAGTGTATTGCTTTACGTTTGTTTGAGCACAAAATTCAACAGACTAAATCTGAAAGATGTTATTGGGTTTATTCACCAAGTCACAAACCGGGCAGCATGCCCCCTAGCTGACAGAGAAGAGCCCTGTGGAGCTTCATGAGATGGAAGACCTCTCTGTGCAGAAGTGCGCCGGAACCGCAAGTTACAGGGCAGGAAGTTGCATTCCTTTAGGGGACGGCGGGTCCCAGGTCCGTCAGGCACATCACCTCCCTGGTGCCCAGCCGGAAATTCCAGATTGACTGGCTCAAGGTTCCCTTGCCCCGTGAGCTGAGACTGTGCTTAAGTCTCGGATGGTTTGGTGCTCAGAGACTCCGTGGGGGCTGTCGTCTTGTATTTAACACACAGCTCAGTGGAGATGCAGGTGTAGGAAGACCACATGGGTGAACACACGCATCCCGGTCTGTTCGGACGTCTGTTTCCGTCCTTTAGGGTAAAAACCCAGGAAGGGGACCACTGGGTCACGTGCTAAGACTATGTTTAACTTTATAAGAAACCGTCAAACATCTTCCCAGACTGCTGCCCCTTCACACGCGGGATCCCAGCTCCTTCCCCTGGGCGCCAGCGCTGAGCTCGGCCTGTCTCTGACTCGGCTGTCTGTCTGTCCGCACACGGTGTGGGGCATCTGCTCGTGCTTTCAGTGAACGTTTGCCTACGGCTGGAGCCGCCCAGCACCCTGTCCTGAGCTCTGTGCCGGCTACGCTTTGAAGGGTCGATTCGGACTTTGTGCCCATGTATCATAGGGTTGATTTCCTATTATTTAATCGTAAGCACTATTTTACATACAGAAATATTTCCTCCTGGCTTTGGATTTCAGTTTTATTTCCTTAAAGCGTCTTTCGAAAAGCACAAGTTTTTATTCTGATGCAGTGTAATCTATGTTTTTCCCATCACAGATCATGCTGTTTGTGTCCTAAGAAACCGTTATCCAGGCAAAGTCATACGAATGATCTCCTGTACTTGTTTCTAGAAGTGTAAGCTCTTCTGTTTACAAGTTAGACCCATCCCACGGTTAAACGACGGGTAATTACACCCAGGGCACAGGGAACCACGTGTATGGTTAGACATCTGGCTTGAGACTTACTTTTCTCATATGAAAGTCCAATTATTCCAGCACCACTTACTGGAAAGACGATCCTTTCGCCATTGAATTACCTTGATGACTTTATAAAAATCAACTGACCATTCATGTGTGGGTTTATTTCTGAGCCGGCTGTTGTGTTCCACTGACCCAAGTGTCTGTCCTGATGCCCACAACTAAACTCTTTTTTTTCTTTTTTTATTTAAAAAATTTAAAAATTTTTTTATTTAAATTCAGTTAATTAACATATAATGTATTTTTGGAAAACTGTCTTAATTACTGTAGTCTTACAGCCAGACTTAAAACCAGGTAACATTGTATCCCCCTGGGATACAGGGGCCTCAGCAACACTGGGTCCTCCAACCTGTGAACAAAATACCTCTCTCCCTACATTCAAGTCTTGTTGAATTTCTTTTGCCATATTTGTTGAATTTATTGCTAAGTATGTCATGTTTTGATGGTATCCTGAGTGACATTGATTTTTAAAGTATTTTATTTATTTGTTTGTTTTTGAGAGAGAGCAAGTGCGAGAGGGAGGGGGGCAGAAGCAGGGGGAGCAGGAGAGAGAGAATTTGAGCCGGTTCCATGCTCATCACAGAGCCTGATGCGGGACTGGATCCCACGACCCTGAGGTCATGACCTGAGCCGAAATCAAGATCGCTAGCTCAACCGACTGAGCCACCCAGGCGCCCCTTTTGTAATTTAATTTTAAAATTTTTTGTTGAGATAACTGTAGATTCACACGGAGTTTTGAGAAATACCAGAGTGGTCTGCGTACACTTTCCCCAGAGTCTGCTAATGGTTACGTTTGCAAAACTGGAGACTAATAGCACAGCGAAGGCGCCGGCGCAACACAGCCCACCGGTCACACCCCCCACGCACTCCCTTGTGTGTGCGTGTTGAGCCCTGTGGTCTGATCCCCGGGGCAGGCTCCTGCGTCCGGCCCCGCGGTCACGATACTGCACATCTCCACCAGCACAAACACCACCTCCCTGCCTCTCACCCCTGCCTCCCCAACTCTGCCAGTCACAAATCTGCTCTCCATTCTGAGAGTTCGTCATTTCAAACCTTTGATGGAAGTGGAGTCGTACACTGTGTATCTTTTTGGTTGTGGCTTCCTTCTCACCTTACCTCCCTACGTTCTGCGTCTCAGTGGTTGGTTCCGTTTGACCGTCAAGGAGGGTTCCAGGTGTGGACGGCCACGGTTTAACCGCTCACCTGCTGGGGGACATCTGGGCTGTTCCGGTTCTTGCTCACACACAGACCTGCTGTGAGCACGCACGTTCCCACGGCTCTGAGGGCAGTTGCCAGACCATGCGGCACTTTCCTATCTGGCTTTACTTCCAAACTATTTCCGGAGTGGCTGTACCATTTCCATTCCCTCGAGCAAGGTGTGAGGGGGCCAAGGGGGTCCCCAGACATTTCAAGAAGGCCGGGGTGCAGGACTGAGGTGACCTTCCTGCCCAGAGCCCGGAAGCATCACCCTAGCCCCCGTTAGAGCGGAGCGCGCGGGAGCTGCCGGGAGCCCAGCCGAGCGGCGGAGAGTGTGGCGCGGCCCACGGAGCTGATGGAAGCAAGAGCCACACTGCAAGGCGTGGGGCCTCCTTCCCTCCTGCTGGACGGCATGAGCTGCGGCTAAAACAGAGAAGCTGCCGACCGCCCTGTCCCGGTGTCCTCTGTGGGCCAGCCTCCTTGATGAGGCTCTGGCGGGTTTTGAGGCCCTGGGGGTCAGGGCGGGGCGGGGGGTGGAAAAGTGCGGGGTCATGGTGGAGCTGTCTTCCAGGTGCCCCTGGCCCTGCCGTGAGGAATCAGAGTGCGCCTGGGCTGGGTGTGTGAATGAGTGTGCGGGAGCGCGAACCCCAGGGCTGCGGGGCACACAGGCTGAGCCCCGAGAGGCCCGCGCCGGGAGCCCTCGTAACTGCCTGTGGTCGGGCTCCACGCGCACATGGGGTTTGACCAGGAGCTCGAGTGCTCAGCCGCACACCTTGGTCTTCGAGGACCTGAGTGTGCATCCCAGGCTCTCCCGTCGTGGACCCGACTGGATGGGGCTTGAGGGGCTGTGATCACAGCCAGCACGGAGTCTGAGGCGGCAGTGGGCCCAGGCCACGAGGATGTGACTGTGAGTCCCAACCGTCTCCAAGCCAGGGAGACATCCTCACGGCCCAGAGGGCCTGCTCCTGGAGCTTCCTCCCAATGTTGGCGGAGTCTTCTTTACCTGGTGGCAGGTCCGGCCCAGCACAGCCCCAGCGGGTACCCCGAAGCTCACCTGGAGGCTGGCGGGGTTGGGGCAGCGTCTCGACAGTCAGGGCACGTGTAAGACACACAATCCCATGTGGCACCCAAGCTCCCCCTGGAGGCAGTTTGTGACGTCAGGACCTCCATGAGGATAACAGGACCCCGACGTGGCCTCCTGTCCTGGGGTCTCCCGTCCAGTTCGGTGGGTTACGTGCAGCCCTGGGTCTCGGTACTTCAGGGTGGCCAGCTGTGAGCGGTTGTGCGTCCATGACATCAGACACCCCCCCCACACAGGGCTGGGCGGCATCGGGAGGGTTTTTGTGCACGACGGCCAGGAGCTCAGGCTCCCTCTGCCCTGTCGGTGAACCCAAGGATCACTGTCCACTCACTATCACTTGAAATGCAGCACCCAGAAGACTCTATCTTTGTTTTGCTTTACTTTGTTTTGTTTAGGGGGTGGAGAAAGCTTTCCGGAACCAGTCTGGAGAACCAAGATGGCAAGCATCCCCTGGGCCCACGCCTCCCCTGGTCTCAGGGTCTCTGTTGGCTGCTGGCATCTGCGTATCCTGTTGGGTAGTCAAAACTTCGCACTAAAAAAAATTATTCCCCATTTTCATCCAGAACTTTAGTCTGGCAAGGTTGGATACAAGGGGGACAAAAGTATTATTAGGGAAAGNGGAGTTGGTTAGCCCAAGGCCCTGAACTGCTTCATGGTTTAAAATGGGTTTAGGGAAGTGCCTGGTGGCCGGTCTACTGGCGTCTTCAGACAGCAGCGAAGGGGCCTCCGCGTGCAGACTGCAGCGTCCGTCACTGGAAAGCAGTGCACACAGCTGAACGAAGGGTCAGCTGGGAAGCCCTTTTCAGGGGCCTGGTGCGTTGACCCCAACCGCTGCTCCAGACATGGGGTCCCACTAGGGTTATCTTGCCCCCTCCTGTCAGCTGCCTCAGCCTGCCCCCTACGTGTCCATTAGCATGCGCGCTCACCACTGTGGCCTGGGGGAGAACGGACCCGGGAAGCCCCTCGCCTGCCCTGGGACTGGGCTGGATGCATGGCTTGGCTGCACCCCACGGCTGTGACTGGAACCTGAACAGGAACCAAGCAGAGTCGTGGAGGGCCCAGGGGCTGTGGCCCGGCCAGCGGAACACACGGGGGTGAACCTGGAGAGAGCGCCAAGGCAGCCAGGATCGAACGGATCCTGTGGATACCCAAGGGACATAGGCTTCACTCTAGCTCTTGATTTCTGAAAGCCAAGAGGTCTGGGCAACGGGGCCCTCCCCCGCCCTCCCTCCCAACAGGGCTCCCTGTGCTCCCTACATCCCTGCGGGGAAGCAAGGGGACTAGTAACTGAGGTCCCCTAAAAGGTCCTGCTGACCACAGGCTGGCCATCTGGCTCTTCCCTGACCCTTCGGAGCCTTCTCCCTCCTCACGTACCCCACCGACTGCGGCTTCCCAGAAACTCTTTCCCGATGAGATCAGAAAGGAGGCCAGGAGGGCAGCTGGACATTCAGCAATTGTGTCCACCGTGCCCGCAGAGGTGTCTTGCCCAGCAACCAAGAAGCGGTGGCCGCCCTCGACTTGGCCACTCCCTGCTCACAGGTGCTGACGACGGTGTGGCCCAAGAACATCCCTGTCTGCTGTGGCCAGGACACCAGGCAGTCAGCCCTGCTCCGGGGAACTTGCCTCACTCCTCCCTGGAGAGACCCACCCGCCCCCACCCCAGGACAATGAATGGACTCCCCGGCCCCAAGACTTCTTCCATCGCCTCGAGGCCCCTCTAGGCCGGGAGAGGCTGAACAGAAGGAGGGCAGGACCTGAGGCTCACTGGGGCTGCACCTGGCCAGGTGGAGTCCCTAGGACTTGCCCCCCACAAGGCAGGGAGGAGGACGGCCCTGGTTGGTCCCCTGAGTGGACCGGAGGGGAGATGTCACTCATGACTGGTATATTCTCTGCTGGCAGCCATTACTGAGAGGCTGGGCCGCGGTGGGGAGGGGGCTGCGTGGCGGTCTGGGGCAGGCACGGAGGCCCCAAGAGCCCAGTGGCCACTGGTGGGGGCAGGGGAGGACAGCAGTCACTGTGGGGGCCAGGGGCGGCCCTTCCCCAGCACTTTCCACCTCGCAGACACCCCTTCTCTTTCTGCCCCCTCGCCTCCTGCTGGACTCCCGAGGGCAGGGAGTTGGGCTTGCATGGTCCAGGCAGACTCTGACCCAAGCCCACACCCGCCCTACTTGGCGGGCGCTCAGAAGGGTGGCGTTCAGGGGATAAAGGGCCAGGAGGAAAAGAGGAAGAAAACCACCTGGGAAAGACTTTACTGACAGGACAAGGTGTGAAAAGCTGTGACCACCTGACACCCAGCGGGGGGCCCCTGGGCAGGGGGTGCTGTGCCTTTGGGGGGCAGCCTGGGGAGACAGGGTGGGAGGGGCTCAGAGGAGAGGGCAGCATTCCTCCATGCAGCTTCCTCAGCGCCAGACTGTATGGTGACAGATTCCCTGCTTGACCAAATTCTAGTCAGGCTCCGGAAACTTCCCAGGGGCCCACCTGCACCCTCCTGTGACATCGTTTTAGCAAAAGCCCCCACCCTCCACCCCTGAAGCCCTCCACGTCTGATTGGTTTCCTCATCCCCTCCCCCCAGGCGAGGTCTGACCACCTGGCCTGCCTTCAGCAGGAATCCTGGGAGGGGGGTTCAGCCTGACCGCCCCCACCCCTGCTGGCTCCTCTTGGTCACTGTCCCTCCACTGACCTGCAGCTGCTCCAGGCCTGTAAACCGCCCCCGCCCCCCCGCATTCAGAGTGGAGGCCATCTCCCCCTCCCGGGCCTTCTGGAACGCGGGTCCTTGTGCCTGGTCCAGACCCACCCCTGCGAGTCAGTGTTAGCAGGCTTTCTCAAGTGGCAGTGAATTTTGTTTCTTTAAAGCTGGCTCCAGGAAGAACAGGTCCCGGGGAACCCAGGACCCATGGAGAACACAGTTCGGGTCAAAGGCTCTTGAAAACAAGGATAACCGGCCGGAACAAAGGGAGCAGGAGTGTTGGGGCCTGGGAAGATGCGCTGGGTGGGCAGGCTCTGGGGCTGTGCGGGCAATGGGAAGAGCCACCCTCCGCACTGGGTCCAGATCGTCCCCAAGGAGGGGGCGTCTCAATGAGAGTCAGCTGGGAGAAGGACACCTGTGCGAGACAGCCTGTCCTAGGCCGAAGACCTCAGTCCCCAAAGCCCCCGCTCGGCCCGGGGCACACATGTGTGACACCAGGGAAGAGCCTGTCCACCCCGCTGGGCTCTCACAGGCTCCAGAACGTCTGCAGGGCCCCAGGGCTTTCCAGGGTCCTGAGGACAGCACGGTCCCTGGCCCTGGGGGGATGGGGCCCAGCGGTCAGCAGACACAGCAGCCCTGCAGGCCATCCGGGCTCCAGGATGCTCCAGGAACTCACAGGCCGTCCTCCCTTCTCTGCCTTCCAGACCAGCCTTCACAGCACTCTATGAAGAATGAGAAGATTGTAAAGATTCGGAGCCTGTGATCTGATCACCCCTCCCCTTCCCCTCCTCCCTTCCCTCCACTCCTGGATTCCCGCTCCCAGCCTGGTTGTCAGTGTTTCCCCTGGACGGCGGTGTCCAAGTCTGTTCTCCAGGGCCGAGCATCCCTCCTCCCGCTCCCCTCCCCACCCCCAGCCTCCACCTCTCTCCTCGACCTCTGACACCCGACCCGTTGGAAGGGTCCTGCGGTGAGAATGGGGCCCTGCTCGGCGCCCTCTGTTACAGGACTAGAAGGAAGCAAGCAGAGGCTGGGGCTGAGCCACCCAGGGGAGGGACCCAGGACGGAGACGCAGTCCGTCCTCCTGCTCAGCGGCGGAGGTGGCTGGTGGCTGCTAGTAGCATCCGGAGAGAACCGGGATCGTGGGGCACCGCGGACGCGGGTTGGGGGAGATGGGGTCGAGGGGAGGGGAGGGAGCCTGCCGCCGGGGGCATGGGGCACTCCGGCACTCCTCCTTCTCTGCTCCACCCCACCCTCAGGCTGAGCTCTGGCGCCATGGAGGGGCTGGTTCCAGTCCTGTGCGCTTTGCTGATGTCTGCGGAGTTTGCTGGCGGCAAGAAAGAGCCAGGTAGGGGCGGGCGCGGGCGGCGCGGGGCTCGCAGGCCGCGTGAGCAGCCCTCTCCACCGCCGCCCCCTGGCTGCCCCGCAGGTGTCAACTTGAGCTGTTACCAGTGTTTCAAAGCGGCCAGCCAGGCGCTGTGCACGCCCACCGTGTGCGACCCCAGCGACCGGGTCTGCGTGTCCAACACTGTGGTCCTTCTACGCAGTGAGTCCGGCGGCGGGCCCGGGAGGGTGCGGGGCGTCCTGACCGCCACCGGTCCACAGCCCCGCAGCTTTCCCCTAACCCTGGACGCCCGGGGAGCACGCACACATTCCGAATTGTTCACTTTCCGAAGCCCCGGTTCTTAAGTGCTGCTCCGCCAGAAACTGTCCACAGGGCAGAGGCTCCGGTGTAACTGAACGTAGAGGGAGGGCCGGTCGTCCAGACCGCTGACTGCGCAGGGGAAGGTCGGCCGGGCAAGAGGGAGAGCCGGTCGTCCAGACCGCTGACTGCGCAGGGGAAGGTCGGCCGGGCAAGGCGCTGGCCCAGGACACCTGGCTGCCCACTGCTGCCCACCACGCCTCACCCCCGCCTGGCTGCTGTGGGGCTTAAGTAATAAGACTTGACTTTAAAAACAAGCCTTAGAGGAGATTCTAAAGTGGACCGTGAACACATTCCCCACTGAAATGTCACAGAGCAAAGCACTAGAAATGCTCTTTTATAAAATTATAAAAATATCCAGACAGAACGACGTGGACAGACCCATCTGTTCTGAGAAAGCACGATCACGGCTGTGGATTCTGGCCAGAGGGTCCCAGGTCCCTGCGGGCCTGCCCACGTCCACGCGGCCGGCCCCTCCGCGCGGCTTCAAGGCCTCCGGGCCTGGCTGGAGCGTCCTTCCCCGAACCGGCTCCGCACAATGAACCTCGGGGAGTCTTGTTGCCTGGTTTCCCCGTCAGGATGCAAGAAGATCCCTGCTGCACAGTCGGGCTTCCAGGAGACGAGCCGGTCCAGTGCGCGCGCGTGCGGCGCGCAGGCCCGTTTGACCCACACGCTGGGCCGGCGGGGGGACCCTGCGGGGCGGGGGGCCCGGCCAGCCCCGGCCGCGGGTCACTCTCCACCTCCACCTGTCCTTTCAGGGCGGAATTGAACGCGGAGGGAGGCGCCGCCCCTCCTCTGCGTGTCTGCCACCTGGGGGCGGCCCTGAGCGCCCTTCCCGAGGCTGCGCCTCTCCCAGGCCTGGCCGTTCCTTCTTGGGGTGGGGGGGAAGTGCTGATGCCGCGGACATCAGTGCTGTGACTGAGGGTTGTTCGAATCTCCGCCCCCGCGGGCTTTTCCCGCTGCAGTCTCCTTAGCCGGGGCTCCACCCAGGGCTTCTGTTTCCGGGTGTGCGGCCTGAGGGTCTGGGGGGGCGCATATTGGTGGCCCTCCCTGCAGGGATCTGACGTGGTCTGGAATCTCTTCAGGGGCCCCTAGCCTGCGCCTTGGCCTTTGCCCCCAGATCTCCACCCTGAGGGCTGGGGAGAGGGCGCTGGGGGCTGGGGGGAGGAGGAGGCCGGCCTCTTGCCCACCTTCAGGAACCCCCGAGCAAGCAGCACCAGCGGCCTGCGAGCTGCCCTGATAACATGATCAGCACCTGATGCAACCTGGTATAAGTCAGCACGATAATAATATAACGGCACAACCCACACAGCCAGCCGAGGGGCAGGACGTGCACCGAAGGGGGAGGGTCTTCTCTTCTACAATTTGGGTCGTTTTGAGTGTTTTCCTTTCTTCTGATGTTCCCTTCAGAGGCTTCTGCCCCACCCTTAAATGGGCAGTCGGAGGACAGCGCTGAGCCCGGGACTGAGCGAGCAGAGGGGACAGCCATGTCCAGCCTCTGTCCACTCTGCTCCACCCCACATCCCCAAGACTTGCAGGCTTCTGGGCGGGCCAGAGTGGTCCAGGCCACGTGTGTCTCCAGGGAAAAGCCCCCACCAGGGCCAGCAGCCCTGAACCCTGATTTTGTTGTGACCACGAAAGTGACCGTGGGGAGCCATGTTCCCACTGCCCTTGCGGGGCCCACAATTCCCTGATTCTCAGGTTAAGTTCTGGTTTTTGCCGCTCACGTAGGAAGCACCGCCTCCCCTCCCCCATGCCTCTTCCTGTGACCACCCGCCCTCCCTCCTGCAGGCTGGCGGCCACCTGCCACCTCCTCTCTTTTGCAGAATCAAAGGCGACACTTTCTCTCAGCAAGCGCTGTGCTCCCAGGTGTCCCAACACCAACATGAACTATGAGTGGACACTGGGACCCAGGATACTAGGCAGGATCATCCGGCGGTGCTGTTCTGGAAATCTCTGCAACAGGGCACCCACCATTCAGCAGGGTCCCTGGGCCCTTGGAAGGGGATTCCTGCTCGCAGCGGGCCTCCTCTGGGTCCTGCTGTGAGCACCTTCCTCCTGGGCCGGCAGACCCACTATATCCTCCCACGTCCTGCCTCAGCCCTGCCCCCGTCCTTTTCAAGACACTGGGTGGGACCTTCCCACTCTGAGGTGGTGGAAAGGATGCCATTGCCTCTGTCCCAGACCTGGCCACTTCTCCCATCTCCCGCAGGGGCCCTTTGTTCAACAGCCCAGAGAAGGTAGCCCAGTCCACCCGGAAGAGAAAGGGCATCCCCAGTACGGGGCAATGGCTCCCTGGATAAGTTAGCTCACCCCAAGTACACTGTTCAGGGTCCCAGCGGGGGCAGGAAGAGCCTGGGCAAGGCCAGAGGGTGGCAGCAGCCTGGCCTCCGGCTCTGACTTGCCCTGGCTTGGACTGGGCCAGCCCCCCTTCCCCCTGGCCCGTCCCCTCTGCCCGTAGGGCCCAGGCAGAGTCAGGCTGTGGGTGTCCACCTGTGCGTTGAGACCATGACCATCACTCCCAGAGACAATAAACTCATGATCTGACTCCTCTGTGGTCCTGCTCCTTCAGCTGCTTCCAGGCCAGGACCTCACCCCTCCAGCCCACCTCTCTACAGACCTGTGTGGTTGTCCATCACCCGTGACAGGAGTGGTCAGATCTGGACAAAACCGTCCAGCCGGGCCAGCCGAGCATGGGGATGCCCCTGGGTTCTGGGCCTAGCACTGGGTAAGCAGGAGGCCAGAAGGCCACTGCGTGAATGTGGGGGAGACACGGGAGGGTGAGGGTCTGGGGCCTGTGGCTAGTGCCCATGGAAGGTACTGGGATGCAGAGATGCTGGGAGGGGACGGCTGGACAGTGGAGCCATGTCTGGTGGGCAGCTGGGTTGGAGAGAGTGAGGGCTGACAGAAGGGCTGGAGGGGCCCGGGACAGCCCCCTGCCTGGCCAAGGGGATGGTCGCCCAGGTGTCAGCAGAGGTGAGGAGCAGGTTGGGACAGGTCAAACCGGTGACAAGCTCAGGACTGTCCAGGCTGAGCTGGGGTGCCCACGGGATGTCCTGGAGAATGGGGCTGAGAGCAGGCCGCTGTGTGGGGACGAAGAGGAAGAGGAGAGTCTGCAGGCAAGGGCAGCATCAACGGGCAGCACGTCCCCCGGAACGCAGAGTGCTGCTGGCCACTCCCATCTCCTTGGGCTGCCTGAGCCCAAGTCTGCACACCTCCACCCTCACGCACCTCCAGCTCCTCCCCACCCCCCACCCTATCTTCGCACTTCTCCCCCGCCCTGGGATCTTCACACCTCCCCGCCAGGGTCCGCAGGGGCCTGGCTCTAGGTCCTTATACCGGCCTTCCATGGCACACCTCACCCAATCTCCAACGACTCGACTCATCACTTCCCCCATGGACTCAGCTGGACCTGGCTGCCCCTTGATGCCCCAGGGCCTTTCCAAGTTCAGAACAACCCTGGGCCCTAACCCACTCTGGAGGCCGCTGGAGTTAAGCTGAGAGCTCAGATATGATGCCCCAGGATCCCCGGGCGTGGAGAAGGACCTCCCCTTCCCTGTGCTTGTGAGTTTTGAATCTGAGTTTAAACCTCAGCTCAGAACCCAGGCTGTCCAGCCCGGCCTGTCACCATCTGTCTGAATCTCCCCACTCAGGGACCCTGGCGTGTTGGGGCGTCAGGAGTCTCTGGGCTTCGGGCCAGCCGGAGAGCCGGCGCAGAGGGGAGGTGACCGCTGGCGCAAAGGGCTGGGGGTCTGCCTTCGGAGCTGCACTTACCTAGGAAGGACGTGTGGGGTCTGGGTCAGGGGCCACCGTGCCCTGCGCGCCCATGGCCCGCTGTCCCAGCCCATTCTGCTTCTCTCTCCATGTAAATGAGCATCTTGGGAACTGGGCACTCTGGTCCCTCCTCTGGACAGGGGACCAAGGATTGCAAGCGCTCAGGGCAGCCTGTCAGCTGGAAATCTGAACCTTTGCTGAATAAATGGGCACCGGAGTCACTAAAGAATGAGTAAGGGAAGCACCTAGGAGCAGTGGGGAGATTACCAGGAGTGGTGACAGATGCTTAGTGAGGCTGGCACGTGGGGCGGCAGCAGGGGCACCGGCGCAGCGAAGAGGGGGCCCTCCTGCGGGGCCTCCACGGGTCCTACCCGGCTGCTCTGCTTCCCAAGTCCCCAAATGCCAGGTGACACCCTGTCTCCGCCCCCACCCCCCTCGGCGACACCAAGCCACATGGGACGACTGTAGGGCAGCAGGAAGGCCGTGCGTCTGCGGACATGGCTCTACTCATTTATTAGTTCCAAGAGTCTTATTTTGACTCTTTGGGGACTGAGGTCTCTTTCACACTCACTGCTAGAAAACTCAGATCCTGATAAGAGCCCCCCGAGCTTCTGGTGATGTCGGGGGTTTGTCCGCCCGCGGCTCATCTGCATTCTGGGTCATGCCCTGCCTTCCCCTTCTCCCACCCCACCCCCTTCTAATTGTCCTATTGTGCATTACCTTAACGCCAACTATAAAGCGGATTGGGTGACTCAGGGTCCACACTTTCTCGTGTTCTCCATGCCAGTCCTTGGTGCCGTGTGCAGGGCGTCGCCGGGGGAGTCCCTGCCCGGGGGTAGGCCTTGACCACACCTGGTGGAGCTTGGGGGTCTCTGCCCAGACGCCCTGCGTGAGGAGACGCTCTCAGGAGGCACTGCAGAGCCTGTGCGGGTTGTGGTTCTAGAATGGAAAAGCCGGCGGGGAGGGCGTCCCGGTGTTGCTTCTCCACCCCTTAGCCTGGAAAGTAGCCCCAACATCCCTGTTCTGAGACTGCCACGTCTGCGGTATAGGACTGTGAATTAGGTCGCACACCCACTTCGCATGCAAGAGAATCCACGCGTCCAGTGTTCCCTGCAGGACCCTGTCCCTTGTCGCCCCCACCCCGCCGGCCACCTGGCCACGGCCTGCCCGCTGAGCCTGACCGCAGCCGCCCACGTCCTCAATTTGTCTTCAGTGTCCAGATTTTAGCATTTAGCAAGAAATTATTCCATGGGCCGTGCTCTCTGACCATACCCCTGTAGATTAAATGGAAATACAAAGAAGACAAACTTGAAAATCCCAAATATTTGCAAACTAAGCTCTGGCACTTCCCTCAGGGTATCCGTCGAAAAAGTTAGAGCAGGGTTCCTTAATTCCTTAAACGACCAGGAACAAAGATCAGTGCAAAATTACATTTTAACATGAAAGTGGCACTTTGAGAAAAAGGTAAACTGAGGCCTTACGGGAGAGGAGGGGTGCTGAGATCTAGCGCCTGGAAACCAGACTGAAATAGAGAAGATCCACGGAGCCACCAGACTCACCAATCGTGGCGGGCAGGACTGAAATGAGGAAGGAGGAGGCAGCGCAAACGCAGCGTGGGGGGCGAGGACCCGCAGCGCAGGGGAGGGGGGCGCGGGGCGCGCTCACGCAGGCTCCTGCCTGGCCGGCCGGGCTCTGGGGGCCTCGGGAGGGCAGCCGGGCACTCACCGGTCACCACCTGAGGAAGCTGCTCTGAATCGGGAGATGGTGTATAAACTCGTCAGAACTCACTGAACTGTCCACTTAACAAGGGGCTTTTGGACTGTAGGTAAATCACGCTTCGACAAAGTTAACTGTCCCAGGAGGTTCACTGCATGCCTCTATGGAATAAGGTTGAAAAGGTAGAGGAAACGGAGTATTTCCTGGTAAAAACACAGTTTACTAAATTTAACCCAGGGAGTGAAATTTCCAAGTTTCCTCTACAAAGCGTAACACTGACCGCTGATGACGCTGATGATAACGGAGAAAGGACATTCCGGCGCTTCTGCACCCGGTGCTACTGATGTGGTGGTGGACTATCGGCTTGGTTCGGTGGGGCGGAGTCCGGAGCCGACGACCTAGAAGGAATTCTTGAGAGTCTTTGGTGCAAAATAGTGGTTTATTTAAAGCAGGGGACAGGGCCCGGGGGCAGGAAGAGCTGCTGCCCCAGGTTGTGAGGGTGGCTGATTCTAGGCTACGGGGTTGGGGGAGGTCAGGAAACAGGGAGGTTGAGAAAATACTTTCATATGTTAAAGACGACGCACAGGATACCGGAGGCCTCACCATTGTCAAGTTAAGGTTGCTTTACCCTCTAGCAAGGCCTTAGCTTTGAGGTGGTTGGGGGCTTCCTGGAAGAATGTCACGCACATCCCACCCAGGAGTGGGGGGTGGGGGGAGGTCGCAGGGGGTCAGCTTATGCTTTGTCTTCAGCTCTCCTTCTGCTCCCTCGTCACAACAACAAAATACTTACAAACGCAAGGTTGCAGCGTGTTACACAGTAACATGCGGTATGTGTGGGCCCTGAAGCCGGGGCTGCTCCGGGAGGGACTGGCCACGATCCTTCGACCGCACAGACGACGGACATGAGCCGCCATCACCGCTCCCTAGCCTCCAACTGGAGGCGCAAGCAGTTGAATGTAAATGAGAGAAAACAATTGGAGGCGTGAGAATTAACGGAAATGCAATCTCTCTGTGCAGCCGACGTCACGGTATATTCCAGAGACCCTAAAGGATCAGGGCTAAAACCCTCAAAATCAATAAAAACGTTGAATAAGGGAGTAGAATATGAAATGAAAACGAGGTTCACTGCCTGCTAAAACATTAACATGGAAACCGATAGCCATTTATACTCAAGCGAGAGCCACCTAGAGGGCGTAACACAGAAAACCTCACTCAGCACGGGGGGAAAGAACGTTTATATTTAGAATTAAATCTGACCCCAAATGTGCAAAATCTAAAGGAGGAAAACTTAGTACACTTCCGAAAGACACAACAGTAACCCCGAACAATTGCAAAGACGCTCCTTGTTCCTGGAGATTTTGACTGTAAATAGCATTAAAATGCCAGTTCTAACTTACAGATTTTTAAATTTAATGTGATTTCCACAAAAATAATAACTGGTTTCTTCTTGAACTAGACAAGTCAAAATATAAGTAAACAAAAACATTCTCAAGATCTGTTAGAAATACTCGAGAAAAAAGCAGAGTTTTGGGGGAATTCATGTCACCAGCAGTTAAAACACACTAAAAAATAAATAAATAAATAAATAAATAAATAAATAAATAAATAATCTAAACAGTGTGTTATTGTCACGTGAATGGATAATCAAGTGAAAAAGATCATGAAGACCAAAAATAGACCCAAAACATATGGAAATTTTGTGTATGATAAAGGAGGAATCTCAAATGACTGGACCAAAGATGAACTTTAAAAATTATTGGTATGTGAACAAATGTGTGGCTATTTGGGAAAAGCCACACTGTGTCGACATCCATGCATCACACGTAAGAACAAACGAAACGGTGAACAACCAGCACTATACAAACACCAGAAGAAGCGATACGTGAATATCTTCTAACCTGGGTGTGGAGAAAGGCTTCTGAAGTACAAATCAAGTTCCAAATGCAAGAAATAAAAAGATGGATTAATTTGACTATATAAAAATACAAAGTGGGGCTCCTGGGTGGCTCAGTTGGTTAAGCATCGGACTCTTTTTTTTTTTTTTTAAGATTTTATTTATTTATTTGACAGAAAGAGACAGTGAGAGAGGGAACGCCAGCAGGGGGAGTGTGAGAGGGAGAAGCAGGCTCCCCGCCAAGCAGGGAGCCCGCTGCGGGACTCGATCCCAGGACCCTGGGATCATGACCTGAGCCGAAGGCAGACGTTTAACGGCTGACACACCCAGGCGCCCCAGTGTTGGACACTTGATTCTGGTTCAGGTCGTGATCTCGGGGTTGTGGGATCGAGCCCTGTGTGGGGCTCCTCGTGCAGCAGAGAATCTGTTTCTCTGCACACACACACACACAAAAACCACTGGTCTTTTTCTTACAGTATTACCATGGGACACACACACACACACACACCAGGGGCTATAAAGACCTCTTTAAAAATTGAGGAAGAGGGGAAGGCCAAAAGTTTGATAGCAAATAGAGCAAAATATTTTTAAAATGTAACAAAGATGATATGAAATACCACTTAAATGTAAGAAAATACGTTTGCCCGCACTTGTGAAAGAAACTCGAATTAGCGCGGGGAGGTGGTGCGGCACCTGCTGGGGAGGGTTGTGCGCAGAGCGCCAAGGGTGGCGCTCTCAAAGCTGTTCTGCCTCAGGGGAGGAGGCAGTCGGCAGCCCCCCACCCCTCTCCCACTGAACGCAGCTAGGATCTCAGATGAAGCCCATGGAGAGGAGCTGGGTGAGGACCGAACAGAAAGTAGCAGAAAGATAGGGGATAAGACAAAAATGTGAAGTGCCACCAGCTAGTGGTAAGTTTCCCTTTTTCATTTCCTGTGATGTTCCCCGGACTTGACTCAAGACATGTCGTCCACAGCCTGGATGTGGTACCAGAGTACAAACAGAGGATCTCGCAGAGAATCCCGCTAGACCTCACTCGACAGGCGGGAAGGGCAGCAGGTGCAGAGCCGCCAGGAGATCCTGCAGGTACCTAACATTCAGAGGGAAGGAAACTCGGCTCCCATCAGCGGAGCTGTGATTCCCAGACGGTGGTGTAAAATCCACTGACTTTTTTCTCTTTACATCACCCCACTAATGACCGCAGACGTGGGACGTGCAGGAGTGGGACGTATACAGCACTGTGGGATAAGGAAGCTCCAGCTCTCTGACCAGATGACTGAAGAGGAACCCCACGTAACTAGAAAGTGCCAGAGAGACTGCAGGGAGGGAGAAGCTTGGGAACGAAATTCCATAAAGGTGCTTATGAAAACCCAGGCTTACTTCTGAGCTGTGCATGCATGGGTTTGGCCCTGAACAGCAGAGACCATGAAAACCAAACTATGGGACTGACCGCCACCAATGTATCAGACTGGCCACTGGGTGTCCAAACACTGCAAAGTCTTTGAAAACTGAACTAACGTAGACACCAGAACCCATCAAACGTTGATCTGCACTTGCAGCATAAGCCCGACTGGGTTGACTGCCTGCCAAAACAAAAATACCAACATTGTCCAGAACGTGGAAATAAGATTCAGCAGTGCATAATAGCATTCAAAATTACTCTTTTTAAAAAAGATTTTATTTATTTAATTGAGAGAGAGAGCATGAGCAGGGGGAGGGGCAGAGGGAGGAGCAGACTCCCTGCCAAGTGGGGAGCCTGATGCGGGGCTCCATCCCAGGACTCCAAGTTCATGACTTTAGCCAAACTCAGATGCTTAACTGACTGAGCTGCCCAGGCACCCCTCAAAATTACTCTTTGCACAGAAGATCAGGACAATCTCAACTAGGAATTACCACACAAAATCTTTAAAGCAGTTATTGTAAAAATGCTCCAAAAACTAAGGGCAAACACTCTTGAGATGAATAGGAAGATAAGTCTCAGCAAGGAAGTAAAACATGTGAGGAACAGCAAAATGGGAACTGTAGGATTGAAAAGTACAATAACCAAAATAAAATACTCAGCAGCTGGGCTCAGTGACAGGTTGGAGATGAGAAAAGAAAGCCTCAGACAACTTGAGGACGAATCATAGTAATTATCCAGTCTGAAGAACACAAAGAAAAGGCATTGGAAAAATGAACAGAGCCTCAGGGACAATACCAAAAAGTCTAACATCTGTGTAAATGACATCCTGGAGGAAGAGGACAAAAAATGGGGTACAGGAAAAAATGTTTGAAGAAATAACGACTGATAATTTTCTGATTTTGGAAAAAGACATAAAATTACAGATTTGAGAAGCCCAATGAATCCCAAACATGAAAACTCCAAAGAAATGCACGTGCAGACATATCATACTCAAACTATTTGAATACATTGATGTCACAAGTCAGGGTTCTCACTGTGGGAGAAAGAGATAAAAAGTACAGAAGGGGGAAGGAAGTCTAGAATATGCTGAGGAGTGGGAAGAGGTCTGAGTGTGACTACACACCCTGTGAGACACCCACCAGCAATAAGCATGCACTGGCCCAGATGTGGGTTTTCAAATACTATAATGGAACATTTCCTTCTCAAAGGAATCTGAACTTTAAAAGAAAAAGAGAGAGAGAGAAAGCTAATGCCAGGTATGGAGAGGAAAGAGAGAGTGAAGGGCAGTCTGATCCCAATCAGTGCAGAGGAAATGATGGACACCTATAATGACCGTTGATAAAAATGCACAATACTAATTGTTCCAGGCGAGAATCATCAACACATACTAAGCATGTGGGCAAAAGAATGATGAGAAATAGTGTCTCATAAGATGTGCAGTAAACGCTACGGGACAGGTGGAACTTCCCAGCGGAAAAACCTGGCGGGCATCACCTTAGCCAAGTAACCAAAGCGAACCCTGCTGGGGCCAGGGCAAGTCAGCTTCACGGGCCTCCTGAAGCATCGAGAAGAGCACAGCCATGTTCCCGTGGTTCCCACTTTGTCAAAATGCTCAAGCTGAATTTAATCGTGAGTAAACAACTAGGCCAAATGGAAAGGCTCTCTACACAATTACTCTTCCAAAAGTGTCAAGGTCCTGAAAGAAATCAGGACTGGGGACCTGTCCCAGGAGATGAGGCCAGCAAGTGACATGTGTGGTCTCAGATTGGATGGTGGACTGGAGAAGGGTCCAGGGAACACAACTGGTGACATCCGAACGAGACCTGTGGATCGGATGATAATGTGTCAGCACAGATGTCGTGGGTTTGGTAACTGTCCTATAGTTGTATATGACGGTGACATTGGGAAAATCTGTGTAAAGGGTTATATAGAATAATTCTTGTACTTGGTTGCAACTTTTTTATAAATCTGAAGTTATTCCCAAATGTAAGTTTTAAACTATGAGCCTCTCTGGGGCACCTGGGTGGCTCAGTCCATTAAGCATCTGCCTTCAGCTCAGGTCATGATCCCGGAGTCCCCAGATCGAGCCCCACAGCATCGGGCTCCCTGCTCAGCAGAGGGGTCTGCTTCTCCTTCTCCCCCTCTGCCCATCTCCCACGCTGGTGTGCTCGCTCTCTCTCCCTTTCTCTCTCTTGCCACTCTCCCTCTCAAATAAATAAATAAAATCTTTAAAAAATAAACCATGAGCCTCTCAATAGAATGGCAGTCTCTCTTCTTCCTTCATGTAAGTACAGGAGAAACATTTCACTCGAACTACCACACCTCACTGCATTGCAAGCACTTTGAGAAGAGGTGTGTTCCTCATTCATCTGTTCTACATTTTTTTTGTTTTTTTTTTTTTTAATTTTATTTGACAGAGATAGAGGCAGCCAGCGAAAGAGGGAACACAAGCAGGGGGAGTGGGAGAGGAAGAAGCAGGCTCCTACCGGAGGAGTCTGATGTGGGGCTCGATCCCGTAACGCCGGGATCACGCCCTGAGCCGAAGGCAGACGCCTAACCGCTGTGCCACCCAAGCGCCCCTGTTCTACGTATTTAAACAAATATTGAAGATGCTCTCTTTCTAACAACTGTGTGGTGGCTGTTTTGCATTTGCTGTCTTTTAAAATTTTTTTATTTTATTTAAATTCAATTAATTAACATACAGTGTATTATTAATTTCAGAAGTAGAGTTTAGTGATTCATCAGTTGCGTAGAACACCCAGTGCTCATCACATCAGTGCCCTCCTAATGCCCATCACCCAGTTACCCCGCCCCCTACCTACCTTCCCTCCAGCAACCCTCAGTTTGTTTCCTGGAGTTAAGAGTCTCTTATGGTTTTTCCCTCTCTCTCTCTGAGTTTGTCTTATTTTATTTTTCCCTCCCTTCCCCTATGATCCCGTTTTGTTTCTTTTTTTTTTTTTTTAAGATTTTATTTATTTATTCGACAGAGATAGAGACAGTCAGCAAGAGAGGGAACACAAGCAGGGGGAGTGGGAGAGGAAGAAGCAGGCTCATAGCGGAGGAGCCTGTTGTGGGGCTCGATCCTGTAACGCCG
>NW_024427107.1:79378221-79408127 GCF_017311325.1 Ursus maritimus
AAGGGTTATATAGAATAATTCTTGTACTTGGTTGCAACTTTTTTATAAATCTGAAGTTATTCCCAAATGTAAGTTTTAAACTATGAGCCTCTCTGGGGCACCTGGGTGGCTCAGTCCATTAAGCATCTGCCTTCAGCTCAGGTCATGATCCCGGAGTCCCCAGATCGAGCCCCACAGCATCGGGCTCCCTGCTCAGCAGAGGGGTCTGCTTCTCCTTCTCCCCCTCTGCCCATCTCCCACGCTGGTGTGCTCGCTCTCTCTCCCTTTCTCTCTCTTGCCACTCTCCCTCTCAAATAAATAAATAAAATCTTTAAAAAATAAACCATGAGCCTCTCAATAGAATGGCAGTCTCTCTTCTTCCTTCATGTAAGTACAGGAGAAACATTTCACTCGAACTACCACACCTCACTGCATTGCAAGCACTTTGAGAAGAGGTGTGTTCCTCATTCATCTGTTCTACATTTTTTTTGTTTTTTTTTTTTTTAATTTTATTTGACAGAGATAGAGGCAGCCAGCGAAAGAGGGAACACAAGCAGGGGGAGTGGGAGAGGAAGAAGCAGGCTCCTACCGGAGGAGTCTGATGTGGGGCTCGATCCCGTAACGCCGGGATCACGCCCTGAGCCGAAGGCAGACGCCTAACCGCTGTGCCACCCAAGCGCCCCTGTTCTACGTATTTAAACAAATATTGAAGATGCTCTCTTTCTAACAACTGTGTGGTGGCTGTTTTGCATTTGCTGTCTTTTAAAATTTTTTTATTTTATTTAAATTCAATTAATTAACATACAGTGTATTATTAATTTCAGAAGTAGAGTTTAGTGATTCATCAGTTGCGTAGAACACCCAGTGCTCATCACATCAGTGCCCTCCTAATGCCCATCACCCAGTTACCCCGCCCCCTACCTACCTTCCCTCCAGCAACCCTCAGTTTGTTTCCTGGAGTTAAGAGTCTCTTATGGTTTTTCCCTCTCTCTCTCTGAGTTTGTCTTATTTTATTTTTCCCTCCCTTCCCCTATGATCCCGTTTTGTTTCTTTTTTTTTTTTTTTAAGATTTTATTTATTTATTCGACAGAGATAGAGACAGTCAGCAAGAGAGGGAACACAAGCAGGGGGAGTGGGAGAGGAAGAAGCAGGCTCATAGCGGAGGAGCCTGTTGTGGGGCTCGATCCTGTAACGCCGGGATCACGCCCTGAGCCAAAGGCAGACGCTCAATCGCTGTGCCACCCAGGCGCCCCTCGTTTTGTTTCTTAAATTCCGCATATGAGTGAGTTCATATGGTAATTGTCTTTCTCTGATTGACTTATTTCACTTAGCGTAATACCTTCTAGTTCTATCCACGTCATTGCAAATGGCAAGATTTTTTTTCTTTTTTTCTTTTTTTTTGATGGCTGAGTAATATTCCATTGTATATATAGACCACATCTTCTTTATCCATTCATCTGGTGATGGACATCTGGGCTCTTTCCCTAGTTTGGCTATGGTGGACATTGCTGCTATAAACATTGGGGGGCAGGTGCCCCTTTGGATCATTACATTTGTATCTTTGAGGTAAATACCTAGTAGTACAGATGGGGGGTCACAGGATAGCTGTATTTTTAATTTGGTCAAGATTAGTTGACCTCCATACTGCTTTCCAGAGTGGCTGTACCAGCTTGCATTCCCACAAGCAGTGTAAGAGGGTTCCCCTTTCTCCACATCCTCACCAACATCTGTCATTTCCTGAAGTGTTAATCAAGAAAGGATGCTATATTTTGTCAAATGCTTTTTCTGCATCTATTGAGAGGATCATATGGTTCTTGTCCTTTCTTTTATTAATGTGGTGTATCACACTGACAGATTTGCAGATGTTGAAACACGCTTGCAGCCCAGGAATAAATCCCACTTGGTCATGGTCAATAATCCTTTTAATGTACTGTTGGATCCTGTTGGCTAGTATCTTGTTAAGAATTTTTGTGTCCATATTCATCAGGGATATTGGTCTGTAATTCTCCTTTTTGGTGGGGTCTTTGTCTGGTTTTGGGATCAAGATAATGCTGACCTCATGGAATGAATTTGGAAGTTTTCCTTCCATTTCTATTTTTTGAAACAGCTTCAGAAGAATAGGTATTAATTCTTCTTTAAATGTTTGGTAGAATTCCACTGGGAGGGCATCTCGTCCTGGACTCTTGTTTGTTGGGAGATTTTTGATTACTGCTTCAATTTCTTTGCTGGTTATGGGTCTGTTCAGGTAAAACCTGTTTCTTCCTGTTTCAATTTTGGTAGTTTATACATTTCTAGGAATGCATCCATTTCTTCCAGATTGCCTAATTTGTTGTCATATAGTTACTCATATATTCTTATAATTGTTTGTATTTCTTCGGTGTTGGTTGTGATCTCTCCTCTTTCATTCATGATTTTATTTATTTGGGTCCTTTCTCTTTTCTTTTTTTTTTTTTTAAGGTTTGTATTCTTTTTTTAAAGATTTTATTTATTTATTTATTTATTTATTTATTTATTTATTTATTTATTTCGTTGAGAGAGAGAGATAGTGTGAGCACAGAGGGAGGGGGAGAAGCAGAGTCCCTCTGAGCAAGGAGTCCTACGCAGGGCTCAATCCCAGGACTGTGAGCCAAAGGCAGACACTTAACAGACAAGCCACCCAGGTGTCCTTCTCTTTTCTTTTTGATAAGTCTGGTTAGGGGTTTATTGATCTTACTATTTCTTTCAAAGAACCAGCTCCTAGTTTCATTGATCTATTCTACTCTTCTTTTGATTTCTATTTCATTGATTTCTGCTCCGATTTTTATCATTTCTCTTCTCCTGCTGGCTTTAGGTTTTATTTGCTGCTCTTTCTCCATCTCCTTTAGGTGTTACGTTAGGTTGTGTATTTGAGAATTTTCTTGTTTCTTGAGCAAAGCTTGAATTGCTCTATACTCCCCTCTTAGCCACCTTTACTGCATCCCAGTGGTTCTGAAAAGTTGTGTTTTCATTTTCATTTGTTTCCATGAATTTTTAAATTCTTCTTTAATTTCTTGGCTGACCCATTCATCCTTTAGTAGGATGCTCTTTCACCTCCATGTATTGGTGTTCCTTCCGAATTTTCTCTTGTGATTGAGTTTAAGTTTCAAGCATTGTGCTCTGAAAATATGCAGGGAATAATCCCAATCTTTTGGTACCAGTGGAGACCTGATTTGTGACCCAGCATGTGATTTATTCTGGAGAATGTTCCGTGTGCACTAGAGAGGAATGTGTATTCTGCTGCTTTGGGATAGAATGTTCTGAATGTATCTGTGAAGTCCATCTGGTCCAGCATGTCGTTCAAAGCCCTTATTTCCTTGTTGATCTTCTTCATAGATGATATATCCATTGCTGTGAGTGGGGTGTTAAAGTCCCCTACTATTATTGTATTATTTTCAATGTGTTTCTTTAATTTTGTTAATTATTGGCTTATATAATTGACTGCTCCCATGTTAGGGGCACAAATATTTACAATTGTTGGATCTTTTCATTGGATAGACACTTCTATTATGATATAATGTCCTTCTTTATCTCTTATTACAGTCTTTGGTTTGAAATCTAATTTGTCTGATATAAGGATGGCTATGCCAGCTTTCTTTTGCTGTCCATTAGTGTGATAAATTGTTCTCCACCCCCTCACTTTCAATCTGGGGGTGTCTTTGGGTCTAAAATGAGTCTCTTATAGACAGCATATCAATGGGTCTTGTTTTTTGTTGTGTTTTTTTTTTTAAACCTATCTGATACCTTGTGTCTTTTGATTGGAGTGTTTAGTCCACTTAAATTCAGAGTAACTATTGAAAGATATGGATTTAGTGCCATTGTATTACCTGTAAAGTCACTGTTTCTGTATATTGCCTCTGTTCCTTTCTGGTCTTTGTTACTTTTGGGCTCTCTCTTCACTCAAAGGATCCCTGTTAATATTACTTGCAGGGCTGGTTTATGGTCACAAATTGTTTTCGTTTCTGTTTGTCCTGGAAGCTCTTTATCTCCCCTTCTATTCTGAATGATGGCCTTGCTGGATAAAGTATTCTTGGCTGCATATTTTTCTCATCTAGTACCCTGACTATATCATGCCACTCCTTTCTGGCCTGCTAGGTCTCTGTGAACAGGTCTGTTGCCAATCTAATGTGTCTACCCTTGTAGGTTATGGACCTCTTGTCTAGAGCTGCTTTCAGGATTTTCTCTTTGTCTCTGAACTTTGCAAGCTTCACTATTATATGTCCAGGTGTTGACCTACTTTTATTGATTTTGAGGGGGGTTCTCTGTGCCCCTTGAACTTGAATGCCTGTTTCTTTCCCCAGATTGGGGAAGTTCTCAGTCATAATTTGTTCAAACCATCTGCCCCTCTCTCTCTTTCCTCTTCCCCTGGGACCCCAATTATTCTAATATTGTTTTACTTTATGGTATTGCTGATCTCTCAACTCCTCCCCCTCGTGATCCGTGGCTTATCTCCCTTTTTCTCAGCTTCTTTATTCTCCACCATTTTGTCTTCTATTTCACTGACTCTCTCATCTGCCTCATTTATCTTAGCAGTTAAAACATTTATTTTTGACTGCATCTCATTAATAGACTTTTTTATTTTGACATGATTAGATTTTAGTTCTTTTCTCCAGAAAGGGATTCTCTAGTGTCTTCTATGCTTTTATCAAGCCCAGCTAGTATCTTTATAATCGTTGTCTTGAATTCTAGTTCCAACATCTTACTTATATCCATATTGATCAAATCCCTGGCATTGAGTACTGCCTCCTGTTCTCTCTTTTGGAGTGAATTTTTCTCTCTTGTCATGTCCAGAAAAGAATAGATGAAAGAGAGAGAAAATACAAAAAAAGGATACTATAAACAAATCAGAAGAGAAGAAACAAAAAAAAGAGAGAGATCGAGAATAAAACCCAACAAGAAGTAGAACAGAACTTGGGGCACCTGGGTGGCTCAGTCAGTTAAGTGTCTGCCTTCGGCTCAGGTCATGATCCCAGGATCCTGGGATCGAGTCCTGCATCAGGCTCCCTGCTCAGCGGGGAGCCTGCTTCTCCCTCTGCCTGCTGCTCCCCCTGCTTGTGGTCTCTTGCTCTCTGACAAATACATAAATAAAATCTTAAAAAAAAAAAAAAAAGAAGAAGAAGTAGAACAGAACAGAACAATAAACTAGATCCTGGGTATATTTTGGTCTGCTTGTTAGAAGAAACTAAATCCCAAAATAAGAAAGAAAGAAAAACATATATATACACAAAAATAAAATTGAATACAATGAAAGGAAACCAAAAATGAAAAATATGTATATATATAAAATATAAATGTAAAAATGAAAATTAAAAAAGACTTTTAAAAGGAATTGATAAGGGACCCCTGGGTGGCTCAGGTGGTTAAGCATCTGCCTTCGGCCCTGGGATCAAGCCCAGAATTGGGTCCTCTGCTCAGAAGGGAGTCTGCTTCTCGCTCTGCCCCCCACCCCATGCTCACGCTCTCTTTATCTCTCTCTCTCTCTCCCAAATAAATAAATAAAATCTTTAAAAAAAAGAATTGATAAAATAAGAAAATAGCTGAAAAGGAAAAAATATATAAAACCAAAAGACTAAAGAATAATAAGAAATAACCGTGAACACTATATACTTCTTCCCCGCGAGCTGGAGTTTTGCAGTTCCGTAGGATGGGTAAACTTGGTGTTTGCAGAGTTCCCACTGGTCTGGGGGAGGGGCCTGTTGTGCCGATTCTCAGGGGTCTTTGCCGGGGTGGACTTGCACCCCGCCTTGCTAGGGGCCGCACTCAGTGTAAGCGGCTCCAGAGCCCATGTGGGGGATGAAAATGGCGGCGTCCTGATCTCCAGCCCTGGAGCGGAACGCCGGGCCCACTCCTCAGTGAGCCCTCACGGAAAGCAGTCCATCACTCCAGTCTCCCTGGTCTCCGGCCGCACTCCGTGCTCACGGCCTGGGACTGAGCGTTTCTATTTCAGGCACATGCAACCGCGCCTGGAGTCTCCAAACCCTGAAGACTGCCCACACTCCCCACGGCACCCACGCTGCTCTTCCCGGGGGAGGGAGGGGGTCTCCCCACGGTTCTGCTGCTCGCTGGGCCGCTGCTTGGAGAGTGGTCACCTGACGGCCCGGCTCGCAGTTAGTGGCACTACGGAGCTGAGAATACACTCCCGGGCTCACTGATTGCCACGGGGGCCCCACTCCTACGCCTGGGAACTCTGCCGCCCTCAGGTGCCCCTGAGGGGATCCTGACACCATGCTGTCCCACTAGGATTCTGCCCCAGTTGCCACCTGAGCCCTTTGGCGGGCACATCCCTCACCGGAGCAGACATCCACAAGTTCTGACTCTGTCACTTTCCAGCTGCCGGAGCCTCCCCCTCCCCAGGTTATCATCCGACGTAGCACCCGGGTTCACATCCCCACACCTCCCACCTCACAAAAATGGTCACTTTTCTGTTTGTGGAATTGCAGCAATTCTTTTCTCAGGTCTCTGGTTGATTTCGCAGGTGTTCAGAATGTCTTCCCAGCTATCGAAGTTAAGTCCAGGGACCAGATGAAACTAGGGTTCCCTCCTCATCCGCCATCTTAACTATTTTCCCCAAAGACTGTGTTAATTTGAGATGTGGTGTTTTTTCCACTTTTACACGTGAAAAGATTGTGTTTCTCTTGTTTGTGATTGATTTCTAGCTTACTTGTACCTAGGTCAGAGATGGTCCTGAGATTGAGATAAAGAGGACCGCTGAGAAATGATAAAATCCGGGCCCCTTGAACAAAAGCAAAGTCCTGGAAGGTCCTGCTCAAGTTTCGGTTGAACGCCTGAGTGCCAGGTGCATGGGCGTTTAATTCCTTTCCCGGAGCAGAGCCTGAGGGAGCCCGTCGGACCAAGTGTTTCATCACCCGAGGAGCGGTCCTCGCTCACCTCAGCGAACAGACCACAGCAGCCTCCCCCTCCACATTAAGCATTACGCTGTCTTATTCCATCATTGAATAAAAACGGGAAAAGTACAAATCTGTGTGTCATTCCTGACGTTACAGGCAATATGCCGCTGTTTCCCTATTTCAAATTGGTGGTAAGTTTTTACAGACAGCCTTGATCAAGTTAAGTTCACACTCTTCCAGTTTTTCATGAATTTGTGTTAGCATTTTTTTCAAAAGCTTTTTTCTTGAAATGACAAGGTGCCTTTTTCTCATTTAATCTGGTCCTGAAGTGATACTCTTTCATAGATTTTCTGATTTCAAGCATTCCTTTCACTCCTGGATTAAACCTACCTTGGTCGCCTTGAATTATTTTTTTACACATACAGATTTTTTGAAGAATTTATTTATTTATTTGAGAGAGAGAGAGCACAAGCAGAAGGAGCAGCAGGCAGAGGGAGAAGTGGGACTCGATCCCAGGACCCCGGGGCCACAACCTGAGCTGAAGACAGACGCTCAACCGACTGAGCCCCCCAGACGCCCCTACACATACATATTTCCATACACCTTTTTGGATTTGATTTTCTGGAATGTTGCTTATGGTCTTGTTTCTTTGGTTTTGAGTAAATGGTCCCGTAATATTTCTTGCCGTGATTTTTCAGGTCTTTGTGTTGTGTTGGCCTCTTGAGTTTGGATGAGCTGGTGAGCATTCTCTCTCCTTATTCTCACGGTTGGGGCGTTCCAACGTGCGATTAAATCCACCTGTTAAATCATCTGGGCCTAATGTTTCCTTTAAGAAGCTTTGCTTCCGTCTACCTCATACTTACAGTACAATTCATGTTATCTCATTTGAAACCATTGTTCCGAATTATTTTTCCTATGAATTTTCCCACTTCATCTAATTTTTCGAATTGCTTGCTATTTCATGTGTGCTCTATGGGTAGGTATGTCTCTCTTTATCTTGTACCGCCCGTGTACGCCTTACTTCTCTTGCTTCCGTGCTTAATCATGTCAGGAATTTCTTCTTTTGGTCTTGGGATGATGAATTCTGGCTTGATCACTCCCACATCACTCTTCTTTTTCATTCATTTCCACTTTTACTTTGTTATCTTTTTTTGGAGATCTAATCTGTTGTTCTTTTTTTTTTTTTAAGATTTTTATTTATTTATTGAACAGAGAGAGAGACATAGCAAAAGAGGGAACACCAGCCGGGGGAGTGGGAGAGGGAGAAGCAGGCTGCCAGTGGAGCAGGGGGCCCGATGCGGGGCTCGATCCCAGGACCCTGGGATCATGACCTGAGCCGAAGGCAGACACTTAAAGACTGAGCCACCCAGGCGTCCTGTGATTTCATTCTTAATCCATAAATATATCAGAAGAATATTTGTAACTTACTAGTACAAATAAATTTTTACTTGTTTGTATTAACATTTAGCTCAGGTGGGTGGTGACTGGAGAGTGTGGCTGTTGTGATAGATAAGACACTTATGAAATCTGGGCCTTAAGAATGAAATTAAGGTTCTTGAACGTACCACGTAAGGCTTTGCAGCAAATGCCCACCTATTCCTCTCGTGAGATGCATTAATTTTGCAGAGTAAGGTGGGGGGCAGGGAAGGGAACGTGATCGGTCATCTGTGAGGTAGAAGTGGAGATACTAAAGTGTGTCCGTCACGAGTCGGGGAAGACACCTGAGAGCCCCAGAGCCCCGGACAGTGGTTCCCTGCCGAGGCTGTGCCTGCGGGAGCAAGGGTGATGTTCCCACAGCGCCGGAGCCTGCTCGCGTCTGCCTGTGGATCAACCCTGAGACCCATCTGGACTTAACTCCATTCCTTGTTTCGTCTCCAGAGAGCTACGAGGAGCCTGAGAGAGACACTCGGTGCAGAGCGAGGGCAGAACTTGCCGGACTTGCCCTGCCCAGGAATCACGAAACGGGAGGATCAGAGGAACTGAGGCACGCACGCTTTTATGGCCGAAGAGTGAAGGACCACAGCAGCTGATAATCAGAGCCTTCAGGGGTTGCAGGGGACGGGGAGAAAGCCACAGGTGCGACCTGGATCAGTCACAAAGGAACGAACACGAGGCTGAGCCCCACAGGCTTCGGACGCCGTGGGGGTGCGCAGGGGTGGGGGGGAGATTGGAATCCAACGCGGAAAAACAGGGCAGGTGTCCCTTTCTCCTGCCCACAAGCCAAAGCAGAGCAAGGCCCCTAGATGTCCAGTTCCAATGCAATGTCCTCACAGAGGAGACAGGGACAAGAAGCAGGGGCTCCCTCATCAGTGCACACGGTACAGGCCCCTTGACATCAGACGTGGCCACGTCAGTGACAGGAGTCCCACTGTGTCTTCTGTGCATGTTTCGGCTGTGGACCGGCAATTGGCAACAGTGGGCTCACGGCGTGCCCGCCTCGGTGGTCTGGATTGATCCAGAAGTAACTTCAGGAAAATGAGTTGAGTTCAGTCCTTTAAGCCAGGGGTCATTTCACGACCACGACCCATGTCCAGAAACACAACATGGGAGTACGCTCACACCCACACACACTCCTATCCACCTGCAAGGACAGATTAGCAGCCGGTTGCCGCTCTTCCTCCTCCCCCGGGGATGCCCTTGGAGAGAGAAAAGAAGAAAAAAAAGGGGACCAGCCTCATTTCTTTATAAGTTTGTAATCAGAGCTGGGTACTTACTAGCAGGCAAATAAAGAAGTGCCCCTGTCTCGACCTGTCTGGGCTCATCACAAACACATCTGGATCCACAGGCCCCTGGGAAATATCGGCATCTCCCATGTCATTGGAGTTTAAAAGGAAAATGTTGTATAACGGAAGTACCTCTTTGTGGAAGGGATGGCCTTGTGCACCCACTGGGACTTCTCTCTAACCGTGGCCCCGGTGCGTGTGATGTGTCGGAGGAAGGGGACCACGGGGGTGCATGGCTGGGGCTCTCACGGGCCAACCTGACGACGCGGCTCCCCGTGCTTTCTCAGCCGTGAAGAGCATTGCTTTCTGTATAATGACTATGACTCTGCGGGGCAAGAAAAAGAGGGAAAGGCAAACCGCGACGCTGGGGCGCCAGGACACCTGTCTCCCCGCCCTCGACACCCGACGGTGGAAGTCTTCAGGAGGGGTAGACCTGGATCCCGCGGACCTGGCCAGGTGGCCAGATGGGGGGTGGTTCTAGGAAACAGGCTGGTGCTGGCGAGGCCCAGGAAGAAGCTGGAGCCTCGGGAGCTGCTGGGATAACGAGGAAAAGCCAGTTGCTCTGCTCAGTGGAAACTCTTCTTTCTCCTGTGACCAATTAAACAGACGTCACACTCACTTGGAAAGTAGCTCTATTAAGAACACTGATCACGGGGCGCCTGGGTGGCTCAGTGGTTAAGCGTCTGCCTTTGGCTCAGGGCGTGATCCCGGCGTTCTGGGATCGAGCCCCATGTCAGGCTCCTCCACTGGGAGCCTGCTTCTTCCTCTCCCACTCCCCCTGCTTGTGTTCCCTCTCTCGCTGTCTGTCTCTCTGTCAAATGAATAAATAAAATCTTTAAAAAAAAAAAAAAGAACACTGATCACTCAGAAACCTACGCCGGCTGTCGGGGCCCAGCCACGGAGCCCCAGAGGTGCTCACGGGGGCGGGGGCAGTGGCAGGAGTCTGATGGCTTGTTTCTGGCGTGGCTTCTTAGCCCAACACTAAGAGGCGGGGGCACCCTCCTTCTAGATCCTGCTGACTGGAAGCGGTCACGTGGCTGCCGATCCCCGGAGGATCCCCAAGCGGCTACAAGCTGTCGTGAGCAAACACTTCCAGACATTCGACAACCGGCTTGCTGCAATGGGTGAGGGGGGGCGCTTACCCCTGGAGAAGTAACTGCTCCCCAACCCACAAATGACGGGTCCCTTCCAAAGCAGCGGGAAGGTTCTGAGTGCACGCGGCCTCTTGGGCGGATGAGACAGATGCTGGGCTCAGGGGCCTCCCAATCTTGGGAACTGGCATGACCCTACTCCTGGGGGCCGCGAGACGTGGTAGGGAAGAGGTCTGTGTAACCAAACGGGGGGGTGACTGGGAGAAGAGAATGGAATGTGAGGGCGGGGACGAAAACCAGGTCGGATTGTTAGCTAACCGCTAAGGAACCTGATGGAACGTGCAGACACAGGCCAGGCTGGCACTAGGGAGCCGCTCAGTTATCATCACTGTCCTAGTGGTCAGGGGACTACGGGGGCCCGTCGTCCCTCTCCGGGTCCCCCATCTGCTCCCATCTGTTCCTCACTCTGGAGGAACTCAAATCCAGTTATGGGGAGGGGACTTAGAAATCGGGCAGACGTGGCTCCGTGTGCACCTACCTGCCCTCTCACTGTCCCCCCAGTGGTGGCTCCCCGGGCCGGGGTGGGGGCTCCCCCGGTCCCCAGCCCCTCAGCGCCCACTCTCCTCAGCCTGGAGGTAGCAGGGCCTGTTTCTAGCTACTTCCAGGCCCCGCAGGGCCCACTTTGACCCGTCTGCCGCTGTGACTTCTGTCTCCCCGCTGACACCAACCTCACTGCAACACAGAAGACTCTAGAGCTGTTGGGTTTGGGGGAAATCACAACCCTCATCCTCGAAGCTGTGACTTCTGGGCGGAGTCAGCAGGAAGAAAGCTGAGCCTAGAGGGGCCCTACGCGCGCAAGTGTGAGGATTCACAGGGGATGGGCCCCAGTTGTCCCCTTGATCAGATGACAGAGCCCGCCGGTAACACCAGAGAGTCTGCACTTGGGACATGAGAGGTGGGGCCCCTGGCAGAAATCCAAACCAGGCCTGGGACTCAGAGGCGGCCTGCCGCACTGCTGGCAGCGCCCGGGCAGACCGTGCCAGCTAGACCCGTGGGGCTGCCCATGCTGTCCCCCGCAGCTGCCCTGCGCACCGCCACCGACTCAGCTCCTCGAGCTGCCTCCCAGTCTGCCCGTTGGAAGTCTGGGAGGACTCGCCGAGCTCTCAGGCCTGCTCCCACAGACTGCAGAGAGATGCCGGCCAGGCTGGGCTTCCCCCCAGGGCCCTGGGGCTCCTGGGATTGGTGGTAGAATGGTTCTTGTAGGGCTGAGGGCTCGTCTTTGCAGGGGGGTGGGGTCAGCTGGGGTCACTCTCCGCCCCTAAAGGCGCCTCATTCCTTCTCCTGAGTGAGTCCTCCCTCCAGCCTCTGTCGCCCTGACCTCCTCTTCTGTTCACGCACACCTGGGAACTGGAGAGCCGTGAACTTGGCTGTCCGCTCATCTGCAAACCCCTGCAACCCAGGTCAGTGTTGAACTCAGGAACCAGGACAGGAATCTTGGGGAGACTTGGGGGGCCTGGCAGGCTCAGTTGGTGGAGCATGTGACTCTTGATCTCGGGGTTGTAAGTTCGAACCCCACGTTGGGTGCAGAGATGACTCAAAATCTCTCAAAAAAAGAATCTCGGGGGCCGGGGGAGTTGAATTTTGCACACCACCACCCCGGCCGTGGGAGGCATCGGGTAATTCTGAGCCCGGAAGTGCTGACCATGTCTTGGTGATGAAAAGAAGCCTGTGACCGGAGACCAGAGAGGGAGCGGATGTGCCAGCTTCCCCCCAGGCTGTGCGTGGTTCCGCAGGTGACAGTCAGGGCCCGGGGGGACACCCAGGCTGCCTGACGGTAGCAACCTCTGAGGAGCCCCCCCGTGCTGTGTGGCCAGATCCTGCAGTTTCCTCCCCACAGAGGCAGGTCCCAGATAGAGGCCATTCTGCCGTCAGAAAGTCAGCTGGGGGGGTGAACCCCAGGGGACACAGAGGGCGGTGGACCTCCTCAGGGTGACTCTGAGGTCTGCGGGTTTCTCATTGAAAAATAGGGAGGTGCGTCTGCTCGGGAATGTGTGGGTTTTTACAGACTCTGGCCATAGCTGTTAGCCCCACAGGGCAGTCCGGCGGATGGGTCACCCGAACCCGGGCCACTCCGCCATCTAAGTCCCCAGAGGCACGCAGAGGAAGAGCCCAAGCACCTCTCACTGACGCCCCCAAAACTCCCAGCGCCAACTCAGAGGCTAGGCTGGCACCTTGGTCAGACCCCAGGCCGAGCCCCGTGGGCCCCAGAATGTGCTGGCATGTGGGCGCACAGACCCAGTGCCCCCCGCGTGCAGGCTGCACATTCTGCCCACACCCCGCGAGGCTGCCAAGAAAGGTCGGCTCGGGTGAAGCTGGGCCACAGCAGGCGAGGCCACGGTGGGCGAGGCCACGGCCAGCCCAGCAGGAGCCCCAGAGCTGGGTGAGCCGACCAGGAGCTGGTGCTGGTCTGATGTTGCTCGTGGGCGGCAGAAGCGCTCGTACAGAACACGATTCTCCACCGGTCCGGCCGACCCCGAGACACACCTCTCCTGACGTGGGCACGCGCCCTCACCGCCTCCAGGGCACCCAGGCGGCCCCAGGAGCAAGCTGCAGGCCGGCTCGCCATGCTCCTCGTCCCGCGCCCTGCAGCGGTCCCGCTGAGGGCAGCAAGGGTCAGAAGGAACACCAGCGTGTCAGAACAGGTGCGGACAGGTGAGGGGGGGCTGAGTCCTTTACCCGGTGTGTCCTCTGATGGAGCGCGAGGACAAGGCAGGCAGGGAGCCGCCGGGCAGCCTTCTGGGATTGGAGGGGTGGGAGGGAGGCAGTACGCGCCTCCTACCTTTCCACCTCTCCGAGTCCCGGGCCCAGGTCCCAGGCCGCCAATGACCGCGGACCTCGGCAGCACACGCGCCTGAAGGGACTTTAGTCTGGGTCATCGCTTGAGCCGGTGACACCAAACTAGGCCAGTGAATGCGGCCCCATCGCCAAGCAAGACGGTCATCCTGTGGTTCCTGTCCCCCCATGCTGAGGCAGGAGAGAGGCAGCTGGTCAGGGCCAAGATGACTTTGGCTGGAAAGGAGCTTGGGAACCTACAGAAGCCATTAGCAAATGGCCACCCCATCAGCAACATGAGGTGGGAGAGGGCTTGCCTCCTTCCTCACCGGGAGGCTGTGCAGGGCCTTGGACCCCTGTGGTGTTTGCTGCCGCTCAAGGTCGGTGGCCAGCCAGGGGTTGGGGCGGGAGGCATTAGAGACTCCAGAGAGTCTGAGCTACGGAAGGACCTTGCTGGCCAGTATGGCCTCCCAGGACCCGAGGACCACAACATAAACAGAAGCTGGACCCCGCGACCCTGCAGCTGGCTGGGCTGACCGGTCCCTCCGGAAGGGCCGGTGTCACTGTCCAGAGTTGCATAAGGACAGCCGGGAGCCTGAACCTGGCGATATCCGTGCCGCACCTGCTGGGGGGCACATCCACAAGCCAAAGGGGCACGGCTCTGGCTGAAGGACCAGCTCCCGGCAGCACCCCACTTCCTGGGAGCTGGAACATGAGTGAAGGTCACTTCTGCCCCAAAGGAAGGGACATGATGCTGTAACTTCAAGTGTCATGTGGCAGACATCATTTTAGTCTCTCTGCCACAGGTGTATGGTATGACAGAGGGCTTATAAATTTACTGATAAGATTAAATTAAGGGAAAAAAAAGCAGGCTGGTGCCAACAATGATGCCAGGAGGACAAAATGTTTAGGGAGGCTATTTGGAACCTGTGTCAATGCAGCACCTCTGAAAACAGACAGGAAGCAAGGAGCGTCTGGCCTTTGAAAAATCCCACACACTATTACATGCTTCCACCGACACAAATAAAATCCTGAAATTATCGCTGAGGCTGCGGATACGGTGTGATGGAGCCGGGAGCCGACCCGCGAGCCCCGGCCCCACTCCCTCCCCTGTGCCAGCAGGAACAAGTCCTCTGCTCCCAGCTGGCTTCTCAGGGACTCAGCCGCCTCCCACAGAACCCAGGCTGGAACAGACCAGGCACACCCGCGTCACACCACCCGTGACGTGGCTGGAGCTCATCCCTACTAAATACTCCATTTCTCACCGGAAACTCTGATCATCTTTGGGCAACTGTTACAAAACAGGCCTCTAAGGAAGTATCCCCCTCCTGGCCACAGACGAAAGCAACCTTTAGCTGCTTGACACCCCAACCCGGGGCAGGGAACGGGAGCCCTGCAAACCAACCCCAAACACTCCAGCCCAGTTCTTGAGCCCCAATCATTTAAGGCAGATGTTTCCAAGGACCCTTCTTGGCTGCAAATATTGTCAATTCTCACTATTCGAGATAGTTTTGTTCTATGAAGTCACTGCAAAAGCTGAATTAGTGAACACTAGACATTGCCCTGAGAGGAAACCAGGGTTAGGCTCCCTGCAAGCCTCCAGCCACATGTGTTCATCAACCAATCAATATGTAAATATTTGCAAACCACACATCTAGTAAGGGGTTAATATCCAAAATACATAAAGAACTCACACAACTCAAAAGCAAAAAACCCCCCAAATAATCCAATTACAGACATTTCCCCAAAGCTATGCAAATAGCTAACAGCTACAGGAAAAGGGGCTCATCAGGAGAGAAATGCAAATCAAAACCACCATGAGATCCCACCTCGCAGGCTGGCTAGTATCAAGAAGACAAGAGATAACAAGTGTTGGTGAGTATGTGGAGAAGGTGGAAGCTCTGGCACTATTGGTGGGAATGCAGACTGGTGCAGCCTCTCTGGAGAACAGTATGGAGGTTCCCTAAAAAAATTAAATATAGAACTACCATATGATCCAGTAATTCCATCTGGGTATAGATCCACAGGAAATGAAAAGAGGATCTTGAAGCGATGTCTGCACCCATGGACATTGCAGCAGTATTGACAATAGCCAAGACATGGAGACAGGCCAGCTGTCCTTGGATGGTTGGATGGATGGATGGATGGATGGATGGATGGATGGTGGATGGATGGATGGATGGATGGATGGGTGGATGGGTGCATGGTGGATGGATGGATGGATGGATGGGTGGATGGATGGTGGATGGATGGTGGATGGATGGATGGATGGGTGGATGGGTGGATGGATGGTGGATGGATGGTGGATGGATGGATGGGTGGATGGATGGGTGGATGGATGGTGGATGGATGGTGGATGGATGGATGGATGGATGGATGGATGGTGGATGGATATTGGATGGATGGGTGGATGGTGGATGGATGGATGGATGGGTGGGTGGATGGATGGGTGGATGGATGTTGATGGGTGGATGGTGGATGGATGGTGGATGGATGGTGGATGGATGGGTGGATGGATGTGGATGGGTGGATGGTGGATGGATGGTGGATGGCTGGGTGGATTAATGGGTGGGGATGGATGGGTGGATGGGTGGATGGATGGTGGATGGATGGATGGATGGGTGGATGGGTGGATGGATGGTGGATGGATGGTGGATGGCTGGGTGGATTAATGGGTGGATGGATGTTGATGGGTGGATGGTGGATGGATGGTGGATGGAGAAGATGTGGTGTGTATACACAATGGAATATTACTCAGCCATAAAAAGAAAGGAAATCATGCCATGTGCAACAACATGGATGAACGTAAAAGACATTATGCTAATTGAAGTAAGTCAGACAAAGAAAAACAAATACTGTATGATTTTCTTATAGGTGGAATATAAAAATAACTTTTTAAAAAACCAAGTTCATAGATACAGAGAACAGATTGATGGTTGCCAGAGGCAGGGTGGGTACAGGATGGGAGAAATGGCTGCACTGTTTTTGTTGGGTTTATTTTAGCTTAAATAAATTGTTTATCTTTTTTTTTAAAGATTTTATTTATTTATTTGTCAGAGAGAGAGAGCACAAGCAGGGGGAGCAGCAGGCAGAGGGAGCCGCAGACCCCCCACTGAGCAGGGAGCCCGATGAGGGACTTGATTCCAGGACCCTGAGATCATGACCTGAGCTGAAGGCAGATGCTTCACCGACGGAGCCACCCAGGTGTCCCTGTTTATCTTTTCTTTTTTTAAAAAAAGTGATCAAGACCTGGACGAGGGTGGTAGCAGTGGGAAGAAGGGGCCGGGAGGTTCTGGAACCTCTAGGATCGGGCCGCAGCTGGATGGGAGGTCTGAGAAGGAGAGGAATGGAGGCCATTCAAGCTCAGAGTTACTGGGGTAATGAAGGTGGCTTTTAGATTTAAACAAAGGATTCTTACTGCCAGGAAGGAAAGTCCATTTGCTTACTCTGGCAGGACGCCGAGGGCAGAGCACAGGGCAGGTGGTGTGAGGCTGACGGCGGCAGCTCCAAACATCAGGCCCCCCAGACTGGCTGTAAGGACGACCTGACTGGGGGGGCGTCCAGACCGCTCTCCAAACTCACGGCCAGCGTGCCCCTGCTCCCCCATCCTCCTGAGCACATTTCCTGCTGCTGCCATGTGACAGCCACAGAAGACAGACCGTGGCTGAGGTCCCCCTGCAGCCTCACCTTCAGGCCACAGTGTGCTCCAGTCTGCACTCTGTCCACGCGACCTGGCGTCCGGGAGCCCCATTCTTTCTTTCTGTTGTCCAGACAACCACTGTGCCGAGGTCGTAACAAGGTTTGAGGGAGGCACGTGTCAATGGTGTGAAGGCCCAACCATCATGCTTACGAACTACAGAAGGCTCCCCGGAGCTCGATTCTAAGTCTCCCTGGGAGTGGAGGAGAATGCAGCCCCGGACCCGGGTACCGGGTGAATGGCGTCCCCCAAAACTCATGCCCACGGGGAACCTCAGCATGTGACCTTATTTGGAAACAGGGTCTTTGCGGGTGTGATTACAGTGAGGATTGCAGTGAGACCATCCCGGACTGGGGTGGATCCCAGATCCAATGGGATCTCCTTGTCGGAGACAGAAAAGGACCCACAGAGACACGGGGAAGAGACCGAGCAGAGACCGAGGGACGTGGCCACAAGCCAGGGACACCGGGAGCCCCAGCAGCTGGAAGAGGCAAGAAACATCCTCTCCCAGAGCCTCCAAGGGAGCATGGCCCTCCGACACCCCGATTTCAGTGTCTGGTCCCCAGACTGTGGGGGCGGTGCTTTGTTCCAACAGCTCAGGACACCAACAGCATCCCCTATGGCTGCGGCTAAGACATCGCGGTCTCCAGAGCCCGTCCTGAGGCCAGCAGCCTTCCGCACCCTTCTCCCACCCCCAGCTCTGCCCCTGTCCTCTGCAGGTCCGAGGCCCCTCAAAACCCCGTTCTCCTCCCCAAGAAAACTCCTTTTGAGGGAGACTGGGTGGCTCAGTCTGTTAAGCATCCGACTCTTGATTTTGGCTCAGGTCATCATCTCAGGGTCGTAGAATCAAGCCCACATTGGGCTCTGAGCTGGGTGTGGAGCCTGCTTAAGATTCTTTCTCTCCCTCTGCCCCTCCCACCCTGCTGCTCTCTCTAGAAAGAAAGAAAGAAAGAAAGAAAGAAAGAAAGAAAGAAAGAAAGAAAGGAAGGAAGGAAGGAAGGAAAGGAAAGGAAAGAAGGAAGGAAGGAAGGAAGGGGGGCGCCTGGGTGGTTCAGTCCTTAAGCGTCTGCCTTTGGCTCAGGGCGTGATCCTGGTGTTCTGGGATCGAGCCCCATGTCAGGCTCCTCCGCTAGGAGCCTGCTTCTTCCTCTCCCCCCGCCCCCCCTCCCGGCTTGTGTTCCCTCTCTCGCTGGCTGTCTCTCTCTGTCAAATAAATAAATAAAATCTTAAAAAAAAAAAAGAAAGAAAGAGAGAGAGAGAGAGATAAATGCATTCATTCCCTCACCAAGGTTTATAGGCCCCTTGAAAGTCAGCATTGCCATTCGCTGGGACAGAGGTAGGCCTCCCTGCCCCAGGGGACGGTATTTACAGCACAAACAGAGGCCTGTTCCCCCGGACTCCCATCTGAGTGAAGGGACAGAAGAGGCATCTGGGAGGCCTCCCGCTCACCGGCCCAGAGCAGACAAGTGACGTGTTCACAATGTGAGGTGTGTGGCACAGACATGAGTGTTGAGGGGTTTGCTCTGTTTTGTTTCTGTGGGTACTTCTGATACTTCAGGGACATAAAACCAAATTTTACTCACGGTCTTTGGTCTGTAACACCCACTCCTCATTGGTCCCTATACAGCCCTGATTTCTTTCTTTCTTTTTAATAATATAACAACATTCTGTGATCTCAGCAATCAACAGAAAGACTAACACTTTGACACAAGCTTACTGCTCCCCATGAGACCCTTCTCCGTTCCCCTTGTGCCCCTACACACCCCTGCCTCCCTGTCCTAGGGGAGGAACACCACATTCTGGAATCTTGAGTTGATTGTTCTCATTCTCCCCAGATAGATGATTGATGGAGATGGATGGATGGATGGACGGACAAACAGATGGGTGGATGGACAGATGGATGGATGAATGATGGAAGGATGGATGGACAGACGGGTGGGTGGATGGATGGGTGGACAGATGGACAGATGGGTGGATGGATGGATGGACGGATGGACAAACAGATGGATGTTAGATAGACGACAGATACACAGATAGATGACCTAGACCTTTATTGTCTATGAAGCTATACTTGTCCCATCAAACTTACATAAAACCACAGTGTAAAGTACTGCATCTATGAACATCAGCTTTATGTAATTTGTCGGGACTCACCTGCTCCATTTCATGCTGCTAGCCTTCCTCCGTACTGTTTTGTGAGTAGCTCCCTCACTGCAACAGCTACAGAGCATTCCGTCACATGCCTGCATCACCCCGCATTAACCCAGATCCCCTCGATGGCCGTTTGGCTGCTTTCGGACAGTTGCCCTCGTGACCAGTGCAGCCATACGCATTCTCGCACACGTCTCCTGTATACCCATGTGAGACGTCTCACTGGGTGATGTGCCAGGAAGAGATTGCCTGATTATGGGGAACGGAATATTCAGAGAATACATCACGCTGTTTTCCCAGGCGGCCACACCAGAGTATCACTGATGTGCAGGGTGCAAGACAATGTGGCTTTGCATGGGGTCTCCATCATGTGGCCTCATCAGACTTGTGCACATTTGCTAACCGAGGGGCACGACTGGCTCTGTTCGTGGTTGGCATTTCCCTGGTGACTAGTGAAGCTGGACATGTCTCTGCTGTGTGCACGCTCTGTGACTCACCTGTGTGTGTCCCCCGCAGGTTACCGAGGGCTCTCCGTGGCTCTGCTAAATCTCTGTAGAGTAGAAATAAGCAGGAGGGCTCTGTGAGAAAACCCAGAGGATTTGAAGGCATGGTAACCATGGTGATCACTGCATGGGACGCTGGCAGACACTCAACAAAGAATGACTTAATTTCTGATCAGCTAATCTTTAAGTCTTCCCAGCTATGCTCACCAGGTAGACCAGCTCTCCGCTGCAAGACCTCCCCTGGATCAAGACCTCCGACCATGTTGCCTCAGGAAGATGAAAGCTGGTCTTTCTGACCATCTGTGTGTCTCCTTGCCCGACTGGGCCCACACGTTGCTTAGTCTCCAAGTTAGGGGACAAAGGGCCAGTGTTCTAGAGAGATTGGAGCAGGGGCCCCAATTTTCCCTTCCAAACAGGAAGACTTGGGAAGGGGGCAGGTGGAGAGAACTGGGGTCAAGAACTGGGGTCAAGAGGCTGGGAGGCTCCAGCCTATAGGAGGGCCCCCCACCACCTGCACACCTTCACAGCTGCCCGACACTCGCCACCCCGTCAACCCCCTTCTCTGTAACCCGTGACTCATGACTTATCCAACTATTGTTCTCTACCCCTCACTCATTGATCTTTTATTCTACTTGTTCATTCATTCAGTAAAATTGTCAGCTGTGTGCCGGGAGGCTGGCCTGGGAGATGAGTTCTGGGGGGTCTCTGTCCAGGGAAGCCAAGGGTCCCGGCTCCAAATGAGCAACCTCCCAACAACCAGCCCACCTAGGAGGGTGGTGTAGGGGAGGACAGGATGGAGCCTGACACTGACACCCTGCCCACCTCAAACACTCCCCCAAGCCACACAACCTGCTGAGTGCTCCCTGGGCAAAGCAGCTCGTGCAGACCAAACTCCCAGCCTCGCTTCTGCCTCCAGACCCTCCCACAGGGTCCCTGAGTCTCCTGACTAGTTTCCCCAAACTCCTCCCTGGCCTTCATCCAGCCAACGTTTCTTGGCTGCTCCCAGCGCTCTGACCAGAGCCAAAAGAAGTGTGAGGTCGGGGGGACGTGGGCACAGTGGGGGATCCCGGAACTTCAGCAAAGGCAGGTGTTATGACACCCACCTCACCCACAGACCCTCCTCCTCTACACAAGGGCCCCAGCCTCTGTCTCTCCATCCTCCAGGACGGCCCCCAGGTGTCCCGTGGCGCCCCAGCTCAGCCTACACGACCCTGAGCTTGTCCCCAGCTCCGCCTGTGCCCACCTGGGGTGACCATCCCCCAGGCCAGGCACGGGCCGTCCTTCCATCAGCCCTCACTCTCCCCGCCACCAAGAGGTCCCCTCCCAGCATTCTGAAACCTACTGCCCTAGACAGGCACCACCCACCCTGTCACATGCCCTGGTCCCCAGCTGTCCAGGTCCTCCCCCACCTCCACGTAGTGACCCACTGTCCTTCTGAGAACCTGGATGTGAGCCCATGACTCCAGCACATGGTCAGCTCGTCATTGACTGCAAGCTGGACTTCAACGGTGTCCAGGCCAGCCTGGTTCCCTGAAATTCGGGCTCCTCAGGCTCGAACTTTGTCAATCACTGTCCATCCTGTCCCCTAATAAGCTTGCTGGCAGAAAGGCCCACCTATCCAGCCCTCCTGAAGCTCAGGGCCAGCTGCACGTGGTCTCCCCAGAAGGAGCAGACCCCTCGCCCGCATGCAGAGGGCTGTGGCCCGCACAGCCTCACCCTGTCTGCCCAGGCTCTCACAGCGCCAACTCAGCGGTGAGCCAAGGCAGATCCACGGCCCGGTTCTGCAGCCCACCCTGCCCCCTCTCTCACTCGGAGTCACTTTATGGTTAATGTTCGTCCTTGCATGTCTTAGGGATCTCAGTGTCAGCCAGCACAGACCTGTGCATCAATCACTGACGGAGAGAAGGATGAGAGCATGACTCTTTAAAACATAGAGCAAAACCGTAGCACCCTCCAAGTGCAAATCCTAGTTGAAGGGGAGAACGCTCTGTTGTCTCGCACATCCCTGCAGGGACTGGGATGGGCACAGCCCCCCAGGCCGCTGAGACAGCCAGACCCGCCAAAGGGACAAGCCAGGGACCCCCCGGCTCAGCAAGGCCAGCGCAGGGGATGCCATCCCGAGATACACCCGCCAAGGGACGCATGGCAGTGAGGCAGCGCACCCCACGTGAGGCGGACTCTGAGAGCACCCCTGGAAAGGGAGGGAAGGGCGAAGGCCCTCTGCTCCATCGTACAGACACACCATCAGTACAGGACCCCCTGCGCACCCCGCATTTCCCTGTTCCTGCGCAGAGACGCCCCGAACACACAGGGCCCTGCGCAGACAGCAGTGGGGGCCGGGGTGACACACTTCTCACCTCGCTGACGGGCACATGGCCCCGATTCAAAAACCTACGTTAAAAGAAAATGGAGACGGTCCTCGGCTACTTCCCAGGACTGGGGTCCCTGCACCCCCTGCACCATGCTCCCCCCCCAGCAGCCCCTTCAAGAAGGGTAAGGAAGCCCCTGAGCCTCACTGTCCAGAGCCCACGGGGGAAGGAGGTCTGGCCCCTCCTGGTACCCCCGCAGCGGTGCGACCAGGACCGTTTCACCTGTCTGCCCACTGCTCTGTCCCCAGGCCCTAGAGCCTAGCGCTTGGCTCCCAAAAAGTGGAGATGAATCCATAAACACATAAAACTGTTAGCTTGCTCTTCCCATCTCTTCTGGGGGGCGCCCTCTGCTTGCTGTGGGCTGTGGGCTGTGCAGATTTCTGGAGCCAAACGGGCACTTTAAGTCAGGATCTGGGTGCTGGGCCCAGGCGTGTGCATTCACGCCCTCATCCGCTGGGATCTCACGGCCACTGGGGAGCTTACAGGGAGGACTGACTTCCTTACCTGCCTCGGAAAGGTCCACTTCCATGCAAAACTCAAGGACCTTCGGGTCTCCAGTGTACAGATGCTGGGTGAAGGTGGGAGATACCCGGAGACGTCCCACGTAACTGTCTCTGTATAGGACGTGAAGAAGCGGGGTGCCTGGGGGGAATTTGGTCCCACCAGCACCATGTGCAGGGCTGAGCTGCCAGCAGTGCCCTGGGACCCCAGGAGGAGACGGAAGCAGCCAGGCGGGTGGGGCGCCGGGCCAGGGGCTGGCGGTGTGGAGAGACATGAGATCCAGGAGATACAGACTGGATCGGACAAGGCGGAGGCATCCGTGGGGGACTGGGGACACAGGCAGGGGGAAGGCCGGGACACAGACCGCCAGGGAAGGCGCAGCGGGAGGAGATGTGCTTCAGAGGAGGCCTCAAGTCGGGGGCGGGGGGGGGGGCTTGGCAGAATAGGGGAGGGGTCAAGGGCAAGCCTCAAGACCCAAGAAAGGAAGGGTACCCACTCTCCCACCCCCTGCTCCGCCCCTTGCCATCCACCTTTCCAGCTGGAACAGGGTTCCTCTGCCTGTATCCGCACCGGTGCCCCGTGAGCTGGGTGTGTCCCCACCTCACAGACAGAAGCGAGGCTCACTCAGAGAGGACGCAGGACTTGGTCAAGACCAAACAGCAAGAGGCATCTGAGTCCAGGCACTTCCTGCAAACTCGGTGAAGATTTCAGTGTCAGGGTCTTACCTCTTCCAGGTCTGTTTCCTAGGTGTCACCTGGGCATAAGAAGACCCCTAACTGGGCCGAGGTCAGGTGCAAATGAGGAGATGGACAACTGCTCTGAGAGGGACAGGCCCAGCTCCACGTGAGGGCCCAGCACCCACCGGTCCTGCAGCTGAGGCCCTCCAGCCCCCTTCAAGAGCCAGCCTGACCAGGGCATGGGGTGCCCATCTCCTCTGTGAGGCTGCCAAACTCCCGAGCTCACCTCTGGTGAGGACACCAGCAGGACAAGAGACCCATCTCAGTCCTGGACCCGACCCACAGCCCTCTGGTGCTGTGGTCCTAACCGAGCGCTGGCGACGGGCATCTGGCCGCGGCGACGGACGCACCGCCGTGAGCCCCGGGGTGTATCTGCTGCGAATGCCAAGGCGCCTCACCGCCAGGACACCGAGCACCAGAGGCCCCTGCAGTAACTACTGATTAAACACGGGCATGCGTCGTCGTAGCAATAAACGGTGAACGGGATTTCTCTTACTCATCAGCCATTCCTCATAAAAAATCTAATTGAAATATGAAAAAATAGAGTGTAAGCTGAATAAAGACTGATTCTCAACTCCAAAGGCAAACATCGATTCAAGGTGCCACAGGGAAGACCTTCGGGGAACACAGACGCTGGGCCGGTGTCGTCATTCAGGCAGCTTCGCAGGCCCCGCTAACGCAACAGAAACAAAAATTGAATGAGCAATAAAAATATAAGGAAAGCAGAGTCGTGTCTTCACTTGTTCACTGGCTGGTGGTAGACCTTGAAAATATAGGAGATGACGCCAACGCTGGAACGTGCAGAGCTCGGTGGTGGAAAATACGTAGCTTTTCCTTGCGCGGGCTCAGCGCTGTCGGTGGCCACCCCACGTCGCCCCCACCCTCTGCACCTTGCGGGCGCCCCTGCACGTGAGCCCCACGTTTCTGGAATTCAGGAGTGCGCGCAGCAGCCTCCCAGCCCCTAGGGCGTCTCTACATGACTTTGGCTCTGCTGGGAACATGCGTGTAGACCACACCGCCGAAGAGGGCTGAGTTCTTCTCCCCAGACCCACCTCACCAGGTGGCAGAAGCCTGAGGAGCCCTGGGAGGGAAGAGACCAAGACCTCAGGCCCTATTAATCCCCAGGCCCTATTAATCCCCAGGCCCCCCAGCCTTCCTGCTCAAATGAAGGCCAGGTGGGGAGTGGGTACTTTGGAAAGAACGGCATGAAGAAAATGAAAAACATCAGCTCACCACACCGAAAATGACCACTTTGGTTTAAAGAAAAGGGGGCAGTCCCAATTACAACCAGCAAAACTATGGGTTACCTAGCATAGACGCCAAGGGAGGTACACCCACAGGGGGGAACGAGCCGGAACAGGGGCACGATCGGGGGGCCTCTGGACAGGGAGGAGCGCCGCGCTCCCGCGTGGGAAGCCCTCACACAGCAGAGGCGGCCTCCGGCCCCAGCGGCGTCCGCGGACGGGGAAGACCACAGTCAGCGTCCTGAGTGTGGTCCTGAACCCGGCCAAATGGGTTCCAGCGCTCACCTGGAAGAATAAATCGCAGGAAGCGGCAGTCACCTTTTCAAAAGAGGGGCAAGGAGGGGCCCTCGCCTCACCAGCTGGTGAATGAGCCTCAAAGTTCTCGGAAGCGAGGCTCCCGGTGGGGCCCACGCGGCGCCCGGAGCCCGCACCACGTGTGCGATGCGCGCTGGGACCGCGGCGGCCCTTGGAGTCACCGGGGAAAGACGGGTGTGTTCATGAACGCCATGGACAGACACAGGCCGTGTATTTCTGAGGAGTCCTGGCTCCTGCATCGGATCTCCGAAGGGAGTAGCCAAATCAGTACAACAGCAGCCTAGAAAGACTGCTTTCCTAAGATGAGGACGGAGGAACTTCTAAGATCTGAAAGCCAGAAACGACAGAAGAACAATTAGATTCAAACACACGGAACTCGAGGATGTGCACGTACGTACCGGGAAAACGCCAAAAACGAAGAGTGAGGTACGGGAAAGATGGTGCCTCACTCACAAAAGGGTCTGATGCTTCTGTGAGAAGAGACAAAAGCCACGGCGGAAAAGCGGACCAAGGGCGACCAGCAAGTACCAAGGCAACGCTCGCAAGTCCAGACGAACTCCTAAGATGGTCGAGCACTAATAAGTCCCATGGAAATCAGGGTAAGAGGGTACTCTTCGTCCCCCAGGCCAACGGAAGCTCCCGGGTGATGTCAGGGGAAGGGTGGAAGGAGCTGGGGAGGGGGGACAGCTGCAGCATTCCTAGGGGGACGTCTGCTCCTTCCAAGTGGATGTTTTTCTGGCTCAGCGCACACTTTGCCAATCCCCCTGAGACGGAGAGTCCCTCGGCCCCATAAGGACACGAGGACAAGGGTGGTCCCGGTGGCGGCTGATCAGAGAGTGAGAGCGGATCCCTCTGTCCTCAGGTGAGGGGTGGTTAAGAAAAGCACGGCTGGCTCGTGTAGGAGAATACTAAGCAGACTGAAAACAAGGCCCGCGTAGATCCCAAACGATGACCTTGGTGGACTCAAGAAAAATAATCAAGTGGCACATGGGTTTGTGAGTGCCGTCCATGTGCCCAGCCGGACCCAGCACACCACACAGACGGTGGGGTTCAACCCTGCAATGACAGCTCGTCACGGTGGGGACCCAGACTTAGATGGGGCCACTCGGAAGCGAAGAGCGGAGAGGTCAGAGCAGGCTCTCCGGCCACGCTGCCCCCGAGCCCCCACATGCCTCAAATCGCACGGCAATCTTGAAGAACGAAGGATATCCCCACTTTTTGTGTTTTAAATACTTCCCTCAGATAATAAATTCAGCACACGAAGATTGACCTGAAAGTTGGTTCGAACCCGGTGCCCACGGGGCAGCACCTCGTCCTCTGGGAACCTCCGGGACGCCCACGGTGCCACGCCCTCGCCGGCACCAGCTCCCGGCCTCTGAATCCTCAAGCTGCTCTTCGCACTTGCCCTGAGTGACAGTGCCCGGTCCCCACACGCCCCCAAACACCAGACAGAAGCGGTGGGCACACACTTTCCTGAGGTTGGGCGGGGTGGGAATGGGACGCATTGCAGAGCAAACTTCAAAGGGAGTGGGAGACACGTCCCTGGCCGTTCCCACCAGCGGGAAGTGGACACGGTCTCCAGAGACCCGTCTCCTGTCTGGTTCACCCCGGACTCCCAGGTCCCTCTCCCTCGCTCGCACGCAGGAGCCCCGGGGGAATACCACCGCCAGCTCTTTGTGAAACCACGGTTCTTGCCAAGAGGTCCGGGATCCGGGGGTGACCACCGCCTGGGTCGGCCACAGGATGAGGAAGAACTGACTAAAGGCCAGACCCCAGAGAAGCCTGGAGTGACTGCTGACATCACCTGGTGAGCCTGGGCTGCAGGGTCAAAACCAGAGACCCACCACTAGAGCAGGGAAGGCCAGAAGCGGTCCCTAAGATTTACCTGTAGGTGCTCCCCCGCCTCCTCCTGCCGGAAGCACCCAGTCCAGCTGCGCCGTCCCACAGGGGCAGCTCCGCCCCGGCTCAGGGCCTGGCCTGCACGACCCTGCCCAAGGAGGCGTCCTTGGTGGGGGTAGGGGGTCCCTGGTTGAAAGGCAGAGCCCGAGCACAAAACTGCTACTCTGGGGAGCAGGCCCCCGAGTCTGATCACCCCAAGGCTCTATGAAAGAGCAAGTGAGAGTAAGAGCAAGAGGAACAGACACATAGGGCGTGTGTCTGTCTGCGCGTCCCTGTGTGCTTGACACCGAGGGCCGAGAGTAGTGTGTGCACAGACGTGTCCTGGGTGGGCTGGGGCACAGCAGTCCAGGCACTGGTGTGACATCCACGTTTCAGCGTGCACACCTGTGGACGTCCGCGGGGGCGCCTGTGCACCTGTGCCCACGGGCGTGGACGTGGAGCGCACCTCTGCAGGCACAGATGCACGTGTCCCACAGTGCAGGTCTGCACGTCTGGTGTCCACGTGCACGCACACATGCTTACAAGGCCTTACGCTCGTGTCCCGGCCCATGATTCCGTCCAGTCTAACCTCCCTTCCCATCCGCTACCAGGCCCCCGGCCCCCCAGGCAGCCCAGCACACCCACAAACCCCCAGTCCCAGTGCCCCACACCACCTCCAGCCCTCGGCCTGCGCATCCTCGGAGCCCGTCTCCCTGCTCTGCCAGCCCCACCCCCACACCCAGGCTCAGACCCAGGTCTCTGGACCAGAAGTGAGTTTATTTCTCCGCGGAAGATGCCCTTGCAGCCAGGCTGTTGGGCTGGGCCTGGCTCTGCCTGGCTTCCCCTCGGAGACCTGGGGGTCCCAGCCCCCAGCCCGCAACCCCCCGGGGCCTCCTGCAGACACCACGTTTCCTGCTGGCCGGGACTCAGAGCTAGTGGAGAGAGGGAGGCCTCACGGCTCAGGGAGGGGCGAGGGCCAGGCTCCAGGGAGGAAGCCCAGAGCCCTGCAGGAGGGAGAGGACCTCAGGGCCCAGCCCCAAGGAGGGTGGGCCCCAGGCTGAGCAGGAGCCCCCCAGCCAGAGCCCAGGGGCTGCCTCCCGCCCCCGGCCCTCCGTTGCACAGGTCTCCCCCGCAACAGTCCACGTCCACTTTTAAGATCCCAGAGTTAATGAAGCCCATCAGATAGTCTGAGAAGAAGTGTCGCTTCACGAAGTCACAGGATGACGCGCACATCTTGTTCACGGAGTGATCCTTCCTGCCTGGGGGAGAGGTAGGACAGCCTGGGACGGGGGCCGCACCTGGGCCCTCTCTGCCTCATGCCCAGGACCCAGCCCGGGACCCAGCTCGGGACCCCCAGACAGCAGAGCTGAGCTTCCCAACCCACCCACACTGTCTCAGCGATATGGAGAGGGCCACTCAGGGCCCGGGGCTGGACAGGTACCTGGTCAGTTTCACATGGCAGGGTGGTGTCCGGCCCCCAGCCCTGTGCCCTTAGCCCAGCACAGAGAGGCTCAGATGACACCCCCAACCGCTCCCCACCCAGGCCCCGGTCCTGACTCACTGCTACTGGGGTCGGTGATCCGGACGCTGGCGCACACTGTATCCGAAGGCTGGCACTGCTTTGGGGTGCAATGGCTCGAATTGGTGGTCAGGGTGCAGTCCTGGCACCACAGGCCATGAGCTGGGCAGGGCACAAGGATGTGCATGACCAGAGGAACCGGAAGCCAAGCCAGCCGTCCCTCTGCCCCCGCCCACCCGCCTGCTTGGGGCACTGTTAGGAGAACCAGGCCGCTGTAGGAGGCCGAGTGCCCCCTGCCAGGAGTGAGCGGCACCTGGAGGTCAGGCCCTGGGAGAACCTCTGTGCCTTGCTGGCAATTTGGGGGGAGGGTCCCACCACTGGACCTCTGGCAGTCCCTGGGCACCCTCCGTGGCCCCACGCGCAGGCGTGCACACAAGCCAGCCACACATCTCTCACCCCTCTGGTGCTCTCCTGCACACTCCTACCCCCTCCCACACCTCCCCGCAGACTTCAATGGGTTCCAGGGAAGGAAGGACCACACAGACTTGATGGGAGGCCAGGTGGGGCTCTGAGAAGTGATGGAGCGCAAGGACCCCCGCCCTCATCGAGGGGCGTCCGTGGAGGACTAGCCTCCGGAGCGAGCCGCCCGGGAGGAAAATCGCTCAGTGCCCTCAAGAGCCAGGAGGGCCGCTCGTGGCTGGGGCTGGGGCTGGGGCTGGAGCTGGAGCACGGTGGGCGAAGGCGACAGGCGCGAGGCCCGGCTGGTGTCGCCAGGGTCCGGGAGAGGGTGTGGATGTGCCGGGCACCGTCGGAGGATGGCGGCGCCGCAGCCCGGCTGTCTCCGGAGCCGCCTCGGGCTCTTCCGGCGACCTGGCCCAGCCCCGCGGGCCGCCCCCGACTCACCGGGCGCAGAGCACAGCAGGGCGGCCAGCAGCACCAGGCCGAGGCCATTCATGGCTGCGGGTAGCATGCTCCAGGCGGGCCTCGGGAAGGCGCGGGGTTTGTGGATGGAGGTCCTCCGGGGCGCGGGCCTGGCAAGGAGAAGCCTCGGTCAGGAGCCCCAGCCTCCTGCCGAGCCCGAAGCCCCCTCCCCTTTTCCGGCACCGGAGCGCAACACCCCCTCCTCGGAATCCCAGGCCGGGGGGGTCGTTCGCAAGCTTGCAAAGCCCCACCCCCAGCCCAGCCCCCAGAGCGTCCACCATCATAGCATCCCCTCCAGGGAGAATAGGTCTGCCGTCTCGGGCAGGGTGACAGCTCGAAGCGCCCCAACCCGCTCCTGGCACCTGTGGGGTGGGAGGTCGGGGGGAGAGCGTCTTCTCCCCGGGGAGCGGTAGGTGCGTCCGGAGAGAAAAGGGCAAGACAAGGTGCGAGCAGGCGGTACCTGCCGGTGGGGGAGGGGCTCGCGCCACGTCCCCACCCCCACCCCTGGGCTGGGGGCCCGGGAACCCCGCGCCGAGCCCCCTCCAGTCGCTTCCTGCGCGCGCCCGGGCGCTCACCGCAGGTC
>NW_024427107.1:79408137-79413664 GCF_017311325.1 Ursus maritimus
GCCCCCAGCCCTGTGCCCTTAGCCCAGCACAGAGAGGCTCAGATGACACCCCCAACCGCTCCCCACCCAGGCCCCGGTCCTGACTCACTGCTACTGGGGTCGGTGATCCGGACGCTGGCGCACACTGTATCCGAAGGCTGGCACTGCTTTGGGGTGCAATGGCTCGAATTGGTGGTCAGGGTGCAGTCCTGGCACCACAGGCCATGAGCTGGGCAGGGCACAAGGATGTGCATGACCAGAGGAACCGGAAGCCAAGCCAGCCGTCCCTCTGCCCCCGCCCACCCGCCTGCTTGGGGCACTGTTAGGAGAACCAGGCCGCTGTAGGAGGCCGAGTGCCCCCTGCCAGGAGTGAGCGGCACCTGGAGGTCAGGCCCTGGGAGAACCTCTGTGCCTTGCTGGCAATTTGGGGGGAGGGTCCCACCACTGGACCTCTGGCAGTCCCTGGGCACCCTCCGTGGCCCCACGCGCAGGCGTGCACACAAGCCAGCCACACATCTCTCACCCCTCTGGTGCTCTCCTGCACACTCCTACCCCCTCCCACACCTCCCCGCAGACTTCAATGGGTTCCAGGGAAGGAAGGACCACACAGACTTGATGGGAGGCCAGGTGGGGCTCTGAGAAGTGATGGAGCGCAAGGACCCCCGCCCTCATCGAGGGGCGTCCGTGGAGGACTAGCCTCCGGAGCGAGCCGCCCGGGAGGAAAATCGCTCAGTGCCCTCAAGAGCCAGGAGGGCCGCTCGTGGCTGGGGCTGGGGCTGGGGCTGGAGCTGGAGCACGGTGGGCGAAGGCGACAGGCGCGAGGCCCGGCTGGTGTCGCCAGGGTCCGGGAGAGGGTGTGGATGTGCCGGGCACCGTCGGAGGATGGCGGCGCCGCAGCCCGGCTGTCTCCGGAGCCGCCTCGGGCTCTTCCGGCGACCTGGCCCAGCCCCGCGGGCCGCCCCCGACTCACCGGGCGCAGAGCACAGCAGGGCGGCCAGCAGCACCAGGCCGAGGCCATTCATGGCTGCGGGTAGCATGCTCCAGGCGGGCCTCGGGAAGGCGCGGGGTTTGTGGATGGAGGTCCTCCGGGGCGCGGGCCTGGCAAGGAGAAGCCTCGGTCAGGAGCCCCAGCCTCCTGCCGAGCCCGAAGCCCCCTCCCCTTTTCCGGCACCGGAGCGCAACACCCCCTCCTCGGAATCCCAGGCCGGGGGGGTCGTTCGCAAGCTTGCAAAGCCCCACCCCCAGCCCAGCCCCCAGAGCGTCCACCATCATAGCATCCCCTCCAGGGAGAATAGGTCTGCCGTCTCGGGCAGGGTGACAGCTCGAAGCGCCCCAACCCGCTCCTGGCACCTGTGGGGTGGGAGGTCGGGGGGAGAGCGTCTTCTCCCCGGGGAGCGGTAGGTGCGTCCGGAGAGAAAAGGGCAAGACAAGGTGCGAGCAGGCGGTACCTGCCGGTGGGGGAGGGGCTCGCGCCACGTCCCCACCCCCACCCCTGGGCTGGGGGCCCGGGAACCCCGCGCCGAGCCCCCTCCAGTCGCTTCCTGCGCGCGCCCGGGCGCTCACCGCAGGTCGGGGCGTGGAGCGCGGGCCTCGGGTCGGGGACGCACTCACATCCCTGGGGGGTCGGCACTCCGGGACTCCAGGAGGCTCGGGGAGAGGTGCCCTTCGGTCTCCCTGCGGACCGGAACCCGGGCGCAGCCTTGCCTTTCGGGGAACGCAGCCGCAGACGCGGACCCCGCGCGAGGGGCGGAGCGGAGCCGGGGCGGGGGCGCGCGGGGGGCGGGGGCGGCGGGAGAAGCGCGGGCGGGGCGCCGGGGCTCCGGGCCGCGGCGGGTCTCGGTCCTGGGCGGTCCGCGCACCTCGACAGCCAGCGCCCGGCTCGCGCGTCCGCCCCCTCCGGTGCCGGCTCCCGCCGCGGCCGCCCCGCGCACCCCTCCCCGGGCGTGGGCAAGATCCCTTCCCCCTCTCCTTAGCCGAGATCCCCTCGGAATTTCTCGGAAGAACGTTTACTGCGAAAGGAAGCGAGCGAAACGCACAAAGACGCGGGGCGGGGGAGGTAACAGCGAAGGTGATTCGCGCAGGTCCTCGTTCGCAGGCTCCCGTACCTGGAGCCCTCCCCTCCCCAGCCCCGTCGCCCCGGCTTCGATGGTTTGAGGCGGCGCTCCCCCACCCCGCCCCGACCCAGAGCACCCGCGACGACCCCCGCCAGCCACCAATGCCCCAAGGGCTTCTGGCTATAACCACGCCCCCGTCCGAGGGCCGAGTCCCAAGTGCTGGTCGCAGCATTCAAGGCTGTCCGCCGCCTGCTTGGCCAGTTTCTCAGCTTTGTCTCTCTGCTTCCTGCCCCACAAAGCTTTCGAGTGCTGTGCCTTCGCTCTTGCTGCCCGCTGTGCCTGGAATCCATCTCTGCTGAGCACTGAGTAAGCCCCAGCTACTTCGCGAGTGTTGGGGGTCGTTCCTTTCTGCCCTGCCTTCGTTTGGCCAACGGGATATTCATGGAATATCCCGTTGGCCTGGGCTGCCCTGGGCCTGGGACAACACAATGAGAAGGTGCACCCAGTCTTGCATCAGACGAGGGATCATCACTGGTATGCCCTGTGGGATGAGCCCATCACAGTTAGCTTGGACTGAGCACCTAGTCTGTATTCTGTTCCAGGCACTATGTCATTACAGCTTCACCACCACCCTGCCTTGGAAGTATTCTTGACATCCCCACTTAGAATGAGGAAGCCCAAGCACAGACAGCTTGAGCTCCCTGCCCAAGGTCACACGGTGACCAGGTGACACAGCCAGTATTGAAACAAAAGCACATCGTCCGCAGGACCTGTACACCTGCTGACCTTGAGCAGACAGACAAGAAAGCCCAGCTCGGACTGGGGTTCCCAGATTCAATTCAAGTAGGAAAACATCAGCACACATCCAAAGAAAACAGGCCTGCAAAGACAACAGAAGCAATGAAGAGGAACAGGTTCAAATCTCCACAAACTTTCTAAACTGAAAATGGTAGGTATAGAATATGAAATTAACCTGTCTTGTGGGTTTAAGATATATTTAAAGGAAAGTACGAGGCACTATCAAAACTGACCGTGCTTAGCTGAAATAAAGGAGAGCCTCTAGCAATGAAATACTTTCCACTGAAATTAAAAGGTCATCAGAAACATGGAAAGATTTATGCCAAATGAAAATAAAAGTCACTTAAAAGCATACATGGTATGGTTTCACTTCTGTGAGATATCCAGAATGGAAAAATCCAAAAAGGAGGAAACGGAGATTCGCGGTTGCCTGGGGCTGGGAGGAGGGAAGAATGGGGAGTTTCTGCTAAAGGTCAAGGAGTTTCTTTTCGTGGGATGAAAATGTTTTAAAAAGATAGTGATGATAGTTGCACAACACTGTGAATGTACTAAAACCCGCTGAATTAGAACTTTAAAAGGGCGGACTTTACAGTACGCCAGTTCCAGCTCAGCCAAGCTGTCGCACAACAGACACTGCTGCAGAAGGAGTGTGGGACCTGGAATTTGAGTCTCCAGAAATGACGAAGGATGCGTGCAAGGGGTAGGGAGATGGAAGACAGGAGGAGAGGTCGGGACACACAAGGGGTCGTGCGCTGAGCGCTGAGGGAAGTCTGGGCAGAGTCCCAAACGAAAGAGAGCCAGTGTTTGAAGACATCATGCCTCAGAACTGCAGACGGAGGGGCGCCCGTGGGGCTCCGTCGGTTAAGTGACCGACTCTTGATTTCAGCTCCAGATCCAGTGATTCTCTCTCTCCTGTGCCCCCTCCTGCTCACGCTCTCTCTCTTAAAAAAAAAAGAACTGATGAAAAATAAGCATTTACACAGAAGCACAATGTGTACTAAGAATCGATGCACAGAAAATTTGTGCCCCATACAGCATCGTGAAGCTGCAGACCACCGAAGACGAAAGATGTTTCAGTCGCCGACAAGAAAGGGACCCGAGCTCCCAAGAAACGGCCACGAGGCTGGCAGCTTCAGCAGCAGCCGTGGGCACCAAGACAGGGAGTGAGGACCCATGAAGTGCGCTCAGACAAAAGGAACTGTCAGCTGAGAATTTCACACACTGTTTTCCAAAAATCAGTGCAAAATAAATATTTCAGATAATTAAAAGTTTAGACAGACTTTTTCAGATAAAACCTGGGAGATGTTCAGAGAGTTTAGCACTAGCAGGCACTTTAAAGAGTGCTCTTCGGGAGGGAAGGGCTAGACGCAAGCAGGAACTATGCGGAGACTGGCTCACGAGAGGGACGTCGCAGTGAGCGATGTCGTCTAAGACGGTACGGACGCGTGATCCGTGAAGTTCCAGCTGCACCATGGGGAACAGGTGGGGGTGATGAGTCAGCGGGTCCCCAGACCCTTGCACTGACAGGCAGGCCCGCTCCCCATCAACTTTACACTGTGTTCAGACGTGCAGGGGGCAGGGAAGGTTTTGAGGTAACCAGCAGAAGCGAGCAGCACCTCGTGGGGGAATCCTACCTGCGCAAAGGCTGGGAATGGAAATAAGGTCTGTGCGTCTGGCAGCCAGTGACCTGGGGGTTGGAGGGAGGTGAAAAAAGAGGGCAAATATCAGATCCCCTGTGGCTTTGAGGTCATATGACAGATCACGGACTGTGTTCCAAGCGCTTTAGTGTATAGTTGGGAAGTCTCTGAACTACAAGTCACAAAAGACCCAAGCATGAGTGTGATGGCTAATTTTGTGCGTCAACCTGGCTGGTTCAAAGCGCCAGTATTTAGTGAAACATTGTGCTGGGTGTTCCTGTAACATTTCTATCAATAGACTTTGAGTGAAGCAAGTTGCTCTCCGTGGTGTGGGTGGGCCTCATCCAATCAGTTGAAGGCCTACAAACAACAAAAGACTGACTTGCTCCGAGCAAGAGGGAATCCCGCCAGCACGCAGCTGGCCTTTGAACTTGAACTGGAGCCCTGGTCTTATCGACCCTCCTGCCAGGCTCTGGAAATCACATGAGCCAATACCTTAACATAAATCTCTGTATAAATATACACATCCCATTGGTTCTGCTTCTCAGGAGAACCCTGACCGTGACAGGGAGTGGCTTACACCTGGTGAGTCAGGGCCAGTGGGGCTCTGTCCCTTTCCCCTGTGCCAGCGCGGAGGATGGTGGCTCAGACGCAGGGGCGGCAGGAGGTGCGGCTCACAAGACTTGGTGCTGTGTGTCCGAAGGCTCACCTCCAGGGCTCTGGCTCGGGAAGCAGATGGGTCCAGGGCAGGACAGCGAGCACACTGGACGTGAGAGGTGTTAAAGCCTTTTCATTCAATGGAGATGCCTGAACAGCCCCAACAAGAGATCTCAAGTCCCTGTGGGGCTCAGAAGAGCATCTGGGGTGGAGATGTAAGTGTGGTCCTGGTTGGCACAGGGAACAGATGGGGTCACCAGGTGAGAAGGTGGAGAGAGCACAAGGCCCAGCTGTGGGGCCCGGCCCAAGCAGCTAAGCTACAAACCGAATCCTGGCATGGGCACTTGGCATTCCTCAGGCACATGAGTCCCTCGCGGATGTCACTATCGCCCGCCCCCCCCC
>NW_024427107.1:79413674-79494315 GCF_017311325.1 Ursus maritimus
CCCCCCCCCGCAACCCTGAGTCCAGGAGCTGTCTGTCCATCTGTCCTCCTCTCGAGGCCACTGGGCCCACTTGGCTCAGGTGCCAGCGAGGGTTCGCACAGAGACCCCTTCCCCTCTCTGGTCCTGCTGTTCTGCGGAGCCCCCCCTCCCCAGGCTACACCCACCGTGTCCAAGTCTCCCAGAGCCGCCTGTGCCCAGCTGTGCCCACAGGACTCCCCGGCAAAGCCCCGGTGTTCTCCCAGCTCTGGGAGACTCGTCCTCTGCCCCACCCCCCCAATTCCTCTCGGCCGAAATGCTCCCCCAAGACCCCCCGCCCTGCCCAGGTCTGAGTCTGTGTCAGGTACAGCGGTGGTCATCCCCGTCTCACATGGGACATTCAGCTCCTTCCAGGCTGGCATCCTAAGGGCATTTCTGCCACCAGCCGTCAGCGCCCGCACCCCTCCCACCTGCCACCTTCCTCTCCACCCTCCCTGTGCCAAAGGTCCAGGTGATCAAAGGAAGGTCCCTGCAGAGGAAGTCGCGGCAGGTCAAGCCTCAGACGCACCGTGCTCCCTGCGCTTTCCTTCCTCTCAGCCTTTGCTCGCACCCTCGCGGGCCTGAAGCACCCGTCCCACACCTCACACCAGGCACACGGAAACCCTCCCACCCTGCACTTTCTTTTTGCAGTAAACGGACCCTCTGGTGGCCCTGGGCCTTCCCATCCCCTCCCCGGAAGGCACTGTCTCTGGGAACCCGCCACGGCCCCGCACCTGGCACCGAGCAGCTGTGACCCCACCCGTCACGCCAGGACTCCGTGGCCAGTGTGCCCACATCTGCCTTTGCCCAAGACCAAATCTCAACATGCAGGGTCTCCTTAAAGACACCTGACCTTACTGGATGCTCAGGTCTGCTCCAAAGAACCCCTTCCCACCCCAGCGTGAGAAGCTCCCGGGAGCGGCCGCATTGAGGGAACCTCTGGAAGAAACCCTCGGGCCTGGGAACCATGTTTGCCCCACGTCCAGGAGCAGGAGGAGAACAGCTCCCAGCCCAGCCAGGCTGTGTCAGGGAGGGCGGGTGCACTCAGGGCTCCTCACCCCCCACCCCCCAGCTACCTCGCATAGGTATCAATGCATTTCCACTGCCGCCCTGCACACACTGACACGCTCACTCGCACACTCACTGAGACCTCAGGCCCAGTGGGTCAGCCCTATGGCTCCCAACACTGCACAGGGCTCAGTTCCTGCTCTCGTGGCGTTTCGCGTGTCCCCATAGCTGGCCTGGTCCGGGGCAGAGCAGCAGTGGTGAGATCCGGGCTCTGGGCGCAGACAGCATGAGTCCCGCCCAGGGTGCGTGGCTCTGGGCGTGCTGTGGGACCTCCTGAGCCTCAGTCCCTCGTCTGTAGAATGGGGCAGTACTAGTCACCTTGTGAAAGCACCGTGGGGATCACACGTGATGCCACCAGTGATGTGCTCGCTGGGCATCGAGCCCGGGCTACTGGGAGAGCACCATCACAACTCGGTCCTCCGTTCCCGCCGCGCCAGAGAGACAGTTGGGCCCCTGTCCCGTGAAGGCAGGCAGGCAGGGATGACTGGGCTAACAGAAAGATGGCTGTGCAGTGATGTGAGCGGCTCTGAGAGCAGTCGGGGGGCTCTGGGGGCGGGGGGGACAAGGCCTCTTGGAAGGGGACACTGAGCCAAGGCCTGGAGGATGAGGCTGCCAGAAGCTCCAAGTCCCAGAGATGGGAGAGAGCAGGAGTGTTTGGGAGAGGAGCCAAGATGTAAGGGGAGGGAGGAGGAGGGAGGAGCAGGAAGAGGGAGGGGGAGGAGGGAGGAGAGAGGGGGAAGGGGAGGGGGAAGGGGAGGGGCAGCGGGAAAGGGGAAAATGGAAGGGGGGAAGATGGAAGGGGGGAAGATGGAAGGGGAAGAAGGAAGGAGGGGGAGGAGAGAGGGGGAGGGTGTAGGATGGCTGTATGCAGACAAAGGTTGGAGTTTGTCCTAAAGCCGTGGGGCCCAGGGTGGTTTTGAGGCTGGTTTTGAGGCTGGGTTGTGCCCAGACCCCGTCATCCTCAGAACCGACACACCCATTTCAGATTCACACTGCCTTCCCCATGGGCCTGGGGGCGTGGGGTAGACAGATGTTCCTGGGTCCCTTCTGGCCAGCTGGATTCCAGATGTCCTGCCCAGTCATGGGCTGGTTGCAGGGTGCACTTGATGGGGGTCCCTGCTGACCGCAGTCAGTCCACTCCAGCAATAGGAATCTCGGCCAAATCTCTGTCTTGAGACGCAGAAGGTCCCTGCCAGGCCTAGGGCCAGGCAGCCAAGCCCCAACATCTGGACCTGGTGGCGTGGTGGGTGGGCTGTCAGAGCGCCCAGGGCCGCGCCCCCCCCCCCACTGGTCTGGTCTTGTGGAGCGCTCCCCTTGGTCATGGGCTGGACTTAGTCATTTGTTTCTAGTGACTACAGGGGGGAGGAAGGACAGAGGGATGAGATGTCACTCTGAGACAAGGTTATAAAAAGACAGTGGCTTTTGATGCAGGCTCCCTCCCACTCCCAGACCGCTCATCCTGGGGAAGCCAGCTGCCCTGCTGGGGGAGCGAGGCTTGCCAAGGACCACACAAGGGAGCTTGGATGCTGACCGCCCCACCCAGGTGCCCCTCGGATGAGACCACAGCCCTCGACCAGAGCTGACAGCAACCTCCTGAGGGGCCCCAGCGAGGCCGCACCTGGAATTCTGGCCCGTGGACTCCGGGAGAGCATAAACCGTGTTTTATGCCCCTAAATTTTGGGGTAATTTGTTACGTAGTAAAAGAGAACACGCGTGGGTCAGGCTTGACTTGGGCATGCTGTGAGGGATCAGATGCCAGGTGTCTGAAGAGTAATGTCCTAGGAGTCTGGTGCCAACCCCTGGGGCGTGCGGTTCTGGGCCCTCTCCTCCTGGGTCCGCTCCTCCGAGAGCAAAGACTGCGCTCTCCCGTGCTGGGTGGGCTTGGTTGCCAGGGAGATGGTGATTCCTAACCCAGTTTCCAAGCCACTCTGTCTCCTCCCAAAGCATGTGGGTCAGTTTCACCCTATCAGAATTTTTGCAAACAAAGAATAACAATCAGTCATGATTAGCAGAAGAAAGGGCTTTCTTTAAAGCAGTGAGAGCAGAACAAGTCCATGTGTGTCCCGGGCCCTTGCAGTCGGACCAGCTCCTGCACCGAGCCGGTAAACGCTGGCCTTGCTCTCCACCCTCCCAGCCTGCCCTGGCCCAGATGCCCAGATCCTGGTGAGGGAGCACGGGGATCTCGCCCTGCCCAGGGGCACTCGGCAGCCAGAGCGGCTCTATGGCTGCCCAAATCCCATGTTATGCTCAGGGCGCAGGATGATTGGCGGGTGGGCCATGCCCACAGTAGAGCCGGCGTGGGTGGTCAGAACCAGGGACAGCGTCAAGGGTCCTTGCACTTGGCTGCTGAGGGTCCTGAGCCCCTCTGCCCACAGAACCACAGAAACAGAGAGGACAGGCCGTGGGCCAGGCCCTAGCAGGAGGGGGCCGAGGTTGGGGTCCTGCCTGAGATCCGCTCCCAGAGCTTCCTGCCTTGTTTTTTGGCCAACACTGTCAGAACCCCTCCAAGCCATCCAAGACCGTAGATGTGGCTGCAGGCCAGGGCTGCAAAGGAGTTCTTCCCCAAAGACCCCTGCCTCCTAGAGGGCCAGCCTCTCAGCCAGGGGTGGACAGGGACACTGTCACTCACATGGCAGACATTTCCTGAAGGGCTGCCAAACTCGGAGAAAGTTTCTGACCCCCATGGGCGCCCCTCAGAACAGTGGAGGCAGGGTGTGTGCTGGGCTTAATGGTGGCCTCCCAAAAGATGTCCAAGTCCTGACCCCCAGAATGTGACCTTATTTGGAGATTAAGGATCTTGAGATGAGGTCATCCTGGATTTAGGGTGGGCCCTACCCCCACCATCTGGCGTCCTGAGCAGGAAAGGAGAGATTTGAAGCACACAGGCCGGCGAAGCTCACGTGGCAGCGGAGGCCTACCCTGGGGGTCTGTGACCGCAGGCCACCGCCCTCCTGCAGCCCCCAGAAGCCAGAAGGAGACAGACCTAGCACTTTGTTGTCGTTTTAAGCCACCAAGTTTGTGATTTGCTGCAGGAGACAAACAAGAGGTGTCATAGGCGCTGGGAGGGGGGAAGTTGCTGGCCAGCCCAGGCCAGCTGCCCGTGTGAGAAGCCGGAAGGACCTCCTGTGGTCCGAGGACCCAGGGACGCGTCCTGGGCCCAGGCCGGCGGCGGAGGGACGGCCCGCCCCCACTAGCAGGCACTCTCAGACCTCTCTGCGGGGGGCGGAGCCTAGAAGGGAGAGGCGGGCCGCGGAGCCGCCGCGGAGCCTCCGCGTTGGACAGGAGCCGGGGTCCAGCCTCGGGGCGGAGCGCGCAGGGGAGGGGCTCCCCCAGGCCCTCCCCCAGGCCCCGCGGGACCCGGACAGGATGGAGGGCCCCGGTGCAGGGCTACGACTCACCCTCACGCAGGACACACCCCGAGGGCAAGACTGCACCAGATCAGCTCTGCGGGGGCTAACACCACCTCCCGTCTTCTGCAAAACAAGCACCCACCTCAGCATCCGAGGGAGAGGGTGGGGCGGCTCTCAGACCCCCGCCGCCCCACTCGGGGGCTCAGGCTGCCCCCACCCTGCCCCAGCTTTACTGCCCGTGACTTTCCCACTGGGCCTACCAGGCCTGACCTTTTCCTGCCCCTCGCCACCCGCCCGCCTGGGAGGAGCCTGGGGCTGAGCTTCCCCTCCCCCACTCCTGAACCTCCTGGGGGATATGGCGGCCCCTCCCACCTGGGTTGGGAGCCAAGGGGGAGGCCTGGGAAGAGAACCATGTCCCCTCCTCTCCACTGCCCTGTGCACCATGCAGGACCCCAGTGCAAGGACACATGTTTTGAGGCCTGAGGCCCCCCGGAGGCTCCTGTGGGGGGTCCCTGTCTGTGGGGGGACACCTGATGTGGAGGGTTCCTGTTTCCTGAAGGAGGTAGCCCAGGGGATATCTCGTGCCTGTGGGGGCGTGAGATGCCTAGGAGACCATCAGTAGACCCCCTGACAAACACACACACACACACACACACACACACACACACACACACACACACGGAGTCCAGCCGGTTGTCCAGCAAAGACTAGAAAAGACAGCATCTTTGGGGAAGAGCCCCCAGGTGTGGGAGGGCCCGAGGGTGGCCCCACTGAAAGAGAGAGACAGGAGAGCAAGGGTCAAGCCCCAGAGAGGACACCAAGAGGTCCATCTGTCTGCAGGGCCAGTGGTATTCTGGGAGCTCTCTGTCCATCTGTCGTCCTCCCCAGGCCCCACCTGGTCCGGACCCAGCCACCTCTCACCTGGACCCCCACCAGAGCCTCACCTGGGCTCCTCGTACCCACTCCCACCCACCCCGGCCCATTCTCCAGAGGAGGCCAGAGTGGCTTCAGCAAACATCCCTGTTTAAACGTTTCAGGGGCTCCTGATAGTTCTCAAAATAAAGTCCAAAGTCCCCTGCGGGGCCCACACGGCTGCAGGTCTGACCCCGCCCCCTCCCACCTCTTCTCCCACTGCCTCAGCTCCAGTCATTGTCCTTCTTTCAGCTCCTTGTACTTGCCAGACTCCTCCTGCCTCAGGACATTTGCTCCTGCTGCTCACTGAGGCTGGAACCATTTCACCCCTTCTCCTGCGGCCAGCCAACTCCTGTGCCACTCTGAGGTCCCATCTTAAACGTCACTTGCCCCGGGAAGCCCTCCCACACTGCTCCGCAAGCTGTGAGCTCTCACAGCACTTACACAGGTTTGTTTTCTGTAGAACCAACCACCACACCACCGTATTAAATGACTGCTTGCAGACTTGCTGACTTGGTAGCAGTCTCCGTTAGATCTCACCCCCCAAGTGCATCTGCCTTGTTCACACTGTGCTCCCCACACCCGGCTGTCAGGGCTCAGATCTCTCATCCCTGGGTGAGGTGTGTGTGCTTATGTCAGGGACTGGGGCACAGCAGCCAGTGTTTATGAAGCATGGGTGGGAGACACCCTGGGGTCCATAACTGGGGGTTTGAGACATTTAAACCAGTAGCCCTTACTTATTTAGACTGACTCCTCCCCAACCTTGGATGGCTCTGTCACACCCAGCCCAGCCTTCTCTGTCTTTCATTCACTCCACCTGAGGGTCTTTTCTTGATGAAGCTCAAAAGCCACCTCCTCCAGGAAGTCCTCCCAGGTAGATCCCCACCAACTACTCCCACCTCATGAGAAGCCCTTAATACAGTCTTCCCTCCTTTGTGATCTCCACCTACCCTCCATTTCTCTGTCTGCAGTTCCCAGCTCAAGGTCCCACACAGCAGGTTCCAGAGAACATTTATGTGTGCATCTTCCCCCATACCCCCCAAACCACACCTGAGTTTCTGGACAGCAAGGCCCCCCCACTCCTCATCCAACCCTCTCCCTAGGTAGCCCCTGGTCCAGTGCTCCCTGAGTGCAGTCTTTGCTGGGGCCAGACCTCAGGGTTCAGGGGCATCTAGGAGACTTCCTGCACTCAGGTCCCAGGCCCCAGAAAGGGAACATGTGGATGGTGGTATCGACTCTGAGATCGGGCTCCAGCCCAACAGCCTGCCCTGGACCAGGGCCCAGCCCACCCCCTCTGCTGTCCACACTCCAGCCTCACCCTGGGATCTAACTCATGCCGGGGAGGGTGAGCCCTTCAGCTCACCCTCGTGGGCAAACACCCCAAGTCACAGGGGGTCCACCACACAGGACACTCTTGGGTATCCTATGCACCCGTCTCCCCTTCTAGGTGGTCTGTTCTTACGTGTGCATTCAGGAGACATTGTCCACGGCGGCCAGCCCAGGGAACCCCGGACCGCTTGCCCAGCGGCCAACATGACCAAGCATCAGACTCAGGAAAACACGCTGAATCCTGAGATGAACCACAAATAAAGTGTTATACCAACTTGTCAAGCACCAGCACCCGAAGAGATGAAGACCGACCCAGACCACACCCCATCAAGCCCCAGCACCCCGAACAGACAAAAACTGACCCAGACCACACCCCGTCAAGCCCCAGCACCCCGAACAGATGAAGACTGACCCAGACCACACCCCATCAAGCCCCAGCACCCGAACAGACGAAGACCGACCCAGACCACACCCTGACCAGGACTGACGCCCTAACAAAAACAAGAATAGAACAAATCCTTTCCTTGTCAGTGCCATGACTCTGATGTCTATTGTAAGCAAAGCCCCTTGAGAGCAGGAGGGTCAGCTGTGGAATTTGTTCCCCCACCCGTGAGAGGGGTGAGCACACTAGCTGGGAGCTGGGGTCCCCCAAACACTGCATCCTTTACCCTTTACACCAGGATTCTGGGGGCCGGGCCCCCTTGCAAACAACTGCTGGTAAAAACACAGGTCCATCTAGGAGCACCGTGGGCGGGGCTTCGCTGCCGGGAGGAGATGGCACAGTCTGGAGAGTCCCATGCGTGTTGGCTTCCCAGTGGCCATCAAGGTTATGTGGACACCACACTCTAGTCCATGAAGCCGGCAGCAGCCTTGTGTCTAAACTACATGTACGCGCCTTCGTTACCAAAAATACCCTCTTGCTACAAATGCTAGCAGCCCCCTGAGCTGTCAGGGAGTCCATCTTTTGGCCCCATGGTGGCGGCTGCTGAAGCTGGGGGAGAGGGGGGCCTGGCCAGTTCTTCTAAGAAGACAACAATGAAGTTGGTCACATCGACAGACTCTTCCTTTCACGAACAGTATCTCTGGAGCGTGCGATGCTGTTTGATAGTATTTTATGGAACCACCGTAAAACAGTCAATTTGAATCGCCTTAGAATCCTTAAAAAAATTCTTTTTCAGGTGCCACCCAAGAGCTGATGAAGCAATGCCGTGGGGCTGAGCCTCGTGATGCACACTCGCAGAGGCTTCCCTGCGATTCTAATGGCCACTCAGGTCTCAGCGGCATCAGAAGGCAGGCCCCCTCGGTGCCGTGGCGCTCAGCCCAAGCGGGTCATCTGAAACACCCGCAGAGCCTAAGAAACTGCCGCCCGGAGCCCACCTCGTGGCAGGGGGACCGGACACCTAACACTGGTATGACTTAAAAGTGCTGCAGATGATTCTTCTGGGCAGCCAGGGTCCAGAGCCACTGCTCCAGGCGCAGGGACTGACGCAGGGGCTCAGCGAAGCCTTGGACGTGGAGCAAGGAGGAGACCCGAGTCAGGCCATCAGGTTTCGTATTCTTCCGAGAACCGTCGATGCCTTACATGTGGGTGTGTTCCTCGATGATGGGTCACGCCCATCTACCCGGAAAAGCTAACCTCTGGCCCCTCGAGCCCACTCCTTCCCCGTGGTCATCTGCTGACAGGCTCAATGTATGTGTTTACTTTTAACTGGGCTCCACAGCCGGCTCTGAGCCCAGCCTGGGGCCTGAACTCACGACCCTGAGATCAACACCCCAGCAGAGATCAGGAGTCAGACGTCCAGGGGCGCCTGGGTAGCGCAGTCGTTAAGCGTCTGCCTTGGGCTCAGGGCGTGATCCTGGCGTTATGGGATCAAGCCCCACGTCAGGCTCCTCCGCTATGAGCCTGCTTCTTCCTCTCCCACTCCCCCTGCTTGTGTTCCCTCTCTCGCTGGCTGTCTCTCTCTCTGTCAAATAAATAAATAAAATCTTAAAAAAAAAAAAAAAGGAGTCAGACGTCCACCTGCCTGCCCCACACAGGGGCCCCACTGACAGGCTTACGGGGAGGTGAATTATCAGGGGTCGCGTGGGTGGCAACAGGCCAGGGAAGCCCAACCCCCAGGTGGCGTTCCCCAGCTTCCCTCCAGCGTAGTAAATGCATGGGCAGGCCCGGCCTGGGTTCAGAGGCTGTGGGGCGACTGCGCGCCTTCCCCCGGCTCTTTCTGGGAGGAATGAGGACGCGGGGTGAGGGGGAGCCATGTAGAGGCGTTCCCCTGTTTCTCCATTCCCGCCCCCTGCCCCCATTCTCTGAGACCCTGCGGCCAGGCACCAGCCCCCTCCCCCCAGCAGCCCCGCCACAGAGCCCGCCCCCCTCCCTGGTGGGGGCACCCTGAGGCGAGACACGCCTGTGCCAGGAGCCTCCTTGGAGGCTGAAAGGCCTGAGCGTCAGGCGACGCTGAACCACATGGACCCCTCACCAGCTCTCAGGTTGAGCCCATGACTCCTCTCCTTCTGGGAGGCTCCAGGTGGGCCCTGGGTCCATCAGCTTCTGCAAACCTGGGGGTCACCAGAGGGCCAGTGTTCAGCAAGCTCCGTCCTCAGGAACGTCCTGCTTTTGGGCCAATGCCTCATCCTTGGTTCCCACAGAGAGAACAAGGACAGGAAATGCACCATAGCCACCTGCTTCCTGTTTGGGAGCAAGGAAGTCCTGAGACCACTCCAGGACTCAATCCAGGGGAGGCTTGAGTGGACAATGACAGCTGACCCAAGGGGGCCATGGGTGGGCAGGAGAGGGGAGGAGGCCCAGCACCGTGGGAAGGATGGAGGCTGCAGGGGCGGGGCGCCCAGGGAGCGCTGTGCGTGCCCTCCCCCAGCCCCTTGTTCCAGCTGGCAGGTCCTGTGGGCCCAGAGGAGGGAGCAGAGCGTTCGTCCTGAACTTGCTCCCAGGGACAGGCCTGGGTGGGGCACACAGGGCCCTGAGGTGGCCCCAGGGGCTGGTTTCAAGGTGGGGGTGGTAAGACAGCTCGGGTAGGGGTCCCTTAGCCCAGTGAGCTTGACTCTCCTCTCCATGTCAGGGGCCAGCTGTGGGGGAGCAGAGGGAGTGGGGTGAGTGGGCAGACTCAATGCTGGAGCAGGGACAGAGTGTGAGAGAGCCTGGACCTCCCCCCCCCCAGCCCCAGGAACGGCTCTAGGGGTCAGAGCAGGGACGACCACCATCACCCCTGGCGACGGAGCATCAGGACTGGTGGCCAGTACCTGCTTTTCTCCGGCTCTGTGGGCCAGGGAACTGCGCGCAGAGAGGCCATGTGGCTTGCCAAGATCACACAGCTCAGAAGCGGCCCGTTCAGACTTGAGGCCTGGCCAGCATGTCAGCCCCGGGCTGCATGGGATCCCTGTCGTCTTAGCAGCTCCCATGCACACTGATCAAGGCCAGGGAGGCGCTTGACAGAATCCAAGCTGCGGGGCCGCCGCTCCAGAAGTTTCCAGCATTCGGCTCTTGAGGGGCACCCCCTGGGGGGTCGAGTACCAGCACATGCGCTGGGGTGAGGGCCGCTGAAGTCTGACCAACGCCCAGAGGCCGGTCTACCAGTAGCAGCCTCTCCCCGTCTTGTGCTACTGGCCTCTGGGACAGACGTGTCCTTCCGTGTCCTTCCGTGTCCCTGGGTGAGCCCGGCTCTTGGTTCCTCATGCCCCCTGCTTCCAGTGTGGAAGAGGGGGCCTCACCCAAGTGCTTACTGTCATCCACTGGGGGCACCAGCAGAGCTGACACATGGCGGCTCTGGCATCTGTAGGACAGACTTCTTGGGGGGAACCACGGGGTCAAAGGGTGTGCTGGCTGGGGCGCCTGGGTGGCTCAGTTGTTAAGCATCTGCCTTCGGCTGTGATCCCAGAGTCCTGGGATCGAGCCCCACATCAGGCTCCTCTGCTGGGAGGCTGCTTCTTCCTCTCCCACTCCCCCTGCCTGTGTTCCCTCTCTCACTGGCTCTCTGTCTGTCAAATAAATAAAATCTTCAAAAAAAAAAAAAAAAGGGTGTGCTGGCTTAGCGCCCCCCCCACCCCGCCCCCTGCTAACAGCCCCTCCCGAAGGCCATGCTGATGTGTATGCCCACTTCAAGATTCCTGAACATCTTTGCTGCTTTGATGATGGAAAGCTGTGCCAGGCTCCAGCACCCACAAATGCCACAGCCGCCCAAGGGCCATGGCGGGGTGGGGGTGGGGTGCAATCGTGGGGGTGGGGGTGCCAGGATCTTGATTCCAGTGCACGAGTCCTCTGCACGTATTGACCTTGAAAATAAACCTTCCAGTTATTTTACCAGCAGAAATGGGTTTATTGAGGAATGGCCGAGAGTTGCAAGCTGGGGCAAGCAAAACACTGGCAGGACCGAGGAGAGCAAAGTTCCTTCGGGCGGGGGGGGGGTGCGCTAAACGGGAAGCTGGAAGCGTAGCGGCTGCTCAGGGCCCGGCCCATCTCTTCTGGGTGGATTTGTTGTGTTTTTTATTTTTTTAAATTTTTTTAAATTTTATTTTATTTATATATTACAATTAGCCGGCATATGGAACATTAGTGTTTGATGCAGTGTTCAAGGATTCCGTAGTTGTGGGTAACACCCGCTGTCCTCACCACGCTGCCCTGCTCAGTGCCCCTCAGCCGCTCTCCCATGCGCAGCCCCCTCCCTTCTGAAATCCTCAGTTTGGTTCTCCCTTTTCGCCTTCTCCGTTCAGCTTTCGCCCCTCCCCTGTGGATTTGTCGCTGGCGAGAGCAGGAGGGCTGAGAGCTCCCACTGCCCAGGCTCCGATTCGGGTTTAGTGAGGTTTCCTTTGATTGATTTTCTCAGGTGGTGGGCCTGGGCTGCGCACCTACCGGCAGGCTGTGGTGGGAAAGACCCCCGTCTGGCCCCCAGACCTTCTCGTGGGGAGGGCCCTCGTGGGGCGTGCAGGTGGGATCCGCCCACGCCTGGCGCACATGCTCCCGAGGCTCGGCTCGCTCAAGCCAAATCGCCACGGAAACCGCCCATTCTGCGGGCAGGGGACACCCGGGGGAATCGGGGGAGAGGGTTTGCTCAGGGTTTGCAGTGGGCAGAGAGAGGCCCGTCTCCATTTACAGAGGTCAGGGCTCCTGGGCTGGCTAGCTGCTGCTGCTGCAAACCGCATGGGGACACAGGCATGACAAGCAGCCCTGACGGGTCATTGAGCGCCCAGACGGACAGACGGACAGAGTGTGAGGAAGCCAGCAGGAGCTGCAACCTGATGCGCTCGTAAGAGACGCAGGCAGCGGCCTGGCGCTTGTGAGATGGACTCTTGGCTTCTTGGGCGCGTGCTCCAGCACCCCCATCTATGTGCAGCTGCCCCCCCGGGCCAGGCTGTCGCCACCAAGCCCCATCTCCCCCATCCTGGCAAACACCTCCCTAAACTCAGCCCCGGGCTGACGCCATTCTCTGCCCTCACGGAGCTCTGTCTCAGCCCCTCGTTATGGGCTGGACGGTGTCCCCAAAATCCACACACCTAGTCCTGGTCTCAGGACTTCAGAGGGTGACCGTGCTTGGAGATGGGTCTTGGCGGAGAGGACTGGGATAGAGGAGGTACACGCTGACTGGTGCCCTTACAAGAAGAGGAGAGCAGGGCGCAGACACGCACCAGGGGACGACCACGTGGGGACACGGGGACAGGACGCCATCTACGCACCAAGGAGAGAGCCCTCAGGAGGAACCAATACTGCTGACACCTCGACCTTAGCCTTCCAGCCTCCAGAGCTGTGAGACGGCACGTTTCTGTCATTTCAGCCCCCAGGCCGTGCTGCTTGGTCACAGCAACCAGAGCTGGCTAGTGTCCCCCTTAACCCTGGAGTCTCTTTCTCTGGGCTCTGGCAGGGGCAGGGTGTCAGCAGATACTCCTGTGACACAGTAGTGATGTCCTACACACTAGGGAGAGGTGTGGTCTGAATCCGGGCCAGCTGGGGGGGCGCGGTCCCCCGGGGACTGCCCCCCATCCGGGCAAGCCGGAGCCTATGGTCTGGTTGGTGGAGGGCAGCTGCAACTCAGGGCAAGGGTGTCGGGCCAAGCTCCAGGGAACAGCTGGCTCCACGCGTTCTGAAGGAGTGAGGACCCGGGCATCAGCCCTGTGGTGAATCCTCAGACCTGGAAGCTGGCCCCAGGAATAGCCAGGGCCTGAAGCAATGGCTCCGAGCCCCAGGTTCCCAGGCTCCAGGCTGGGCTGGAGTTTGCCTTTACAGTGTCCAGGGAGACCAAGCTTGCCGAGTAGATGGAGCCCACACAGAGCGTGGTGGGGCCAGCAGAACGTCCTCCAGCACAGACCTAGTCTGCCGGGCAGAGTCACTGGACCCTGGGGGGCTCGGGAGGGCGGGGCTTTGGCCTGTCCCTCCAGTGTGCTTAGACAGGCACATTGAGTTCAGCGGGTTAAGAGACAACCAGCTGGCATGTACCAGAAAGGAGCCCCATCCCCAGACACCTGCTTCCAGGGGAGGGTGAGTGCAGGTGTAACCTTCCCAGGGGGAGTGGCTTCTGGGGAGGCCTGCCACCCTCTGGCTCTGCCACTGTCTCTCCTGCAGCCCCTGGGATCTGCTCGTACCAGGCACCCAACCCCACCCCCACCCCCCACCCTGGGGCCCCGTATCCTCAGTTGCATCTTCCTTGGGGGGCGTTAGATCCCCACATGTCTGTGTGCCTGTGCCCCCGCTGGTCAGAGCTCGGCAGAGGGAGGTGTGGTTAGCATTTGTCCCATGAGGTGGAGTCAGGCAGCACACCCGGCTCTGCACCAGGCAGCGGGGGCACAGGCGCCAGGCAGCAGGGCACGGGCGCCAGGCACAGTGGTGCGTGGGCGCTGGCGCATCGGGTAGAGGGAAGGCTGTGTGTCACTTGGGGGACTGTCTGCCTCGAGGCTCTTCAGCCCAGGCAGCCCTGCCACCTCAGGCTGAGGTGACCGCAGCCTCTGGGCACGGGGAGGCCATCCCCATGGGGGCATTCTCGGGGAGCCTGTCTATCCACCGGATGGGTTGTCTTTTTCCCTGTCCCCCACTGGCCCGTCATAGATTCAATCTTAAAAACCCCAGCTCTCTAGGAGCCTGAATCTAGCAGCGGCAAAGGCAAGGGTGTCTGACCGTGTCTGGACGGCAGGAGCATTGCTAGAGGCCATGCGGGGGCTGAGAGCCACGCCGGACTTCTGGGCTGTGGCTCCTGTGACCAATGAGCCCTTCTGCTGGGCCCTGGGCCTGAGCTTTATCCTCCTCGGGTCCAAGGCCTGGCACACGGCCAGGCAGGCAATGGCCGGGGACTCTGATGTTGGGGGCTGGGCGATTCTCAGTAATGACTGGCTAACATCAGTCCTAATCCCCAGAACCTTGGGCTGTGTGGCCTCATGTGGCAAAGGGGTAATACCATGGGGTTGAGGGTCTTGGGAAGAGAGATTGTCCTCGATTGGGTGGTGGCCCCATGTCACCACAAAGGCCTTGATAAGAGGGAGGTAGAGGAAGACTGGAGGCAGACGGTGGTGAGGGGACAGAGTTGCAGAGACACGGAGCCGGTCAGATGTCCAGCAGTATCTGTGAGAGCGATCACAGGGCTTGACTCACGTCACTGTGGAGGCCAAGAGGTCCCGCGCCTGACGTCCACAGGCTGGAGCCCCAGGAAGGCCGGTGGCAGGATTCACTGGAGCCTGAAGGCCTCAGAACCAGGAGCTTGAGCGTCCAAGGGCGGGAGACGATGGAGGTCCAGCTCCAGAAGAGTGAACTTGCCCTTTCCGCCTCTTTGTTCCGTTTGGGCCCTCAGTGGATGGGATGAGGCCTCCCTACCTTGGCAGGGGCCATCTTTGTACTCAAACTTCTGGAAACACACCCAGACACAACCAGAAATCACCTGGGCCTCCCTCAACCAGTTAGGCTGACACAGAAAACGCACCATCACAAGCTCCGGAAGGAGCATAGCCCTTCACTGCAGACTTCTAAGCTTTAGAGCCATAAGGCGATATGTCCGAGCTGTGCTGAGCCACGGAGTGTGTGGTCACGTGTCATGGCAGTCACGAGACATGGAGGCGGGGATCCAGCTGGACACGCTCCGGGCGGCTGTGCGGGTGGGAGCAAAGGTGCTGCCCGGGCTGCTGCGAGAGGGAGCAGTCCTGCGGTACCACCTTCCGACTTCCAGCAGTTCCTTCCTGGGACTGGCCCAGAACATCCTGACCGTGACCATCCCTGGTACATCAGACGGGACGTGGCCTGGGGCTCCAGCGGGGTCTTGGCCCTCAGCCGGCCCCTCCCAACCTCCGGCTCAGGCCTGGTGTGCTTCCCTGTGTAGCGCTCGTTGGTCTTCACTGAGGCTGGTCCTCCCAGGAGCTCCCCTACCCGGCCACGTAGCAGACAAGGAAACCCATCTGGGGCATGGGGGGGGGAGGTGAAGGGGTTCGTCTGGGTCACGGAGCTTCTGGGGCATGGCATTCACGCAGGTCATGGAGCTGGGGGGCGTGGGCTTAACTACCACTTTAACCCAGACAGGGTGACCCCTGAGCCCTGCTTTTATCTGCAGCTTTAGTCGGGGCTGCGTGGGTGAGTGTGTGTGACCACGAGTGTGTGCACTGGCGGGAGTAACATGAGAGCGTATGCACCTGCAAGAGCGTGTGTGTCGTGACAGTATGTGAAGAGGCAATGAAACCCCGCAGCCATTTATTTCCCTCTTAAGGAAAGGGGTCTCAAGGTAGGCAGCGTGGGGCTGGTATAATGGCTTCTGGTCACCAGTGATCTCTGCCCTTCCTCCATGCTGCTCTGCCATCCTCAGTGTGCTGCCTCATGGTGCAAAGTGGCTGCTGAGCCCCAGCCATCACTTCAGCTAGCAGGAAGGAGGAAGGAGAAAAAGAAAGACTTGTCTCCTCTACCCCAGGGATTTGCCCCCCAGCTAGGCCTTGAGGTTTTCTTTAATAAGGAAAGAAGGAAGCAGAGAGTGGGAAGCTACTCCACCGGCAGGAGCTACTTGGCAGGCAGGGTAGGACTCTGGGCTTCCCTACCCAGGGGCTGTTAAGCTGGTGGGGATTGAAGAGTCCTCTAAGCCTTGTTCCACACTGCTCTGATGGGGAAACTGAGGCCCAGATCCAGGCCTCTCCCTCCTATCCCAGGGCTCTGTCTTGTCGCCAGTCAGGAAGGCTGAGAGCCCCCAGCAGCCAGTGGTGCCAGCCTGGCCAGAGCAGGTGCTGGGGACCCTTGGGTTCCCATCCCCAGCGCCCCCCTCCCAGGAACCCAGGCAATAGTCATGTGGGGGGAGGTGTTTCCGGGGTGGGAAGGTGGGGAGAAAATGTGGCTGGCTCCCCTGGCCTAGGACGCATGTTTTCTCTCCCCAGGCTGTGTGGACACGCCCTGTGAGCAGTCGAGGCTCGGACCTGGGGCGCACGTGCTGGCACAGGCAGGGAGCAGAGGAGGAGGCCAAAGACGCCGGACAGACAGGAAGCAGGAAATGCGGACGGGGCTGGGACGAGCCCGTGCTGGCCGGACGTTCAAGATGCTGCACGTTTATTCGGCAAAGCCGGGGCTGGGGGCCGGGGGGTAAGGCACCGGACAGAGGGCTGGCCATCCGGGCTGTGAGCTGGGGTGGGGGCGGGAGCAGCCGTTCAGGACCCCGTGGCCTGAAGGCCGGGCAGGAGACCGAGCAGGAGCGCAACGGCCATCACGGCGGGGCCGCCCTGGGCACCCACGGCCCCGCTGCCCGGTGGGTCCTGCCAGGGTGGGGTGTTGCAGAGGGTGGACTGGCAGCAGGTCAGGGTCATCAGGGTCCCCTCCAGGGTCTTGGTGAAGGGCTGACACGTGTCTGCACACCATGCGGAGTAGGTGGTCAGAGGACCCGACTCTGGGAGGAAGGAGGGGTGGTGGAGAAAGGCTTCGTCACGCTAGACAGCTGGGGCAGGGAAGAGGCCCCTCACAGGGGTGCGCGCCTTTCTGCGTGGGAGATGGCGCTCCTGCCGCCCTGGCCACCCCGGGGCCTGCTCACCCGTGTTCCCATGGGAGATGACGGCTTTGCAGAAGCTGTGGCTGCGGACACAGTTCTGAACTTGCTTGCAGCGCTCCCCCCTGTACAGGGACTGGCAGGAATAGCACTGCAGCAGCGCTGGGAGGCAAGGCAGGCTCAGGCCAAGGGGCTTCCCCCTGCAGGCCCAGAGCCTCCCGCTGCAGCCCAGAGCCTCCCCCTGCAGGCCCAGAGCCTCCCCCTGCAGCCCAGAGCCTCCCCCTGTAGGCCCAGAGCCTCCCCCTGCAGCCCAGAGCCTCCCCCTGTAGGCCCAGAGCCTCCCCCTGCAGCCCAGAGCCTCCCCCTGCAGCCCAGAGCCTCCCCTTGCAGGCCCAGAGCCTCCCCCTGCAGCCCAGAGCCTCCCCTTGCAGGCCCAGAGCCTCCCCCTGCAGCCCAGAGCCTACCCCTGAAGGCCCAGAGCCTACCCCTGCAGGCCCAGAGCCTACCCCTGCAGGCCTGTACCCTGTTCCCAGCTGATCCCTCTCAAAGCCTCTGCCCAAGCCTCCTGCACCCCTCCTCAGGGCTGGCCAGTGCTGCCCTGCCCCACCAGTACCAAACTGTCCTGTCTGGCTGAGCTGGACTCCATGCCCAGGGCCTGTATGCTCGCTGGTCTCTCCAGGCAGGGACTCCGCTGCGCCCTTCTCTGCCTAGTGAACCCCTATTCAGCCTCCCTGCCCAGGAGTGGCTCCTTCTCTAGGCTCCCTACTCTGATGGCCCTTGAGGGTCACAGCAAGGGTGAGAGGCAAGGGCGGTGCTGAGTGTCAGGGCCCTTCCTCTCCCCTCCCCTGCCCCCGGAAGGCTTTGCCCATCATTCCGCATCATGCCAGGCCCTCGCCGAGCCCGGCACTCAACGGAGCCCACACAAAGTGTTGCAAAAGAGGGATGGGTGCCTGCGTCCTCGGGTGGGGGTGAACAGTCACCTCTGCCCCTGCCACCTGCAGTCACACTGGCCTCCTCCTCCTCTTCTTCGTCATCATCGTCATAGCCGTCCAGCCCAAAGTCCACGTCGTCCTCCTCCTCGTCCTGTGCCCGCCCCGTGCCTGGCCACACAGGGATGCCTGTAACCCCCAAGTTCCGCGGGCACAGAGCACACGCTCGAGGCCCAGTGCTGTGTCCCACCCCCTCCATCTGTCCTTCACCACTCCTCTGCCCTCTTCCTCCCCACTCTGTCCTTCCGGTGGGCCCAGCTGCTGGCCCTGCTTCCTTCCCCGCACCATCAGCTGCTGTGGGGCCCGTCCTTTGCAGCAGCTGCCTCCCCGCGCCCCAGTAAACCCTCAGGGTGGCCCGCCTGTTGGACGGAAGAGGACACTGAGGCCGGGACAGCCGAGGTAACCCCAAAGACTGCATTTCAAAGAGGTGGGGTCCGGAGCTAGGGACGGACAGGTTTGGGCACCTGCGGGAGCCCAGGACAGCCCACGTCCACGTCCTCTAGCCTCAGACTCCAGCCTAACCCCCCTGCTCCCCATGCTGTGTCCTGCCCCCAGGCTGGGTGTCCCAAGGGTCCCCATGGGCCCAGACCGTGCTATCCCCTCTCGCTGCAGGGGTGCCCCTTGCCGTGGTACCTGGCTGCCCACACAGCAGCAGGGCCAGCAGGAGAGCCGCGAGCGCCTTCATCCTGCTGGGGGCCGCTGGGTCTGCTCGCTCCGGTTCTTGCTCGGGCTCTGGATCTGTGGGAAGTGGGACAGAGGGCATTTCGGGGGCTTCCTGGAGGCCCCTGGGTCCTGGCCCCCCCAGCTCCAGCCTCAAACAATGGGCCTCACACCGGCTCCAGCGCCAGGCATCAGGCCAGGGATGGCCATTTCCCTCCCCGACTTCAGGGGCCGGAGGGGCCAGGAAGTCATTGCGGGGGGCGTCCTGTCCACCTGCGCTGCTCGGCCCTGGCCCGGCTGGCTGACGTGAGCACTGCGGCCAGCGAACCTGGCTCTGGGCTGGGGCGACACCGGACAAGCCTCCCACCATGGAGGCCACAGGAGCTTGTCGTCCTGGACCCTGAAGCTGCCCGTCACTCACCTGTCACCTGCAGCCCTGAGTCAGCCTCACGGGCCTTCCGGAGCTGCTTTAAGAGTATTTGAATAAAAACACAATGGCTGTCCTGGATGTGCCGGAGGAGCTGCGATTCCGGCCTACATCAGTGCTGCTCCTCCCCTCCCCTCCTCAGGGCTCCTTCCAGCCTCCACCCATCCCCCCCCCCCAGCCCTGTCCTTCCCTGCCCTGGGGGATACCCCTGCCCTGGGGAGCAGGCGGTGGAGGGGCGGGGAAGCTTCCTGTGACTGAGCCTGCCTTCCTGGCTCCTTCTACCCTCTAGCCAGCTTGGCAGCCCCCCAGCTCTCTCTCTGGGGGCAGCCCTCCTCCTCTGAGGGCCACTGATCTGAAGGGGTGTTAAGAGCCCCTTCCCCCTTCCTGGGGGCAATGGGAAAGTGGCTGGGTTGAACCTGGAGCCCGGGGTGCAAGCCCACCTGCTATTTGCGCCTGGGGTCATTTCCTTGATTGTCAGCAGGTGCATGGGACGTTCTCTGGGGCCTCCCAGAGGTGAGAGGTGGCTCTGGGGTGAGACCAGCTGGGCCTGGGGCCCGGCTCCTTTCCCCCTCTACATCTGGGACCAGCCCCCTGGGGCCTCTGGGCCTCAGGGTCCTCACCGGATGTCTTGGTCATCAGTAGTCAGTGCCTGCCAGCATTGAGGATGGCGCCGGCCTCGGACCCCTCAGGGCTGGCTGCGACAACACTTCTCTGAAGCCTCAGCCACCAAGAGGCATTGTCCCTCCTCAGCTCCTAGGGAGCTGTGCACCCCCGGCTCCCCCAGAGCCACCCTGTTTCCAGAGGAGGCTGCCCCCAGACCTTCCCCACACCAGGGCCAAAGTCACTTTCATTCCAGGCCCCATCAGTTGGGTGCTCACGGCCCTGGAGGCCCCCCTCCCCCGCCGCCCCAGCAGACCCGGAGCTTCTCCCAGGAAGGCCCAAGAGAACTACTAGGGAACAGGGGTCTCTCTTGCCACCTGTGCCCCCTCAACCCCCGCCCCGCAGGCCAGGCCAGAGCTTGTGGTGAGAAGCCTGCAGGGATAATAACAGTCGCATTTCCTTTGCTGATGCAGCCGTGGGGGGCGGTATTAGAGCCCGGCCTCAGCCCTGCCGCCGCCCCTCCCCTCCACCGCAGGCACTGTGTCCTCTGCCCCATCAGGGAAGGAGCGGGCCCAGCCCTGCCCCTGCAATGCCGCTGCACAGCCAGGCCAGGGCGGGTGGCCCACGAGTGTGCATGAGGCCTGTCGAGGCTGGGGGAGCTTGGCCCCCTGCCCCAACATCTTGATGGCAGACACCTGGCATCCCTGGGACCCCAGCCTGAGGGCTGGGGGGTGTGTGTGCCCACCCCTCTCCCCACCCAGACCTTTTCAGACGTTCTGGTCCAAAAACATGCTTGTTAGTGGCAGCTCTCTGACCCCAGACTTCCAGGACGGGGGTGCCTCCTGCAGACCCCAGCGCAGGGACTTGGCTCCCTTGGACACCCCCAGGGCCAGGGCTCAGGGCTGGCGGCCCCATGGGCAGCTGAGGCCCGTGTTAGAGCTTGCATGCTAAATGGCCTGCACCCCGGGTTCAGAGCCCTCCCCCTTAGCCATGCCCATATCCAGAGGCAGCCCCGGGGCCCCCCACTCCTGGCCCACAGACCCCCGCATAGCATGGGCCCGGCCTTGCCTGTGCTGCCCTGTTTGGCCGGGCTGGCTCCAGTGGGTGGCCCTGTGAACCTGGTTGGTCTGCTGTTCCCCACCCCCAGGCCTGGCCTCCCTCCAGCCGGTCGAATCTAGTGGGTCACCTTGCTCTTCCTGGCAGGAGCAGCCTTGGGCTCAGACCTCAGGCCAGTCATGGACAGGGCATCCCGGCCATCCATATTTGCCCTTGCCCTGGCAGAGGAGATGGTGGGGGTAGGGCACGGCCCTGCTCTCCCTGGGGAACCGCACTGCTCTGTCCTGAGCACTGGGTTCCTCACCCTCCCCATGTGGGCCTCTGGGGTCACCAAGTTGAATCAGATCCAGACCTGGGGAGAGGTGAACAATGTTTCCGATGGAGGGGCAAAGGTCTAGCATCGGTGGGGACAGGAAGGGCATCTGTCCCCACCTGCAGCTCACAGGTCCCGGGGGTTGGGGCTTTTGGGGGCAGATGTGGGCTGTAGCTGTGCTGGTCCTCAGGTGCACCTCCCTGCTCCAGGTGCTTTCCCATCCTCTGCAGCGAACCCTCTCGGTCTCTGGGAGCAGAGGAAGGGGCTTCCTTCTTAGAGTCCAGACCCTGTCACCCCCATGGGCAGGAGTCCATGACGGGTCTCTCCCAGAATCTCTCTCTCTCTCTCCCTCTCTGCTGCTCTCTCGCCCAGGCAGGCTGTTCCTGGGGCTTGGAAGGGGGCACAAGCCCCTTTCTTCCCTGGAATCCAGTACTGAGAAACAAGCAGACATGGGGGCTGCTGGCCACTGGGAGCAGTCTCCGGGTGGTCTTGGAGGGCACAGTGCTCTGCACCCCCACTCACACCAGGAACCCGCGAGAAGCTCAGCGTCTCAGAAGTTCATCCGTTAGTCCCTTCAGGCTGGCAGGCACGTGTCGTTCATTCGGTCAGCCCGCCCCCTCCCGACACCCTCCCTGACACTCATCCACACCCAGGAAGCCCTGGCCTTCATTTTTTCTAGTCTTTGGACACCCTTGGCTCCATCCACATCAACACTGGAGAGTCTCTGCTTCGCTTTACCCGGAAGCCCCATGGTGGAGGGTGACTGAGGGTCCCTGGTATCTGGCACCAGCTCTAGCAGAGACACCCCCCCCCAGCTCCCCCCCCCAGCTCCTGTCCGCGTCTCTGTTGTGCCACCTTCCCTACCATCCACCTCCAGAACTTTCCCGTCTTTCCAGACGTTCTGCCCATGAAACACTAGCTCCCCTCCCCCAGCCCCAGGCACCGCCGTTCCACCTGCTGTCTCTGACCCTGACGACCCTGGGGACCTCACAGAAGTGGAACACAGATGTGTCCTCTTGTGACTGGCTTATTTCTCTCAGCATAATGCCTTCGGGCACACCCATGTTGTAGGGGGGGCCGGATCTCCCCTCCTTTTATTTATTTTTTTTTAAGATTTTATTTATTCGACAGAGATAGAGAGAGCCAGCGAGAGAGGGAACACAAGCAGGGGGAGTGGGAGAGGAAGAAGCAGGCTCACAGCGGAGGAGCCTGATGTGGGGCTCGATCCCATAAGGCTGGGATCGTGCCCTGAGCCGAAGGCAGACGCTTAACCGCTGTGCCACCCAGGCGCCCCTCCCCTCCTTTTAAAGGCGGAATACTATTCCTTCGTGTGGCTACATTTGGTTTCTCCGTGGGCCCGTGGGTGGACGCTGGGACGGTGGGCACGTTCTGGCTGCGGTGCGTGCCGTGTGACCGTGACGTGTCCCTGCTGCCACTTCCTGCGGGTGCGCACTCACGAGCGGGGTGCTGGAGCAGGTGGCGCGTCTGTGCCTAATTGGTTCCCCTCCTTCTGCACGTCAACACCTGTGTGTCTCATTAAACTGCCGCTGAGCTCGGGCTTCCACGCGCACGCGCGGGTCGGGGCATCCGGGAGGCTGCGGCTCCAGCCCCGCCACGCACCCCGCCCACCCGGCCCGGCCCCTCTGCCTGGGGCGCTGCCTCCCAGAGACCTACTCCCCACCCCGTGCCCCTGACGAGGGCTTCCTTGGTTGGCCCGCCAGGTGCTTTACACCGGGGCTCCCCTTGGGAAAATCCACTGGGAGGGTACGAAGTGGTGCGTGTCATTTATTGTGTCTCTTTAGAAATCATTCTCCCGCACGCTGACGTGGGAGAACAACTGAAAATAATTCTGCAGGGGTGCTCCGCAACCGTATAAAGGGATGAGGAAACTCTCTGAGTCCTGAATCAGAACAAGATTATCTGGATAAAGCGGGGGCTGCAGAGCATGCGCACATGCCAATTTTTGAATGAATAGGGAGGTCTCCAAAGTACCATCTTCCATTCAAGTTTGCCCCCCTGGGACAGCCCACCCCCTGCAAAGGAAGGAGCGCGTGCGTGCGTGCGTGCGTGTAAGCCCTGGGGGCCTGGACGGAAAGACACTGATGGCTGAGCTGTCAGGGGTCCACGCGTGCGGGGGGGGGGGGGGGGTGTCAGGGTTCCTTCAGTCCAGCAGGACGGCAGGGGAGCCCCAGAGTGAGCATAAGCCCCCTCACCGGGTTATGGGCTGGGTCTGGCCCCCGGGCCTTGCTGGTGGCCGAGGTCCTCCTGGCAGCACTGTGTCTCCCACCCATCGGAGCAGGGGACCTGTGTCCCGGAGAGGTCCCCCTGGATTCCTGGCCAGTATGGTGGCAGATGCAGCGTGTGGACAGGAATAAAAGGAGACCTCACTTAGGTGGAGTCTGGAGGCCAGCAGGGGTGGCTCTCACCCCTCCACTCCTTCCCCACTGTAGGCCCGACAAGGAGAGGTGCACCTTGCAGGTGGATACTACCTTACTCAGTGCGGAAGGAGGAAGGAAAGTTTCCTCCTCCCCCAGCCGATGAGAGACTGTCAGAGCTCAGCCAATGAGAAGCCACTACACTTCCAGCTCCCACTTTACTCCAATGAACTTTCAGTTTACAATCCCCTCTTTCTCACACCCCACCCATCTCTCTATGAAAGAGCCACCAAGGGGCGCCTGGGTGGCGCAGTAGTTAAGCGTCTGCCTTCGGCCCAGGGCGTGATCCCGGCGTTTTGGGATCCATCCCCACGGCAGGCTCCTCCGCTATGAACCTGCTTCTTCCTCTCCCACTCCCCCTGCTTGTGTTCCCTCTCTCGCTGGCTGTCTATCTCTGTCAAATAAATAAAATCTTAAAAAAGAGAAAGAAAGAAAGAAAGAAAGAAAGAAAGAAAGAAAGAAAGAAAGAAAGAAAGAAAGAAAGAAAGAAAGAAAAAGAAAGAAAGAAAAAAGAAAGAGCCTCCCCTCTTTTCTGCGGAGGCGCCACCTGCTTGTCCCACATCACTGTCTCTGCTGTTCTCTCATAAATCCACTTTTGCTGGTAAAAGAACCGGCGGTTTTATTTTTAAGTGTTTAAAAACAAAATTTGATGGAGTAAATGTGAAGATCTAGGTGACTTTGCTAAACGATACGTGAATCAGGCATCACCCCATCCAGCACGTAGAGGGGAGCTTGGAGAAGTTATGCAAGATGGAAGGTTTTTGTAGGAAGGAGGGTGAGGGAAGAAAGTTATAAGCTGTTAACCTTAAAAAATAAGGTTTTATCTGAAACCTGTTTATGTAATTAGAGTCAGCCCTTCATACTCTTTCCTGTCTGGACCCTTTGACTCCCGCTGGGCCTATAAGGTCCCTCTGTACTGTGGGTTAGATGTCGTTGGTTTCCTTCAGTGCTGCACAGTGGCGTGTCACGGGAACACACCCCACAGTTGTTTTAGCCACCGCACAGCTGATGAGCTGTGGACAGTTTTCAGTGTTTGGCTGTGAACGTTCTCGTACATGTCTTTTTGTTTCATGAAAAAGACGGCAGTAGAATTTACGTGCGGCTAAGTGCAAACCTCAAGTGTAGAGACTGATGAAAACATATATATATAGTAAAAACCACTCATATCAATCAAGATGCAGAGCGCTCTAGAAACCCAGAAGGCTCTCTCGGGTTCCTCTCAGTCAGCCTCCACCCCCTGAGGGTACCACCATTCTGACTTCTAATACTGCACGTGGATTTTGTCTGTTGTGAAACTTTGTGTAAATGGCATCATGCAGCATCAGCTGCTTGTGTCTGACTTCTTCTATCCAGCCACACTGCTGTGACCACTGCCCCAGGCCACGAGCGCTGGAGGTTTATTCACATGCATTTTTGCTGCCGTGTAGTGTTACGTGGGAATTCCAGAGCTGGTGCCTCATCTAATGGGGGTAGCGTTTGGATGGGTTCCACTTTGGGTTTTTATACTGCTCTGCATATTCTTTACACCCATTTTGGCGTAGATGAGACCTCATGTCCATTGGGTGGGCACCAGGGGTGGGACTTGTGTGTGCTCAGCTCTGGTAGGTACTGCCAAACATTTTCCACGATGTTGGAAGAGAGTTTTTACACACTGTGTCCACCGGTGTTGTACGAGCTCTCACGCACTGTCACCGGTGTTGTACGAGTTCTCACGCACTGTGTCCACCAGTGTTGTACGAGTTCTCACACACTGTGTCACTGGTGTTGTAACAGTTCTCACGCACTGTGTCCACCAGTGTTGTAACAGTTCTCACACACTGTGTCCACCGGTGTTGTAACAGCTCTCACGCACTGTGTCCACCGGTGTTGTAACAGTTCTCACGCACTGTGTCACCGGTGTTGTACGAGTTCTCACGCACTGTGTCATCGGTGTTGTACCAGTTCTCACGCACTGTGTCACCGGTGTTGTACGAGCTCTCACGCACTGTGTCACCGGTGTTGTACGAACTCTCATGCACTGTCACCGGTATTGCACGAGTTCTCACGCACTGTGTCACCAGTATTGCACAAGTTCTCACACACTCTGTCACTGGTGTTGTAACAGTTCTCACGCGCTGTGTCCACCGGTGTTGTACGAGTTCTCACGCACTGTGTCACTGGTGTTGTACGAGCTCTCACCAACTGTGTCCACCAGTGTTGTACGAGTTCTCACACAGTGTGTTACTGGCGTTGTAACAGTTCTCACGCACTGTGTCACCGGTGTTGTACGAGCTCTCACGCACTGTGTCCACTGGTGTTGTACGAGTTCTCACACACTGTGTCACTGGCATTGTTCAGTTCTCACGCACTGTGTCACCGGTGTTGTAACAGTTCTCACGCACTGTGTCCACCGGTGTTGTACGAGCTCTCATGCACTGTGTTCACCGGTGTTGTACGAGCTCTCATGCACTGTGTCCACCGGTGTTGTACGAGCTCTCACGCACTGTGTCCACCGGTGTTGTACGAGCTCTCATGCACTGTGTCCACCGGTGTTGTACGAGCTCTCATGCACTGTGTCCACCGGTGTTGTACGAGCTCTCATGCACTGTGTCCACCGGTGTTGTACGAGCTCTCATGCACTGTGTCCACCGGTGTTGTACGAGCTCTCATGCACTGTGTCCACCGGTGTTGTACGAGCTCTCATGCACTGTGTCCACCGGTGTTGTACGAGCTCTCATGCACTGTGTCCACCGGTGTTGTACGAGCTCTCATGCACTGTGTCCACCGGTGTTGTACGAGCTCTCATGCACTGTGTCCACCGGTGTTGTACGAGCTCTCATGCACTGTGTCCACCGGTGTTGTACGAGCTCTCATGCACTGTGTCCACCGGTGTTGTACGAGCTCTCATGCACTGTGTCCACCGGTGTTGTACGAGCTCTCATGCACTGTGTCCACCGGTGTTGTACGAGCTCTCATGCACTGTGTCCACCGGTGTTGTACGAGCTCTCATGCACTGTGTCCACCGGTGTTGTACGAGCTCTCATGCACTGTGTCCACCGGTGTTGTACGAGCTCTCATGCACTGTGTCCACCGGTGTTGTACGAGCTCTCATGCACTGTGTCCACCGGTGTTGTACGAGCTCTCATGCACTGTGTTCACCGGTGTTGTACGAGCTCTCATGCACTGTGTCCACCGGTGTTGTACGAGCTCTCACGCACTGTGTCCACCAGTGTTGTATGAGTTCTCACACACTGTGTCACTGGCGTTATAACAGTTCTCATGCACTGTGTCACCGGTGTTGTACGAGTTCTCATGCACTGTGTCACTGGCGTTGTAACAGTTCTCACACACTGTGTCCACCAGTGTTGTAACAGTTCTCATGCACTGTGTCACCGGTGTTGTACGAGCTCTCACGCACTGTATCCACCGGTGTTGTACGAGTTCTCACACACTGTGTCACTGGCGTTGTTCAGTTCTCACGCACTGTATCCACCGGTGTTGTACGAGTTCTCACACACTGTGTCACTGGCGTTGTTCAGTTCTCACACACTGTGTCCACCAGTGTTGTACGAGTTCTCACGCACTGTGTCACTGGCATTGTAACAGTTCTCACACACTGTGTCCACCAGTGTTGTAACAGTTCTCACGCACTGTCTCCACCAGTGTTTTAGGAGCGTTCCAGTTGCTCCACAGCCTCACCAACACTTGGTATTGTGAGCCTTTCAAATTGTAACCATTCCGGTGGGTGTAGTAGTGCTCATTGTGGTTTTAAGATTTTGTGTGTGGAAATTGATAAGTGGATTCCAAAATCTGTATGAGACCAACTGTACATTAGAGTCCTCTCCACTCTCCAATTCTGCTTTCTCATTTCTCTCTCTCCCAGGGGTGGCCTCTGCCTTGACCACAGTCAAATTCTCAGGCTCTCAGCAACCACAAGGTGCCATGTGCTCAGGTGACCAGAAGTAGGTTCCAGGGCAGGTCTGCCCATTTCCCGTCTCTGGAATTTTAGTCCCTCTTGTCGTTGTTGCTTCCCCAGCTCTCCAGAGTTTAAACAGGACAGTTTCTATGATTTATCAGCTCTTATGTATCAGCTTCTGTCAGTGGGAGCATTAGGCCATTGCAAACGACTTTACCCTGAGATGGAAGTCAGCTGTTAGGGAAACAAGGGGGTGGTGTGGTGCTCATTGCCAATGTCCAGTCAGAAAGATGCTAGTGTCCAGACCTCTAGGGCAAGGCTGGGGGTACAGTTCTATGTCAGGCGGCAGGGGTGTAGGGAGAAGTCCCAGAAGCATCTATGAAGCCAGGTGTTTTACCAAGATTTCTACCTGCACCTGCTCACTTAGTGTAGGGACTGACCCCCACTTCACATGGGAAAACCAAGGGGAGCAGGGAATTGCTTAAGATCACACAGCTGGTAAGCAGCACAGCTGAGACCCGAACACCAGTTCTTCTGCAGAAGTTCTATAAAATGTAAAGGTTCTTCTGATGGTGGGACACAGCAGGGTGACACTGGGAAAGATGGAAGTCAGACTCTGTGACTCATGGCAGGACCACGGGGGGCTACACCCGCTGGGGGTCTGCAGGAGCGGCAGCAGACAGCCAGCAGGGCTGGGTAGCTGAGATGTACAGGCTCCCTGGAGATTGGCTCATTTGAATAATTTTGGCATCTCTAGGCACAGGGGCTATCTCTAGGTGTCTGGTACCAACCCTGGGGCAGGTAAGGTAGGTGTGCCAGGGTCTGGAGTATGGAAGTCGGATAAGAGACGCCACCGGCTGCCCACAAGAGGGAACTGACTGGCCTTCAGCCAGGACTCAACACTGGGTCGGGGTGCCTGGGCGGCTCATCCATTAAGCATCTGCCTTCGGCTCAGGTCATGATCCCAGGGTCCTGGGATTGAGCCCTACATCAGGCTGTTCGGCCGGAGGCCTGCTTCTCCCTCTCACACTCCCCCTGCTTGTGTTCCCTCTCTCGCTGTCTCTCTCTGTCAAATAAATAAATAAAACCTTAAAAAAAAAAAAAAAGCCCACACTGGGTCAAGACCACAGAATCAACACTGTTTGACAGCAGAGCAGGGGCCTGGGCTCAAGCCCTTCCATGCCCCAAATTCCTGTTTCCCCTTGACTGGTCCCAGCATTCCCCTTCCTGGTGTTTGGGACTCTAGATTCTGCACTAACTTAAAAGAAGACAAATTCAGGACACCTGGGTGGCTCAGTCAGTTAAGCATCTGCCTTCGGCTCAGGTCATGATCAGTCAGAAGAGCATGCTTGATCTATGGATCGTGGGTTCGAGCCCCACATTGGGTGTAGAGCTTCCATAGAGGAAAGAAAGGAAGGAAAGAAAGAAAAAGAAACTTTAAAAAATAGTATTTCTCACAGTTAGAAGTACTCATGCTCCAGCAGCTACAGGTGTACCTTATTTCATTGCACATCGCGGACATTGTGTTCTTTGCGTACTGAAGGTTTGTGGCAAACCCTCCATTGAGCGAGTCTCTTGGTGCCATTTTTCCAATAGCATTTGCTTACTTCATGTCTGTGTCATATTTTGGTAGTTCTCACAGCACTTCAAACTTGTTTATTGTGGTGATCCGTGATCAGTGATCTTTGAGGTTACAATTGTAATTATTTTGCAGTGCCATAAGCTGCTCCCACAGAAGACGGTGAACTCAATAAACATTGTCCGTGTGCTGACCGCCCCAGTGACCAGCCGTTCCCCCGTCTCTCTCTCCCTCTCCCCGGGAGCCCTATTCCCTGAGACACAACAATATTAAAATTAGGCCAGCTAATAACCCTACAATGACCCCTCGGGGCTCAGGTAAAAGGAAAAGCCACGCATCTCACTTTATATTGAAAGCTAGAAATGATCGAGCGTAGTGGGAAGGCATATCGAAAGCCCAGACAGGCGGAAAGCCAGCCCATTTGCACCCCACAGCCACATCGTGAGCACAAAGGAGAAGTTCTGGAAGGAAATCACACGTGCTTCTCCGGGGAACACGTGAATGGTAAGAAAGCGAAACAGCCTTACTGCTGACATGGAGAACGTTGTACTGGTCTGGATGGAAGATCCCACCAGCCACAGCATTCTCTCAGAGCAAAGCCTCACCCAGAGCAAGGCCCTCACTCTCTTCAATTCCGTGAAGGCTGGGAAAGGTGGGGAAGCTGCAGGAGACCAGCTGTCGGCCAGCACAGGTTCGTGAGGTTGGAGCAAAGACGTTGTCTCCATACCGTACAAGTACCACATAGGACTTGTACCGCAAGTACAAGACGAAACAGCAGTGCTGACGTAGGAGCGGCCGCAAGTTCTCCAGAAGACTGCGCTCAGATCATTCACGAGGGTGGCTGCACTAACCAGCAGACTTCCGGTGTAGACGAAACAGCTGTCTACTGGAAGGAGACGCCATCTAGGACTCTGGTAGCTGGAGAGGAGAAGTCAGTGCCTGGCTTTAAAGCTGCAAAGGACAGGCTGACTCCCGTGTTAGGGGCTCATGCAGCTGGTGCCTGTCAGATGAAGCCAGTGCTCACTGGCCGAATATTCTGGAAGTCCTAGGGCCCTTAGGAATCATGCTAAATCCACTCTCCCTGAGCTGCATCGACAGAACAAGAAAGCCTGGGCAACCGTCACCTGTTTACAACATGGTGTACTGAATATTTTAAGCCCACTCTTGAGACCTACCGCTCGGAAAAAAAGATTCCTTTCGGAATAGGACTGCTCACTGACAATGCACCCTGTGACCCAGGAGCCCTGATGGAGATGGACAAGGAGATTTATGTTGTCTTCATGCCTGCTAACACAACATCTGTTCTGTAGCCGGTGGATCAAGGAGTAGTTTTGACTGTCAAATCGTCTTACTTAAGAAGGCAATAGCGGCCATAGATAGGGATTCCTCTGATGGATCTGGGCAAAACCAACTGAAAATCTTCTGGAAAAGAGTCACCATTCTAGATGCCATGAAGAACATTCCTGATTCACGGGAAGAGGTCAAAATGTCAATAGTAACAGGAGTTTGGAAGGAAGGGGCTCCAACCCTCCTGAACGACTGAGGGGCTCAGGACATCAGCGGAGGACATCCCCGCAGACGTGGTGCCAACAGCAGGAGAACCAGAATCCCGAGTGGAGCCTGGACGTGGCCCACACTGCCGCGATCTCGTGCTCAAACTCACGGATGAGGAGGTGCCGCTCGGAGGAGCAGAGGACATGCTTTCAGGAGATGGAAGCTGCTCCTGGTGAGGGTGCTGTGAAGACGGGAAATGACAACAGAGGATCTAGACTATTCTATGGCCCTAGTTGGTAAGGTGGCAGCAGGGTTTGAGAGGACAGATGCCAGTTTTGGAGGAAGGTCTGTGGATGAAATGCCGTCAGACAGCATCACACATTCCAGAGATACTGTTCGTGAAAGGAAGGGTCAGTTGATGTGGCAAACTTCATTGTTGTCTTGTTTGAAGAACTGGCCAGCCCCCTCGCCGCCCCCAGCTTCAGCAGCCGCCACCAGATGAGTCCGCAGCTGCCACCGTGGGGCCGAAGGTTGGACTCACTGACAGCTCAGGTCGCCGCTAGCATTTGTAGCAAGAGGGTATGTTTGGTAACGAAGGCGCGTACATGTAGTTTAGACACAAGGCTGCTGCCGGCTTCATGGACTAGAGCGTGGCGTCCACATAACCTTGATGGACACCGGGAAGGCAACATGCTTGGGACTCGCCGGACTGCGCCATCTGCCTCCTGGTGGTGTCAGAGCCCCACTGCCCTCACCCTCTGAGGTGTGCCTGTGCCTGACAAACATACTGATAAGGAGATGACATAGTATGTCAGACGCTGGAATATGCTGTGAAAAAAATTGCATGGCAGGGCCGGGAAGTCCGGAGGTGGGGGAAGAGACCAACTAGGGTATTACAGAGACTGCTCTCTTCCCCAAATGCAGGCGGCATCTGTGACTTGCTTCAAAACCACGACATGGGAGGAGCCTGGGTGGCTCAGTCGTTAAGCCGCTGCCTTTGACTCAGGGCGTGATCCCAGAGTCCTGGGATTGAGCCCCACATCAGGCTCCTCCGCTGGGAGCCTGCTTCTTCCTCTCCCACCCCCCTGCTTGTGTTCCCCCTCTCTCTCTCTGTCAAATAAATAAATAAAATCTTTAAAACAAAACAAAACAAAACCATGACATGGCAGAGGTGACAGAACGTCAGTCCTGTGGTTAGGTCACACTGTATGTTGGTGACAGGATGTCACTCCCACGGTTGGGCTGCATTCTATGAGACTCCATCTGAGCAGAACGGAGAGAGAGGCTCTCTTGCTGGCCCTGAAGAAGCAAACAGCCATGTTGGGAAGGCCCCATGGCAGGGAATGTGGGGGGGCACTAGGACCCAAGGTCCTCTAGCCAACAGCTGGTAAGAAGCAGGCCCTCGGTGGCACAGCCCCCAGGAAATGCATCCTGCCAACAAGCAGGGGAGTGTGGAAGCAGATTCTTCCCCAGTTGAGCCGCCAGCTGAGAACGCAGCCAGAGGACTCCGTGCCTGCAGCCTGGCGCGACCGCACAGAGGCCATCCGAGGCAGGCCCGGACTCCGGGATGCCTGTCCCACAGGAACTCAGGTAACAAACAAGTGTCGTTTTAAGCAGCTAAGTGTGCGGGAAGCAGGAACTGAATACACACAGGGAGGCGGGGTGGGCGCCAAGGAGGAGCCGAGCTCTCCGGAAGGACGCGGGGTGCGCCAAGCCAACAGCTGGGGAGGGGCGTCCCAGGCAGAGCGAGCACCAGAGCAACGGAACACCGGCCGGGTGCACCTGCTGTGTGCGAGGAGCACAGTCAGGGGCGGGAGGGGAATGACGGAGGGGGCGGGGTGAGAAAGGGGGCGCAGGGGCGAGGGAAGGGGCAAAGGCAGGAGGGAGGGAGGGCCGGGGAGAGGGAGGGCGCGCAGGAATGAAGAGACTAGGATGCTGCGAGGGAGGGGAGGACAGAGAGAGGGGGCGGGGACAGAGCTGAGGGGCGGGGCCTGAGGGGCGGGCCTTCCGGCGGGCGCGGCCGGGGTCAAGGAAGCCGTCGCAGAAATGAAAAAGAGAAGACAAGCCGGCCGAGCCAGGCGCCGGCGTACCACTGAGAGGCCCGGGGCCCCTCCTCCTAGAGCGGCGCCGGAAGGGGCGGGCCCTTCCGGTGGGCGCGGCGGCCCGGCTGCTCGGCTGGGCCGGCTGGGGAGCGCTGCCGCGGGAGGTCGGGCTGCGCCGGGGCTGGGCTAGGGGCACGTCCGTTCCTGGGCCCCCGCCCTCCATCCAGGGACTCGCCCGTCCCCTCCGGCGTCGCTTGGGCCCGCCCCTTCGGCCCAGGGCGGCGGCCTCTCCTCCTTCGCCTCCCGGGCGCCGCGGGGAGGAGGGCGAGGAGCAGCGAGGAGCGGATCGAGGTGAAGGCGACGCCCCGGGGCCCTGCACGCTTGGCCGACGAGGCCCTGTCGTTGGCGAGGGCGCATCGTGCTGCCCCTCGGGGCCCCTTTCGTCGGCCTCGACCCAGCTCGTGGCTGCTGGCAGGCGGAGGGCCCAGCGGACTGTTGGGGTGCATGTGTGCCTTTGTATCCCAAAGCAGCTCGTAATCCAGGCTCCCCTGAGACCCAGGCTTCTGAAGGCGGGGGGACCCAAAGCTTGCAGTTCAGGAGGCCTGGCCCAGAGAGGAAAGGAGCTACTCTGAAGTTGCACAGCGGGCACAGCACCCCAGCCCTTGGGCCCGGTGGATTGAGCGCCTGTGTGGCTGCGGCAGGCACCCCCGTGTACAGGCCTGGGAAGTGGGGGACCACGACCTCGGCTCTACTCCGGTTTTGGCTCTTGGATAACTTGGTGTGCTCTTTGCCATCAGGCACCTGCCAGCCTGAATTGGGCAGATGAGACGAATATCTAGAATGATTCCTGAGCGCTGATACGTGCTGGCTGTGGCCTCGTAGCCAGGGATGCAGGGATGAAATAGCCGTAGTTCTTGCCCTTGGGGAAACCGCGGCCTCCCTACCAGTCTCGGCAGGAAACGAGCGCAGAGGAACCCCACGCAGGCCCTCCAGCGGGTGGGTACAGGGTTGAGGGCGCTTTCATAGTAGTTCTTGGTTTTCCTCAGTTTTCTACTGAAACTAGACAGCAGCCTGTGACTCCAGTGTCCTTGCCTGGTGCTGTGGCCCTCTGCCCTCCCCAGCAGAGGGCCCCCCGTTTCTGCATGCTTCCGGCAGCCCGGATGAGCTTCCTGTACCTCAGGTCAGGCTCCCACCTGATGCAGAGAGCAGTCTCCTCCCAGAACCTGCCTCCAGTAGAGCCTTCGGGGCAACACAGGCCTGAATCCAAACGAAGTGTACAGCCGGACTCTCAGACTCCTTGTCGCGAGGGGGAATCTCCAGTCATTTTATCATTTCCTCTGCACGGGGGAGGAGAGGAAAGCCCAAGGTACCCTTTTGACTTTAAAAGAGTTCGAAGTATTTATACCTTAAAACCACTTGGGGGCGCCTGGCTGGCTCAGGCCGTGGATCCTGCGACTCTTGATCTTGGGGTCTTGAGTTCAAGCCCCAAGTTGGGCATAGAGCTTATTTAAAAAAAAAAAAAAAAAAAGTACAGTGTTTTCACACACAGGAGTTGGATAGTCACACAGATTAAAATGTTCAGGTAAATAAATGGGATGGAAAAGAAGATTCGAAGAAAAACACATCACTGAGGGTATTACCACCTAGGGCATCACAGTTTGGGGTGAGACAGCCTGTCAGGGTTACAGGCCTCCTAGTAGGTCAGGGTGGCCGTCACAGGCCACAAGATACCTTTGCTAAGAACGCTGTTTGCAGGGAATGTTGGAAGATCAGAATAGGACCTGCCTTTGGAGCTTTTTTTTAAAAAAAGGCTTTTTCTCAGTCTTGTGGAGATCTCTTTCACTAGCAGTTAAAGAGCCTGGAGTTTGTCCAGGCTCGATGCTGGAATTCCGTAGTTAGCACTGAGGGGAGACGAGGGCAAGGAAGTTCTGGAATAATACAGGAACGAAATAGAAGAGGGATCTCAACAAAGGCACTAGGAGCTGTGTGGGTGACGCTCCTCCAGACACCGGGGGCTGTTGGATCCTGTTTGAATTTGTGGTGGAATTGGGTGCTGTTAGACGGAGTTGGGGACAGGGAACATCAGGTGTCTCAGACAGTACGCAAGACCTAGTTGATGGAGGAGTTGCTCTGGTTAAGTGCCCTGGGGAAGACTAGAGCCCAGTAAGGGAACAGGGAGTGGGGGCGGTGTTTGGTTGAGTCAAGGAGGCCTCTCTGAGAAGGGCCCATTCAGAGGTCTGAATGAAGTGAGGGGCCAGCCCCATGAACATCTGCTCTTGGCCTGTTTCTGGAATCAGCCAGGCACGGAGGCAGGAAGGACTGGGTATGTTTGAGGAACGCAAAGAAAGCTGGGTGGCTGGAGGGGAGTGAGGAGTGGGCCAACGGACGAGGCAGGGCCAGAGAACAGGCCAGGTTAGGCATGTGTGGGGCTTGTAAGTGTGAGGCACTGGCGGTTGGGGCAGGTGCATGACGCGGGGTGCTGGCAGAGATGGACCACGGGAGGAGGGCTGGGGCGCCCCTTGGGGAGCTAGCCCCAAGTTTGATGCAACTCAGACCCCAGGCTCTAGGTGACAGGAGGGCAGCTCCCAAAGGGGCACATGTGGGTCCTGTGGCTCCAAAAGCACGTCGTCTGGTCCCGAATACAGGAAGTGGAGAAGGAGGGAGAAAACGGTGGGGAAAAAACGCCAACGTGGGGACCACACGGAGCTGTTGGTCCGTGATCCATGTCAGACCCCGCTGGACTCAGGCCTGGAGACCCCATCCCCAGGGAGAGGGTTAGAGCGAGTGTCCTGTTTGGTGAGAGGCTCATGAGGTGTCCAGGGAACACACGAGCAGGGAAGGGGCCGAGTTCCCCGGCGCCCCCCGTCCATCCCGTAGCCTTTCCACCGCAGGAGCACACAGCTCTGTTCTTCCCACACGCCCGCGTGATCTAACCTTCATGGTCTGGCTTCTCCGGCAGCACGAGGATCGGTGGCGTCCTCTCTCTGGCGCAGCCTTCCTGCTCCGGAGCTCTCGTTACAAGCTCAGAAAAATGAAGAGCTGTGACTAAAGCGAGAGCTTTCAGAAGTGGAGGGTCTGGCCCCTGGCCTTTCTCCTTAGCCCTTCCTGGCTTCCAGTGGCCCTTCCTCTCTCCTGGGAACAAAAAGATGGAAAAGCCCACGGGCAAAAAGAAGGCACAGACCCCAAAGGAAGGAGGAGATTTGCTACAGGGCACTCCCAAAGGAGAGAAAGCCCCTGGGGAGAAAAGGGCGAGCAAGAGGTCCACTCTGGCAAAAAAGCACAAGGAAGCCAGCCTGAGTCCCGAAGATGAAGAACACATATTTGATGCTTTTGATGCTTCATTTAAAGATGACTTTGAGGGGGTTCCTGTGTTCATTCCTTTTCAGAGGAAGAAGCCCTACGAGTGCAGCGAGTGTGGACGCGTCTTCAAGCACAAGACAGACCACCTTCGCCACCAGAGGGTTCACACGGGAGAGAAGCCCTTCAAGTGTGAGCAGTGTGGGAAGACATTCAGGCACAGCTCCGATGTCACCAAACACCAGAGAATCCACACTGGAGAGAAGCCCTTTAAATGCACCGAGTGCGGGAAGGCCTTTAACTGCGGCTCCAATCTCCTAAAACATCAGAAAACGCACACTGGAGAGAAGCCGTACGAGTGTAAGGAATGTGGGAAAACCTTTGCCTACAGCTCATGTCTCATTCGCCATCGGAAGCGTCACCCACGGAAAAAGCACTGAGTGCGGGGAGGCTGTCTGCCGAGATGCGGTGCTTGTGCTAATGGGAGCCGTCCCTCCTGCAGCATCTGATCGGTGCCGGGGGTCCGTGAGCTCAGCACACCTGTGCCCAGGCGTCCCCCTCATCATCAGGAAAATCAAGCCAGTGGAGTAAGCAAGTGCTTGAGCGCGGGAGACACCTTCCTGGTCCAGAGCATCTCCGGATCGAGACCCCATGGTAACGTGGGCAGGGCTCGCGGAAGCGGCACCAGAGACCCTGGAGCTATCAGCAGCTGTCCGTGGGGCGCGGGAGTCAGCGGCTGCTTGCCGGCGGCCCAGCACCTCCCACGGCGGCCTCTGCCTGTGGCATCCCCTGTGGTCTCAGCCCTCTCACCTGCTCCTTTGAAGACTTGAGTCTGCAGACTCGACCTGCCGGGCCATCCCTGTGCAGCCCGGCAGTAGGCCTGTGGCCCTGAGCTGAGAGCCATGTTCTGTGGTGGTGCCCACGGCGCTGCACCAGATGCCTGCTGTCCCCACTCAGCTGGCCATGGTGACAGCGGTTTGTGCTCTGGCTTCCCTCCTCGGGCTGCAGCGCCAGTCCTGGAACTCACCATTACCACCATCCCCCACCCCATCCCCAGGAACTGGACCCCTTGTGTGCCCCCCTGGCCTGGCCCCCGTCCCAGGGGAGCGGCCTGACTCACCCAGGTGGATCACTTAGGACCTACCTGCTGCCGCCGTGGGAGATCCCTGCCCTGGACACACGGTGGAGGCCCCAGGAATGTGAGGGCAACTGTGAGCCAGCCTGCGTCTGCCGTGGGGTCTTCAGACATGAGGCGGTGCACCCTGCCCCCCAGGATCGGCTCTCCAGGTTAGTGCCACTTCCTCATGCCTGGCCCCCAAGTTCCATCTTATCCCCCGGGCAAAGCCATGTGCTGTTCCCATCCTTGGTTTCCCCCTGGAGTGGTCTGGATGGGGCTCCACGCTCTCGGGGTGGTGCAGTGTGTCCCAGAATTTCCGACAGTGTAAGCGGACTGAGGTGACCGTCAACCAGGAGGTAATGGGTAACTGGGAAAATGATGCCCACACTTTCAGCTATTCGGACCCCCAAAATGGCCTTACTCTTTGAGGATTCTGTCCTGCAGGAAGGTCCTGAATCAGGGGGAGACCCATTTCCCCATTAGGAGGTCACAGATGCGCCCAGTGGAAATGCTTCCCCAGGTTGTTCTTGTTCTTTCTAGAAGCTGTGATGTTATGACACCTGAGCTGGGCACCTACCCCGCCCCCGCCGGCGCAGCGGGCCCTCCCACACCTGACGCAGCTCGCCTCCGGTGTGGCAGGAGTTCCGGGGGGACACACACAGGGTATAGTCCTGGACTGGAAAGGTAACTGTAAGGGACCTTCCTGGGACATTTGGCAAACCTTGTGTCCACACTGTCCACTGGGTGGCAGGGCTGCACCAGTTTCCAAGTTCCTGCTTGGACTGCGGCCGTCCTGACCTCGTCCTTGTGAAAGATACTCACTAAGGTTTTCAGGGGCACAGGGTCATGATGTCTGCAATTTACTCTCAAATGTTCAGCAAAGAAACAGTAACAAGACCTGTATACGCTCTGAGAGTGACAAAGCAGATGGCTTGCGTGTCAGTCATTCCTGAACCTGGAGCGAGGCTGGCAGACATTTTCTGCAAAGGGCCAGATAGTAACTCTTCTTGGCCTTGGGGCCCTAAGGCCTCTGTCACCGCTCAACTGTGCTGTGACATGTGACAGCAGTCAGACAACACACAAGGGAGTGAGTGTGCCGTGTTTTATTTACAGAGACAGGCGGCGGCCAGGTTGGGCCTGTCGTGGGTGAAGGGCATGTGAGTCACCCCATCCCGTGTGCGCTGGCGTCCGCAGGACTGGCTGCTGGGGGGGAAGCCGGGCGCAGGAGGCGGCAGGAGACCCTGCGAGGGCCACGGAGGGGCTCAGAGCAGTGAGCCCTGGTGCCGGAGCGCGGGCGGCCACGGCGCGCACATCCAGGGTGTCCGCGTCCTCTTCAGAGTGGTTTGGTCTGTATTTACTAGGCCTGATGACATAGCAGGACACGTGTGTTACTGTGTAATGTGGGGCTGTGTGGCATTTCCCTGTGCGGACGGCCGCGGCCATGGTCTGGACTGCTGCCTAGAGGGGCGCTGAACAGAGGGGTTGGCCGTCTCTTAATGGGCACGTGGGTTGTTTCTGGTTTCGGGCATTAGAAATAATGCTGAGATAAATACTTTTCTGCATTTAGGGCCAACAGGATGGGTCCCCAGGCACGGAAACAGGTGGAGATCGTGGCGGCAAGTACCCCCATCCAGGCTGTGCGGGGTGGGCACCCCGGCGGCACACAGACAGCAGGCTTGCCCTGGCGTCCCCAGCAGCAGGCAGGTGGGTTTCGTCATTGCCAGTTTGTTAGAAGAGAAAGAAATGTACTCTGACCTGAGGCTTTGATTTCTAGAGAGGAAGTGGGTGGTGAAGGGCACAGGCTCTCACCAGGGGTTAGCTACTTGAGCTGTGTCTGGCGATGTGGGACCGGGGGCATGTACTTAACCTCCTCATGCTGCCTCAGTTTCCTCAGTCGTGACATGGGGACGCTGACGGAGCTTAACCTGACTCAGTGAGTCGACGTGTGAAGTCTTAAGTGCAGGGCTGGCTCCCCCCAGCTGATCTAAGAATGTCAGCTCTGGGGGCGCCTGGCTGACTCCAGGGATGGAGCTTGCAACTCTTGATCTCCAGGTTGGGAGTTCGAGCCCCGCGTTGGGTGTGGGCCTTCTTGCTCTGTGTTTGTGTTTTTATTTTTATTTTTTTTTAAGATTTTATTTATTTATTTGACAGAGAAAGACAGCCAGCGAGAGAGGGAACACAAGCAGGGGGAGTGGGGGAGGAAGAAGCAGGCTCCCAGCGGAGGAGCCTGATGTGGGGCTCGATCCCAGGACCCTGGGATCACGTCCTGAGCCGAAGGCAGACGCTTAACGACTGAGCCCCCCAGGCGCCCCATGTGTTTGTGTTTTTAGCGAGGTGGACATTTGCTTGTGCGCACGGGAGTGGCCGTGCACGCCGATGGCCCTCAGTGCCTCTCCCGGGAAGACGGCAGCTTCAACTGCTTCAGCCTGGAAAAGAGCAACAGAAGAATACTTTTTAAAAAGCAAGGCTTGGAAATTTTTTTTTTTGAATACAGTTTACAGTCAGGAGAAAAATCACAAAATCAAATTCCATTCAGTGAGTGGCCTTTTCTGCCTCCTGTCGTTCTGGGAGTTTTGAGGATTTTTCTGTTGTTCAAATGAAACTCCTGTCCTAGGAAAAAGAAAGCTTTCTCAATAATCTGACTCAAGTTAAAAAAACATGAAACCTATAAAATACTCAGACCTCACTGACACTGAGACTAGGACTCGCCAGAGCTTCTCTGGGAGCCACTGAAGCCACACACGGACGTATAGCCCTAAGCGCTTCCATCAGCGGCCCGAGCTAGAAATCAGAGGCTGAGCCTTTGACTTTGAAAACGATAAAAAGAGCCGCGGAACAAATGCAAAGTGGCAGAGAGGGAACCACAAAGAGCAGAACCACACAACCAGTGGGAACGGAGGCTGTCGTGGGCAGGAAGCCGGTGGACGCTGCTTGTCTGCAAGGACCGTTCAGGCTGGCATGGTCCCGCAGCAGGGCCCAGGAAGAGAGCAGGAGCCAACGAAGCATCGCGAATGCAAAGGGGACGTGACAGGGGGTATGTCAGAGATCAGAAAAGACAAACTCGGAGCCAGGGAACGTGAGCACAGGTGAGGTAGGGAAGCCGGCCCAAGACAAGCGGCCCAAAGACCCCGTGCCTGCCACGCAGAGCGTGTCTGGAGTCTAGAGTCTTCCCCAAAGAACGCAAGTCCAGAAGGCACACAAGTGAGTTCAAGAACCCATTCCAGTCCTCTGCGGACTCGAAGATTGAAAAGAGGAAACACGTCACCTTATTTTATGAGCTGGGACAGCCACGACGTGCGTGCTCGCGGGCGCAGGGGCCCAAGCACGGTGCCGGCAGACTACGCCCAGCCGGGCAGCAGCGAGCGCGGAGCGCGGCCAGATGAGGTCTCTTCCAGGAAGGTCAGTTTGGCTTAAAACTGATGTGATTTCTCCCATCAACACGTTGGGGGAGGGGCATATTATCATCTTAATAGTTAACTATGTGCCAAAATGCACCGTCCCTTATGATAATCTACCTTCATAAATAAGGAATATAACAGCATTATCTAAGCCTGGTACGGAGCGTCTCCCAGCCCCTGGAGCCCCACTGCAGCCTCGTCCCGTGTAGCCGGCGTCCCCTGTGAGCACAGAACACACGAGGGCCGGCCTCACGGCTCCCCCTGTGCCAGGAGCCAGACTAGGAGGAAAAGACACACATCAGATTACAGTGGGAAACCCTGAGTGGGTTTATCAGCAGGTGAGCCTGCCGTCTACGTGGAGTCTGAACACCGTCACCACGGACTGAAACTAAGGGCCCAGCAAGCTTGTCGCAAGTTGGTCAGGAGCAGGATTCCCGGAGGCCCAGAGGCAGAAGGGGAAGCAGGCTCGTCAGGGACGGGCTCGGGAAGGTTTGCGGCAGGCACTCGTGGTGGCCGTCAGTGGACGCAGCTCGAGTGTCCCTCACCAGACGAACGGACACACGACACGTGGTGCTAGACCCAGGCACAGCCGTCAGCCGTGCGGGAATGAAGCGCAGACCCAGGCTGCGACCTGCCCCAGCCTGAGCCTCGGAAGCCGGCCCGGGACACCGCGGTGTGGCCTGCTCTCCGGAGGGGCCGAGGCGGCGTCCCCCGCACACAGCTGCAGGGTGGAGGTTCCCCGAGGCCAGCACAGGGGAGTCTGGTGGGGGCAGGGTTTCTGTTGGGAACGATAAGAAGGCTGGGGAAAGATAAGGGTGTACTTAATGCCACGGATTGTACACAAACAAAATAATAAACACCGTGTATATTTCCCCACAGTGAAAAAAAGTCAATTGAATTTGCTGTGCTATTAACAAAATGCAGTTTTAAAAAGTTATCAATCCACTTTAGCAACAAAAATAGCATTTCCTAGCAAGTTACAGATGTGCCACACGGTGCTGGCCCAGGAATTTCACTCATTAAAACACCGTAGAGAACTTTCCTACATGCCCAGTAATATTTATAGCGCATATGGAATGTCAGAAAAATTGGAAATAACCCAAATGTGCATCAACAGTGAAGTGGGGGTAGGGAGAGAGGAGCCCGGCCCCCTCGGGCGCGGCGTCGGTGGGGCGACTGGGTCCTAAACCGCGTGGGCCGGGAGCAGAGCTGTGAGCAGCTGTGCATTACACCGTATCCCCCTGAGGCTTACCTTTGTTTGAAATGTTACATTTGCTAACTTTCTGAACTTTTTTGAGACATGAGCACTTTCCTCCCGGTTCTGTTGCCGTCCAGGTCTGGGGTGCGTGGGTGGAGCCCCGACCGCCAGCGCTGGCCAGTCCGGCTCCCACAGCGTGGGAGGGAAGGGAGCACGGCCTCACTTGTGTGCTCGTTGCTTCCCAGCAGCCAGGTAATAATTGCGTTTCTTTGTTCAAAAGGTAATTCTTGTCCTTTTCTGGTGTGAGAGCAGATCACCCCAGTCAAGAAGCTCCTGATGAACTGTGCATAAACGTGGACCTCCCAACTAATGAAATTGCCCCAGTCCTGAGCCCCGAGGAACCGTCTGAGGGACGGTGGGGGCGCGGGGCCCAGGCAGGAAATCCACGCTGGGGGGGCAGGGCTGAGTGATGCCACAGGTGAGCTGCGGCTTGTCTCCAGTCCCCTTGCCGAGCCCCATGAAGGCTGCGGACTCCCTGTGGGGCCTTTGCCGGTTCCCCAACCTCTCCCAAAGCCATAAAATTCACACCTCTGGCCCCGCCCCCCCCAGGAGGGCAATGCTGACGCCACCCAGCCTTCTAGGAATGCACTGCAGGCAGAGGAAACCCCGCAGGCAACCCAACAACTTTCCCAGCCCAGCGTCCTGGGAATGTCTCTGGGAAATGCCTTTTCCAAGTGGGAACCCTTCAGGGTGCCCCCTGCTGAGCACGGTTCTCTTGGGTGGGGGCACGGAGGACACCTGCGATGTCCCAAGGAGGTGACCTCGATCATCCTTCACTTTGGCGTCCTGGGAGCCCGGCCAGCATCTGTCCCTAGGGGGCTCACGCTGGCCTTGATCTGAGGGAAGGTGGGAGCCGGCGCTGTGGGGGAGTGGGCCGTGAGGGCCACACAGCAGGCGGGGCTCTGCTTCCTCCTCCCACACGGATTGGGGGGCTCACTTGTGACCGGGTCCACTGCATCCCCGGGGAGGCTATAGGCACCGGGGTGTTACCTGGGCTTGATTTCCAGTGACCTCTTGTGTCCCTCCCCAATCCGGACACCAAGCTGTGATCGTTCCTTTCCCCTGAAATTGAGCAAGGCCCCGAGACAGGCTGAAGAGTATGCAGGTCCGCAGGTGCCCCGCAGCCGTGGCTCCAGGCGCGAAGCCTGGGTTCCCGAGTCCTGGTGCTCGAGGCAGAAGCCTGTGGCACGGGGGACACTTGGACATTTGCTCTGGAGCAGGACCGGCTAGGGCAGGGTGTTCAGCAGGACAGAGGGGTAAAGAGGTATCCCCAAGGCCCACGGAAGCAGTGTTGGGACCAGAGAGGGAATGGGCTGAGGGCCAGTTCAGGGTGGGAGCGGCGGCAAAGATGATGGGGCAGACTCCGTATCTCCTGCCCAAGGACACAGCTCGGGGCTCCGAGCGGTGGCCCACGCCTCCAGCGACCTGTGCGCGCTGCGCGGAGAGTTGCTGGTCTCCTGGTGTCCTCCTCACCAACTCCAGCTGCCTGTGCCACGAACCACAGGGTCCTCCCCTTGACCAGCGTCCTGCCAGGACCCAGATGGGGCCATGGCGGCCCGTGGACGCTACTGCCCGTGGTCATCTGCAGTCCTCATAGACGTGGGCTCCCCAGGCCTGCAGCATGAGCACCCGGGGTCCTCGGCCCTGGTGCACACGTGGATGCCGGCACCGGGGTCCACACGAGCTCCCCATCACTCCACATGTGCCCCCGGTGTCAGCAGCCACCCCGCGGCATCCCGGTTTTAACACGTGCATGTTTCCTGGTGAGCTCGAGCACTCCGCGTACGGGATTGTCCTCACGCCCCCGGTGGAGTGCACGTCCCCGGGCTACCTGCGCTCTCCGCAGCTGCTGGTCGTGGGCGCGGGAAGTGGGACTTTCCGCACAGGTCCATCTGATGAACTTGGACTCTAGTCTCTTCACTTCCCTCCGTCCTCAGAAAGCGAGTCTGCTCTGCATGTGGGGCACACATTCTGTTTTGTTTTATCCTGGGTCTGTGGTTTCTTCCACGTGGGGCTGTCTGCATCCCGACGGATGTCCCACTGGGTCCGCGGGACTTTCCAGCCGCCTCCCCAGCATTCACCCCGGAACACGTCCTTGTCCTGCTGCTTGTGGATAATCTGTTTTCTCCCGTAATAAACATCTGTTCTGACCCGTTCACTGGGTCCCGCTCATGTCCCTGCAGTCTGGGGGTGCAGTCGGGACTCCCCAGAGAGGTGCTGGGTCTGGCTCAGGCCTGTGGAGCCAGAGACCCAGCTGGTCCCTGCCTCCAGACGCATCTCTTGGGGGCTGCCTCACATTAACCAAACTTGTAAGAGACGGACATAAACCAGAAAGGAATCTGCTGTCTTAGTGTGAGAGTGAGCCCTCAGGGGACAAAATACTATGTCCCTCTAGAGACATGGCCTTTCTGGCCCCAGATTCTGGGAAACTAGGGGTTCCTTGGTTGCTTTGTGTTACATAGTCATAATCCTGGAGGGGCTGCTTCCCTGAGTTCTGAGGAGCCCAGCTCGGGCTGCCCTCCCATGCCCTTGCTCACTTTGCCTTCCACAGAAGAGCTGCTCTCCCGAGGGCAGTCCTGACCCCCAGAAGGGGGCATGATCATATCTGGAGACATTTTGCTTGTCACAACTGAGGGGAGGCGCCACTGGCATCTGGTGGGTGGGAGCGGGGAAGCCGCTCGGCACCCTGCAGAGCACAGGATGCCTGGTGGCCAAGGACCCGGCCAAGGATGAGCTCCAGCTGAGCCCCGGAGTCAGGTGGCGGGGAGGACAAAGAAGAGAAGAGCTGTCAGCAAGGGGGAGGCCAGGCAGCTCTCAGCAGAAACCCAAACACTTGACAGGAGGCCTGTGGAGGCTGAGGAGCCTGGCGGCACCGCGGGGCGGGGCCGCATCCCCTGAAAGTGGGGCAGAGGCAGGCGGGACGCGTGATGGGCTATAAGTCTGCGCAGCAGTAAATACGCCCCCATCTCCCCACGCCACTGAAGCTAAGCCAGCGGGGCCACACACAGGCCAGCAAGGAGAGGGTGAGGGACAGGCAGAGAAGGGGACTGGCAGCCCCCAGCCACCTCTCTGCATTGTGGGCTGCCAGTCATGTTTCAGCCTGAACCCCAAGTCCTTGTGCCCCACATCCCCGCAAATGGCAGGTGCTGTCAGTTTGGTCCCCAACACGGGCCCTACCCAGCCCACTCTCTGTCTAGACCACCTGTCTCCTGCCTCCCTGCTGTCCCACACTGATCTTAAAATGCACATCAGATCTCAGTGCCCTGCGCAGGACCTTCGGTGGCTCCTGGTGCACTTAAAATCCAGGCTCCTAATCACACCTGCGAGACGGCTTGCCCACCTAGTTGCATTCGCTCTTGGCCCACCACACTCCCAGCTTGCCTAGTCTCTTCCAAACCCTTGGCAACGCTCATGCCTCAGGACCTTGGCGCATGCTCTTCCTTCTGCTTTGAAGACTCTTCCCTCTAGCCTTTGTGCAACTAGCTTGCCCTACTCTCTTCCTCCTTCTCCTCTGATGTCACTGCCCTAGCGAGCCCTCCGTGCACCAGTAGGCGCTCGTGTGCACCCTCCAAGCTCTTACCCCGCTGTGATACTGGTGTGTTGCCAGTTTGTTGGTGCTCTCTCCCACACCCTAGAATGGGAGCTCCATCGAGTCAGCGAGCTGCCCTCTTCCCCCTATACCCCAGCTACTGGCCCAGGGCCTGGCATTAGGTCCGGCAGAGGGGAGCAGCGGGCGATTCTTACAGAGCCTGCAGGGCTGAAGCCTGCGGTGGGGGGGCTGCACTCTGCACTCAGCGGTTCCAGGCTGCCCGTTCCCAGCTCTCATCCTGTCTCGCCGCCAGCTGACGACCGCACCTCCCCACACAGTCGCGGAGTCCTGCACTTGCCCCTGACCGTCCAGCTTCCCTCCTGCCTGGCACCCGCCCCGGGCATCCCTGCAGCCTGGGGCTCCCTGGCTGTCCTCGCGCCGTCCGCCGGCTTGGGCTCAGGGCCATGTGGGCGAGCAAGCCCCTGCGCGTGCACCCTGCTGGGCTGGTTCGCAGAAGCCTGCTCGGCGGTCTGCTTTCCGGACCGGGAGTGACGCGTACTTTCCTCTCTCTGGGGTCGTGCGGACAGGACTGGAAAAGAGACTCAGGGTGCGCATCGGAGGAATTCCGTGGTGAGGCTCTGGGAAATTTTGTAACAGCCACTTCTCAGGCCCTAGGCTTTGGGAACATTTTGGTGGTGGACAGTTTGCAGGGGCGTTTGAGACACCCCAAAAAGAAGAGATTTGTTCTCAGCAAGCTGGCCAGCGACGTGGCCGTCCAGCAGAAGCACCGCGAGGGAAGCACGGCGGTACTGACAGCGCTCTGGCTGCGACGTTTGCACAGAAGCCACAGCCGCCTGCCGAGGACTCGAGCGGACCGCCAGCCCCGCCCCGCCCCGCCCGCCCGCCCCGCCCCGCCCGAGGCGGCGGTCCTCCGGCGCCCAGAGCGTCCCGGAAGTGCGCGCGGGCGGGCCGGGGCGGGGCGCGGGCGCACTTCCGGCCGGCGCGCGGGCGGCCGCCTCCCGCTCGGAGGTGAGTGGGCGCCGGGCGGCGGCGGCGGCTGCGGGGATGCTCGGCCCGCCCGTGCTCGCGCGTCGTCCCCGCGGGCCCCGCCCCGGCCGCACCCCGCGTCGCCGTGACCTCGGCCCCGGCCCGCCCGGGGGGCGCGGGTGAGCGCCCCGTCGCTCCGGGGCGCAGAGGAGGCCTCCGCGGGGTGGCGGGCCGCAGAGGGCGCACCGGCCCCCGACGAGCGCGGGGGTCCGTGTGCGGGGCGCCTCCCCACGCCCCCGGAACCGCGGGGACGGAGCCGGCGCTGTGCCCACTTTGCAGGTGGGACGCGGAGGCTCAGAAAAGTCCGCGGCCGGGGGCGTGAGCGCCGGACTCGGCCGGGCAGGCTCCGCCCTGCCGCCCAGCGCCCCGAGATCGGGCCCTTCCCCGCGGGGCTCAGGCTCCAGGCCGGGAGCAGAGGGGGCGGGAAGGTCTGCTCCTGGCCGTGGCGTCAGTGTCCCTTCCTCCTGCCGCCGTTCGCAGCAGTGTGGGCGTGGAACCTGCGCTCGGAGCTCGTGCAGGCGGCCCTGTGCGAGCGCCACCCCCGCGCGGACAGCCAGGGTGGGGGGCGTGCCCCTTCCCTGCTAAGTCCGGGAAGCCAACTCAGTGACTTGAGCTGAGACTTAGGAGGCTGAGGGCCCGCACCCAGATGTCATGACTGTCGCCCTACCCGTGTCCCCCTGTGTCCACTTCTCTGAGTGCCCGTGACCCTTCCATCTTTAGGGAATGCGGTCTGCTGAGAGGGCCCAGGCGCTGGCGAGGAGCCGTGTGGGGGCTGCCTCCCCACCTCCTTGAAGCAGCCATTGCTTAATGAACTTCTTCCTGTGCCCTCTTCACACCCTCATAAGGAATCCTGCTTCACCACAGTGCGAAAGAAAAACCCTTCTCACACTGGACCAAACCGTTATTGCAAACCGAATTAAAGCCAAGTACCTTCGATCCCAGAGGAGGCTCAGAGCACTGTGGGCCACCCTGTGGTTTCCAGCCCGCAGCCCTCGGGGCTCCGCAGGGTCTGAGGAAGGCAGTGTTCCTCTCAGGAATTGTCGCGTTAAGATTCGAGCTAGAACGTTCATGCTCCGGCAGGCAGCGTTCAATTTCTCGCCCTTCTCCAGGGCCAGCAGCCCCCGGCTGTGCTGTGGGCAGTTTTTCAGGGAGACCGTGCGTGCTTTAGGCTCTGGGTGGGGAGAACCATCCAGACCGGTGCTTGGGCCTGGTCCCTGCGGGAATGCTGGTGCTGTTCACATGGCAGGATAAACATCCCAGGAGCCCAGTTGCTCTCACCCCAGGCCGCACATGGCACGTCCTGGCATCCCTGTTCCTCTCCCTCTGTGGAGCCCCCAGCTTCCCTGTGGCTGACGGGCAGCTGGCATTGACCCCCTCTTCCTCTTCTTCACTCTTCCCTCTGACCCCCCTCATCCTGCCATGGTTTTCATTTCCCCAGGTCCCAGGTGTGCATACCTTCAGCAGGCCTTGGGGAAGATGGCGACCCTGGGGTATGGTCAGGAGCCCCCTCGTGTCCCGTCCCCTGTCAATCTTGCATCACCAGGGACACCTGGAACCCACCACCGCGAGGCCCGGCTTCACCTCCAAGGTCATCAACACGGTACTCACCCTGCGCTGTGCTCCCTCCGCCTCCCTGCACCATTTGCCCACCCCACACCACTGGCATTGCAGGCTGGAAACAAGGCAGCTCACTGGGTGCTCACTGGCTGCTGGGGCTCCCGCACCTTCACACTTGGGTCGGGATGGGCAGCAGTGGTTAAGGCCGGAGACTGGGCCTTGTGAGCGATGGCCCCCATAGTCCCCTGGGACTGTGTTTTGGGGGATTGGGGAAGAGCAGCCTCAGTGGTAGGTCCCTGTGTCCTCCCATCTACTTTTATGGGCCTTTGCTGCCACCCCAAGAAAACAGCATCTGGAGTTCTGGGCAGGCTGGTTTGGGTTGGGGTCCCCCCGGGACCTGCAGGGATGGAGCTGCCAGCCTGTCCCACCTTCCTGGCAGGGTCTCAGGCTGTCAAAGGATAGAAGTAGCCAGTGACTGACGGGGCATTGGGGGCGGAGAAGATGTCCAAGCCCCATGACATGGGGTGCCCCTGGGTCCTGCTCACACTCAGCCATCAGGAAGTCCCAGGGGCTTTGTCCGTGCCCCACGTGCCACAGGAGGTCTGGCCTCACTCCTCGCAGTTGAGGACCCAAATGAGCCGATGACTGCCAGGTTGAGGGCCTGGGCATGCTTCATCCCACCTGTGTCCTGAAGAGCTGGCCCTGAGCCTGGGGTCGGGGAGGGCCTTGCTCTGCATCCGGGGCTCTCTGGCGAGTCCGGCAATACAGGGAGTGACGTGATGACGGTGGAGAGGTGCCAGCTCCGTGCTGAGGGCGCTGCGCGGGCTGTCTTAAAGCCCAGTGACCACCCTTGGGGGCATGAACAGATGAGGACGGTGAGGCCCACAGAGGTCACACGGAGCTAGGGAACATGGGATTCTCTCCCAGCTCAGTTCAGCTCAGAACGGGAGCAGCTCATAGCCATGCCCTGGGCTGCACCTGGCTCGGGTTGCTCCCGGCCTCCTGCCCGTCCCTGCGGTGGCCAGGCTGGGGGTGGGAGGGGTGTTGCTGGGTGCTGCCGGGAAGGAGCACACACTCTGCGGCACAGCTGCCTCTCCCTGCAGGTTTCAGGGCCTCTCCCAGACCCTCCCCATGGCTGTGCCCCCTGACCCCATGCAGTCAGGATTCTGGGGCCCACTCTTCACCTCCAGTTTCTCATGCCACCCTTCACAACAGCCTGGCAAGGTAGGACCTCCTGTCCCCATGTTTCTGACAGGGATGTGGAAGCCCAGACGTGAGCCAGTGGAGGCCAGTAGGATTCAGAACACGTCAGTCTGACTCAAGCCCGGGGCCATCAACCCTGCCTCCCCCCACCGGGCCCAGCAAGCCGTGGCTTGTGGTTCTTAACTGGCAGGACATAGGACCGGGGAGGGGCTGTCCTGGAAGACATGCTGACCCAGCCAGGTCTGCTGGACGAGAAGACTGGCCCCCAGGGTGCGGGTCCTCCAGCCCACGCAGAGTGGGGCTGCCCCTGATCCAGCAAGAGCCTGAAGGCCGGGCTCGGTCCCCCGAGTTGCAGCCATGTGCCCTCAAGTGCCCAGGGGCCCTGCCCAGTGAGGGACAGCGTGGGCTGCCGCCAACAGCTTCGGCACTCTCTGTACTTTTCAGAAACAGAGTGTGTGTGTGTGGGGGGGGGCTGCCCGCAAGGAAAACAACCAAGATGGACCTTAAGAGGGGGTGGGGCCTCTGGCAGGCTCTGAAGGAGGAGGTGTGGCTGGAGGGTGACGGAGCCCAGGGAGGTCCAAGGGGCCAGAGGGAGGACAGGGGATGCCTTCCACCCCTCCTCATGGAGACCAGCCCAGCAGGGAGAGCTGGGCCCCGTGACCAAGGTGCTGTCCAGGGCAGAAGCTGCTCCTCGCAGTCTCTGGACCTCATCGCCTTTGCTGGTGAGTTCCTCTGTGCCCTGGGGTCCACACGTGCCCTCAGAGGAAATACCCCAGCATCTCAGGAATCTGCCCAGGGTCCTCCAGCCAGTGAGGCCAGGACTTCTGGAGCCCTAGCCTCCCAACTCCCAGACAAGAGTGGGTGAGGTGGGCCACAGAGAGTGTTAGGGGTGTGGTCTGCCCTGCGAAACCTGGGGTCCCTCATGACCACCCCAGGGCTGGATCCCACCAGTCTCCCACATCACCTCACGCAAAGAGCCAGTTTTTAAATCTCTGTGACTGGGCACAATGCTGGGGGGGGGGTATTTGTCAGCTCTAGCGGGCAAGGGGAGCAGCATGGGCACCACGCACTCGGCCTGGTCCCTGGGGGTGGGGGGGAAGCTGGTGAGGTCATGCAGCAAAGAGCTGGCATCCACTCCTCCCCGAGCCTCCAGAGCAGGGAGTTAGGCAGGTGGGGTCTGGAACAGGACAGACATTGGGAGCCAGGGGTGTGCTGGGCTGGCCAAGGGGCCCGGCACAAGGCTGTGCCTGCCAGGACTTGTGCTTCCAGAACTCGTTCTGGAAGGTGTGGTCTGGAGCCCTGTGGTAGGAGGGGCAGCCTGTGGGCAGGAGCAGGTGACAGAGAAGGACGAGCAGCCCCAGGGTGGGCAGGTACCAGCTGCCCGGAGGTGGGGAGGAGCCGTGGGGCCAGGGCAGCGCCATCCCCCAGCCAGGAGCAGGCCTTCCAGATAGGGTGCGTGGCTTCGGCACCCAAGACCTGAACTCTGACCCCACCCCAACTCACTCCTCCCCGTGTCCACATCCAAGCATGGACTCTGTGCCATTTTACAAACAAGGAGCGCCCCTTCCAGCCAGGAAAGCCCCCCGCCCTTCTGGCCCCAGCTCTCCCTCCTCTGGAAGGCCGGCCCCCACAGTGTGGTGTCCATGAGAGCCCCAGGCCTGGGGGCCTCCACGCCGGCATGGCAGGTTCAGGGTCACAGCCTCCCCAGGAGTGCCCAGTGTTGGGGCCCCGGCCAGGGCCTTCAGAGGTGGTGGGGAGTGATGGGGGAAGGGAATGTGTGGAGGTTGCAGCCCAGAAAGGCCCATGTTCCCAGGACCGCCCCCCCCCCCTCCGGAGCAGCCAAGCAGTGCCTTGGGGCCCCTCCCTCTCAGGGAAGGACTGTCACGGGGCCACCAGGAGGGCAAGGAGGCGTGTTGCGTGAGGAGCAGCCAAGCGAGGCCTGGGCTAGGTTGGAGAGGAGGGGGAGATGAGCCCCCACCCCCTGTGCCCCCAGACTCCACTGGCGGCGGCCCTGAGGCGCTCACCCAGCCACTGCAGGAGGAGGAGCTGTCCGGCCTGGATCTCCGAGATGTGGAGGAGGTCCAGATTGGCAGAGACACCTGCCGGCCAGGTGAGCGAGCAGAACCTTCATCCCGTCCCTGCCGAGGGCACTCACCATGGCTGCCACGTGCCAGGCGCTCTGCAGCGCCCACCGCCTCGGGCACCGGCCCTGCCTTAGTGCTGGCTTCTGTCCTCGATGGCCCTGCCCCGTTCAGTTCCCGTCTGTCACTGACATTTCCCCAAGCTGTGAGTGCAGCCCACACCTCTTTCCCGAGCCCAGGGCTGTCGCCAGTCGGCATCTCCTGCACAGCAGCACTCCCCGCCCAGGCCAGCAGCCAGGGGGTCATCCTGGGTCCCCCTTCCCCACGTAGTGCCCTGGGCCTCCACGAGTCCCTTAAATTAAGCTCTGGTCCCCATCCCCTTCTCCCCACAGCCTGGCTGGGCTGCACTAATTCAGGTCCTCAGCCCCTTGCCACACACACCCCCCCCCCCGTGGAAGCCCTCGGGATGCCCCCTTTGGGGTCTCTGCGCCCCCCAGGAGGTCCTCCCTGGAGCAGACCCTCCCTGCCACAGTGCCAGGAGATCCCCGGGGCAGCAGGGGGACCAGACCAGGAGACGGTTGTGGAGTTCCTGGAGTGGCCCGGGCCTGCAGAGCGTCAGGGGAGGGGCCGCACCCCTGCGGGGAGCCTGGGCAGCACCCTTTGGAGCAGGGTGCTCTGCCGCTCGCCTCTGGGGCTAAGTCTGGGGGGGGGCGTTGTCCACCTCGGTCCGCCCTCACCCCGGCCCCCAGCACCGCGGCGCCCCCTGCTGGTCCCCTCCGCTGGCACGGAGGGGGAGGCCGATGCCCGCGCGGGTGCCACCTGCCCTCCCTGTCTCGTTTCAGACTCGGAGGCAGAGCCGGATCAGCCTCCGTCATCTCCCCGCCCGCGCCATCCCGAGGACGAGGTGGACCAGGCCGGGGGGGCACTGAGGACCCTTCTGAGGAGCCTTCCCCGTAGACCCAAGTGTGCGGACCGGTTCGGGCAGGAGTCCAGCTTGGAGCGGCCCACGGGCCAGCCGCCAGGGACCGCGCCCTGCTCCCAGAAGAGGGGCCCCTGGCGCATGACGCTGCTGCCCCAGGGAGCCTCGGGGACGGCGGGGGAGCCCGGGCGGGCCGGCGAGCCGGAGGGCGGCCGAGGGGCGGGGCCGGGTGGCCAGCGGGGCGGGAAGCCGCACCGCTGTGAGGCGTGCGGCAAGAGCTTCAAGTACAAGTCCCTGCTGCTGAAGCACCAGCGCATCCACACGGGCGAGAAGCCGTACGCGTGCCACGAGTGCGGGAAGCGCTTCCGCGGCTGGTCGGGCTTCATCCAGCACCACCGCGTGCACACGGGCGAGAAGCCGTACGAGTGCGGCCAGTGCGGCCGCGCCTTCAGCCACAGCTCGCACTTCACGCAGCACCTGCGCACCCACAACGGCGAGAAGCCCTACAAGTGCGGCGAGTGCGGCCAGGCGTTCAGCCAGAGCTCCAACCTGGTGCGGCACCAGCGGCTGCACACCGGCGAGAAGCCGTACGCCTGCAGCCAGTGCGGCAAGGCCTTCATCTGGAGCTCCGTGCTCATCGAGCACCAGCGCATCCACACCGGCGAGAAGCCTTACGAGTGCGGCGAGTGCGGGAAGGCCTTCCGCGGCCGCTCGCACTTCTTCCGCCACCTGCGGACCCACACGGGCGAGAAGCCCTTTGCCTGCGGCGCCTGCGGCAAGGCCTTCGGCCAGAGCTCCCAGCTCATCCAGCACCAGAGGGTCCACTACCGGGAGTAGCGGGGGACCAGGGGGAGGTTGCAGAGGGAGGGCTCCTGCTTCCCCCTCTTCCTGAGCCGCACAGCCAGCCCCGCACGCCCAGTGGCCCAAATAAATTCTTTTTAACTGATGGAAATGGGAGTCACTCCTGCCTGTCTCTGGAGAGGAGTGGCTGGCGTGTGGTCCCCCCAGGGCCTGCGGTCCGGAGGCCTCCTGACTTAACCTGGACCCATAGCCAGGTGTTTCTGGGGGCAGAGAGCCGCAGTGGGGCGGGCGAGGTCCGGTGGTGGCTGCCCGAGGCGAGTGCCTCCTGTCCATTACCCTGAGCCATACGCCAAGTGTCCCAGGCTTCACAGCTGCCTCCAGCCCCCAGGAGAGGGGGGCGCAGGGTGTTCGCCTCCTGATAGGCAGAGACCTCTGCGGCTGTGGCCAGGCCTTGGCTTTGGCCCTCCTCAGACCTTTCCTGTAGCTGTCAGGCTTCCAGCCCGAGGGACAGGAGAGCTCAGCTGGGTGGGGGAGTGTGCACTTCCCCTGTCCCACCTGCTCCCTCCTGAATACTTCGGACCAACCCCTACCCACATTGAGCAGCTGCCCAGCCCGTCCCCTGGCTGCAACTCAGAGCCTTACCTCCCCAGTTCCAAGCCCGAGGGCCCTGTAGCTGGGCTGCCTCACCTCTCTGGGCCACACTCCCACGGCCTCGTGGCCACCGAGCACTTTAGACTCCCTTGCCATGTGCCCCCACTCGGTGAGAGCAGCTGTAAGGGAAAGGAGAAGTCAGGCAGTCTCTGCATCAGCTTCAGGGCTCAAGGCACCTCCTTAGTCACCTTTGCTGGTGCGCTGTAGCCTGAAAGAGGAGGGAAAGCTGCCTTCTGCCCACTCTTTGCTCCCCCTAATACCGCGAGGGTAATGTGGGGCCTTGGTGCTCCAGGAGCCCGCACGCACAGCCCCTAGGGCTTCGCGGGGGTCGGAGGCAGCAGCCCATGCTCTGGAAGGGTCATCCTGCCACCTCTGTGCAGAGGCCGCCCTGGGATGCCAGCATCACAACTAGACCTGGTAGGCGGCCACCAAGAGCAGAGACTGGAGGTCCTGCACACCGCCCTAGACTGTCCCACAGACGCCAGTGCCCCATGCACCTGTCTACAAGGACTGGGTGGGCCGACTGGGCCCTTTTGTTCTATTGTTCTATTGAGCCCCTTAACCGATTGAATGGGGCCCACCCACAGAGGAGAGAGTGGCCCGTTTCACTCACTCTGCTAATTGAAATGTTCATCTCATCCAGAAACAGCTTTACAGACAAACCCAGAATAATGTTTGACCAAATATCTAAGCACCCATGGCTTAGTCAAGTTGACACATACAGCCAACCACCACAGCAAAGATAAGAACTGTACTTAATGCCATAGGGTTGGCCTAATTCCTGCCGCTACAGATAGGCTCTCACCGTGACAGAGCAGAGCGCAAAGCAGCCGCAGGTCCACCTCCTTCTCTTAGCCACAAGAGGGGCAAGGGCTCTTCTCGGGCCCCAGCAGCTTGGACACATCCCCGGGAAGGGCTCTGCTGGGTTCTGTGGGGGGCTCGAGCCATTCACCATCCATCCCTGGGCCAGGGGCTGGGACCAAGAAGCTGGGCTCAGAGATGGCTCTCAGCCTCTCAATCACACCACCTTCCCCGGGCAGCTTGCCCGGGTGCGCAGACTGAACTGTAAGTGTTCACACACTTGTCTTTTTCCGTTGATACGCAACATTCCGTATTGCACTACCCCAGGGTTTCAGGCTTCGAGACCCTAGATGAACAATAGCGAGCCCAGAGGGGGGAGCACCTGCTGTGCGCCCTGTGCCCCTAAGCAGGTGGGTAGCTAGCTCCCAGCATCCAGCTTCTAAGGACACCCAGGCTACTCGGGAGGCCTTCTGTGCCATCTTGGGCAAGGTACACCCGGTCTTTGAGCTGCACTGGTATCCTGCATGTGACTCCGTACCACAAGGTTCGTGTGAACGCTGAGATCGTGTGGGGAACAAGCACAGCACGGGCCAGAGTCAGAAGGTAACAAGTAGGAGCCCTAACCCACACAGCCACCATCTGGAAAATAATTACATCCTTTGCCATGAAAATTCATAACATTTATGCATTCACTCCAGTAAACCTCCCTCTCTCTCTTCTTAAAAATTTGTTTATTTCAGAGAAGAGAGAGAGAACGCACAAGCAGGGGGAAGGACAGAGGCAGAGGGAGAAGCAGACTCCCCACTGAGCAGGAAGCCTGCTGCGGGACTCCATCCCAGGACCCCCAGATCATGACCTGAGCGGAAGTCAGATGCTTAACAGACTGAGCCACCCAGGCGCCCGCAGTAAACCTTGCTTGGGCACCTGCGCTGTGCTGGCGGTCCCCACCTCGGAGATGGCGGTCCGCGCACCAAGTCTCATCCAGCCGCGCCCTTGGTGCAGCTGGGTGTGGGTCTGTGCGTCTGCTGCACGACTCAACAGTCACTAGGAGTCACCCAAGTGCATCAGTGATTGGATCCCCTCGGCTTTATCTTGTAAACCCAAGGTCGTCGTCTAAACCAGATCTGGCAGCGTTTCTCCGACGCTAGTGAAAACCAGGCAAACTGCTCTTCCCAGAGATGCCTGTGTAGGAATGTCTCTGACTGGGATCTCTGAGCTGGACCCGGACCCAGCGGAGGGGCGAATCCGGGCGGGGGTTCTCGGGGCTGGGGGAGGGACGGGCTGGACACACACCCTGCGCGACGAAGCTTTGCACTGAAAAAACCGGCAGCGGGGTGGACAGCGGCGGAGAGGAGAGTCCCGCGGGGCCGCCAGGCTGGAAGCGCAGAGGAAGGAGCACGTCCCTCCCTCCCCGCTGCGCCGCCCGCTCCGTCTGGCGCCCCTAGCGGCGGAGCCTCGCATGGCGGCACCGGCCTGGGAAGCGGGGTCTGCAGAGCCAGGCGGGAGGGAGGCCGGCCCGGGAGCGCGGGTGGTGAGGGACAAAATTTGATGTCTGGTGCCACTTGCATTTGAGTGTTATTCAGAAGATAAATGCTAAAGGCCAGAATTTAGTCAGTGCTCAGACAGATGGCCTCAAGCGAGATTTTGCAGGAAGTCCTCACCCACATGCAGCCAGCGTCCGAGAGCCTCAGACATGGGGCCACAGGTGCGGACCGGCCCCCAGTCAGAGCTGGAAACGTAGTGCGCTCGAGAGACAAGGTGGATGTGGTGGCCGGGGCGGGGCACGGGCTGGAGCTCAGGTGTTAGGAAGCACCAGAGACTTCTCAGTACAGAGACACCTGTACACGCACCCGAAGGGGACCGACCGTCAGATGCAACAACGCGCCGGAGAGTTTGGGGGGCGAAGACCTCAGGAACGTCGGGAACGCGCGAGGCGTTCAGCGCTAGCTCAGGCTACGTTCCACATCAGAGAGTTCACACCGGAAAGAAGCCAATGAGTGGACGAGACACGGCGAGGCCTTTGGCAGAGGGTCCGGCTGTCGGGGATCAGAGTTCACAAGGAGAGAGAGCCTCTGAATGTAGTGAATGTGGAGAAGGGTGCTGGCTCACAGCGGAGTCAGAGACGGGACCGTGGACGCAGGGCTCGCGGACGGGCATCCGTAGTCTGCACTAGAGAACCTCGTCGCTGTCCTCATGCAGGATGGAACCATCGCTGAACACTTTCAGCATCTGAGGAATACCAGCCAGACAGCCCGCACCCACCCCGCAGGGGGCCACAGCAAAGCCTTCAGGCAAGGATCTCGTGCCCCCAGACACCAGCACTGCCACCAGGGAAGCAGCAGGAGGTGAAGCTCTCCTTCCCTCCTGTTCCGCCAACGCCACAGCCAGGGCGCTCCCTCCAGAGGCCTGTGTGCCTCCCCCACACGCTGAGCCCAGCTACCCTCCCTTGCAACAGGCAGAGAGCGTCTCCTGTCGCTGCTACAGGCCCCACCAAGAAGTCCAAGAGAGGCGGCTTCTCTACGCAGTCTTTTCAGACAGTGGATACATTTCAACCATTTTTCCCAGCCTTGCCCTCCCTGTTGGTCAAGCTGGACCTCCTTGGAGAGGCTCCATACACCCCTGTCTTGGCGTGGGAGGTCTCATGCTGGGCTCACCGAATTCGTAGGAGGCTCTGGCCTCCTGTAAGTCCCCTTACCTTGCATTTTCTAGGATCTTATTTCGCGGGGTGTGAGCACCCACTGAGGGGCCACATGGTCACATCACCTGGGGAGCCTGCTGGACAACACAGCTTCCCAGGCCCCATCCCGGGGAGACAGATGAAGTAGGCCCGGGCTAAAGCAGGGGCTCTGGTTTATTTCCAACACCCCCAGTGACAGTGACAGCGCTCCAGGATGGGAACCTCTGGTCTCACCCGCCCTCAAAGGAGGAGCACCTGCGCAGGCAGGTTCAACTCAGCCACCACCTGGCCAGGCCCTGGAACTGCCGGACGGACAGCTCTGGCGCGCCCAGCTGTCCCAGCCTCGGGCTCTTTCCTAAGCACTCGGCGCCTTCGGCCGGCCGCAGCGTTCTTGGACTTGCCGTAGCGGTGGACGGCGATGCCCTCGCCCCAGTCCGAGTCCAGGCTGCAGCGATGCGCAGCCTCCGCGGGCCTTCCCGCTGCCCTCCGCCATTCCTCCCCTGGACCACTCCAACCACCCACAGACCAGGGGGTCTTCTCGAGTCAGACACTGGGTAGGTCCCTCGCTTGCTTCCCAAAGCCCTTCCTACGGCCTTCAGGGCCCTACATGCACTTCTCAGATCTCATGCCCCCAAAGATCTCATGCCCACCGCCCGCGCAACCCCGCACCTCGGACAGCTCCAGGACCCGCTCTCAGACTCTCCCGCGCCCCCGCGTGGGCCCCTGGGGCGAGTCCTCCGAGCTTCCTAGAGCGCTCGGAAGTGCCGGCGCTGCGGGGCGGGACTTCCTGTGGGCGGGCCGCGCGCCTACGGCTCCGCGAAGACAGGTTCCGCGACCTCCTCGGGCCTTCTGACCTGCCGTCGCCGCCCCGCCCGGTACGGCCGGAGTCCGCCCTGCTGGAGCTGTGGGAGGGAGCCGCGGAGGGAGCCGGCGCAGCTGCAGCGCGGGCCGGTTCCCGGTCTCGAAACTCCGCAGGCGGCGGCCCCTGGGAGAGCGCCCGCCCGGCGGGTGTCGGCGCAGAGCCGCCCGTGGGCCCCGGTCCGCAGCGTCCGCGGCGCCCTCTGAGGGGCCAGGCCCTCGCTGCGCAGCCTGGGCTCCGGGGACGGCGCGCTGCCCTCTCCCGCCCCAGTCGTCGTCCCTCGGACCCCGCATCTGAGCAGAAACTGAAGCCCGGTCTTGAAGGAGAACAGATTTTAACAGACTCTTAGTTTCACGGGGAGAGGCAGTCGCGCTCTTTAAAGACAGTTTGGAAAGTGGGGGGAGAATGGAGCACGCCCCCGCCCCGAAAGAACTCACTCGGCGGCTGCAGGGGGTGTTGGCATTCTCAGCCACCGTCCACGCTCTGGGGCTGACTGTTGCCGCTGTTTAAACAGTGGACTCCGTGCTTAACCGCGCCCTAAAATAACATTCCTGTCCCGCAGGGCTCAGGCTTGCCGGGAGCGGCGCCCCAGCACCCCTGACTTAGAGGCAGGAAACCAAGGCGGAGAAGACTTAACCACAGCCTCAGTGTGAACGCAGACTTGGGACCCTCAGACCGATCCCCCCACCCACACACAGTTTGCTGTAACCACTGGTGGACGCACCATGCACTTGCTCGGCACTGTGTGCCAGGCCCCAGGTGCCCAGATGGAAAGCTGTGGTCTCTCCCGTGGACGAGCTACACAGCCCAGGGGAGCTAGGAGGGGACAGGTGTCCACATGTGCCGGTGGACTTGCAGCCCTTTCTTAGGTCTCAAGCAGGTGAACTCATTTGTCCAAATTATGCAGCTAGTACCTCCCAGTGACAGCATCTGACGGTGTTCCTGACCCCAGGTTCAGGGCTTCCTGTCCAGCCACCCTGCATTCTGTATGCAGCACCACTGCAAGGCCACTGTCCTTCTCAGTGCACCTGACCCTCAGGCTGCCCCATGGGATGAGCACCCCCTGGTTCACAGGGCAGCAACCTGCCAGAGAATGGTGGACAGTGAGCCAAACCTGGGAACAGATTTAGTGACCTGCAGGCACAAGGCAGATTGCTTCCCGGGACCCCAATCCACTTGTCCACCCAAGCAGCACCCCTCTACCAGCTCCTGCCTGGGAGAGGGCACCACCGTGATGGAGCGGGCTGCATTTCTTCCGTCTCTGAAAGCTATAGAACACTCTCCATGGTCCTTACACTTGAAGAGCAGCTCAGGTATCTAAAATTCTTGGGGTGTGTGTTTGTGGTTTGGGGTTTTCCCTTGCAGGTCTCTCCTGAGTCTGTCCCATGTTGGCACTGTGGGGCCTCATCACTCTTTTCTTGCCCCTGAACTTGAATAGCTTCACCACTATACATGGCTGCTGTGGGACACTGTATATTGATTTTTCCTGGGATGGAGTGGTTAATATTTTTAATTTTTTTATTCGGTTATAATTTAACATATTTAAAACTCCCACATCTTAAGTGTCCTGCTTGACTTTTTACATATGTTTCCTCTCCTGTAAAGCCACCCAGTTCAAGACATAGAACTTTCCAGAACCTCCCCCCCCCCAGTCAGTACTTCCAAGGTGACCACTGTTGGAGCCTTAACTTCAGATACGTGGAACCGTGACCTATGCAGTGCTTTGTGCCTGACTTCTGCGTTCAGCAGAGTGTTTCTGAGGCTCGCCCGTATGGCCCTGTGTGCCGCGGCCCGCCCTTCTGTGCTCCTGACGGACAGCTTTACTCCTTTCCATAATCGAAGGACTGGTCATCTTCTGCAGAAGAGCCATCGGGAAGCATCCTGCTTGTCTTCCTCTGCCTTTCACATCTTCTCGTCTTCTTCCAACTGTTGTCTTCCACTTCACTCTGTGAGTCTCCCGTAGACCCACCTTCCACCTCCCTGACTTGGCTTTCTGTTGTGTGAATTCAACTTCCTGTTGCTTCTAACGTTTTTACTTCTGATAATACCTTTTTGTCTTACGGGAATAAACATTAAGTAATCCAGTGCATTTTCCTTTTTCACAAGAATTACCAAGAAATTAACAATGTACAATGAAATCCTAGTAAACTGTTCTAACTTGTGCTTCGAAGAGGACTTTAAAAATTCTAAATAGCTTCTCAACATGAACACTTGTTTGACCCCATTTTTGCTTCTCGAGGTTGTTTCTTAGCTAGAACCCACTGGCAGCTCCAGGGTGGTCAGTGCAGCCGGGCTCCTGGCCCCCTGGTTCCCCGCTGTCTTTGGCCGCAGAGCCCCTCCCACCCTCCTGCTCACACTTCAGAAGCCGCTCTCCTGCCTCGGATGCTGAGGCAGCCGTCGGCACGCTGGGCACCTGCCATCCCGCACCGCCGAGCCTCTGAGTGTCTCCCTTCTCCTCTGGGAGCACCCCAGGGGCAGGCACTATGATGCGGGGTCCGCGTGTGCATCCCCATCGTCCAGCTCAGCAGGAGCAGGCCCTCGGCCGGTTCTGCTAGATTCCACCGCACGCTGCGGGTTGAGACCAGCCCGGGCAGCCTCTGGGTCTCACTGTGCTGCGACTCCGCACCCCACACCCGCTGAACTGGCATTTTCCACTGGAGGGCCACCGGGGTGTCTCCCCTCAAGCCCTCTCTCAGCCCACATGCCATCTCCGATTGCGGGGGGCGGAGGCCGGGGTGGGCATGCCTGGGGCCCCTCACTGGCAGCGGTCCCCGTGCTGGCTAGGCGCGTCCTCACCTGCAGCCCCGCTGCAAGCTCCCCCGGCCCCTGGAAGAATCGGGTCCTCGTGGCTGTGGGGTGATCCCTCAGCGTCTGCTCTCCTGCGTCTTCCTCCACGTAATGCCTTTCCTTCCATGTCTTTTCTGCGTTTTGCTGATTCGACCTCTATCGTGACGTCAACTCGTTCCCTTGGTCCGAGCTCCTCGTGTTTGTCGGTCGGTCGCGCCACGTGCAATTTCACTGCCCTGGGAGGAGCCATCTGGGCCTCTGGCTGCGCTAGCACTGCCCTGGGGGAAAGCAGGCGGCGGGGCCAGACCTGCTGACCTCAGCTCGGTCCTGCACGGGGCCTTGGCCCCTCGGTTGAGCATGCGGTGCGGCCATGCGCCCTCCCACTGGCCCCTGCCCTGAGGCCCGCAGCTCCGGTGGTCCGGCCAGACCTGTCAGCCGGGGCCTCCCGGGGGGCCGCACATCTCACCTCCCCGCTCCCGTTCCATTCACACCGTTTTCAGCAGCCTGAGGCAAAGAAGTAAAGGCCTCCACGCAGTTACCTTTGATCAGAAGGCCTGGTTTCCTTTGCGGAAAAGTAAGCAGAGCTTAGAGTTCTCAGTGACTCTGCAGCGGCACACCGGCGCCCAGACGGCAAGAAGCAGAGCAAACACGCGGGGCAGGGCGCATGTTTTCAGTCCCACACAGGCTGCCCCTGTGCAGGGAGCCCGGCGCCCCGCCAGCGCCCAGAGCGGGCGCCGCGCAGTCGGGGGGGCCGGTTCCCTGTCGTGCTTCGCGAAGCCGTTTGGGCGCCAGAATGCCACACGTGCTAACTTGCACCTTGCGGGTGCTCCTCACCACAGCCCCGCAGGGACCCACACCTGCAGCTCCCAAGCCTCCCAGGTGAGGCGTGACCAACAGGAGACCAGACTCCTGGTGCTAAAGCCGCACTGATGTACACATGGGGGTGAGGACGGTCCCAGGGCCCATCGCCAGCCCTTTCCCGTGTCCCCGCAACCCCTGCCTAACACCCCCCAATGCACACCCCTTCCTACTCCGGCATCTGTCCTTGCTTCCTTTTTCCCTCACCACTGGCTCTAAGGAGACAATGTTGCTGCCCAAAGTCTCTCCACGCGGTGGCTCACAGTCTGGTGACATTTGCACGCACCCCAGCGAGGAGCAGAGACTCCTGCAGGAAACCTGGAGGAGACAGAGCCCCAGGTGTTGGCGGGGGGCAGAGCTCCCAAGGCTGGGGCCACCGGGCCAAGGACCTGCTGGGTCCTGCAGAAGCCGTGGGGGTGCCCAGGGGCTGGTGGGGCTGCCCACGGGGAGGACAGGAACCACGAACACGAGCCCAGAGGCAAGAGCAGCCTCCCCGTGAGCCTGGTGACCCACCAGTTAGACTGGACAGGCAGGAGACGCCGGAGCTGTGACCCCAGCTGGAGGGGCCACTCGGTATCCGTGGACGCAGAGCTGGCCAACTGGCAATGACTGGAGCTCTGTGGTTTCCGGCCGCAGAGACTGGGTGCTGGTCTGTCAGCACAGAAGTAGCCAGGACTCTCCGGAAACAGTGAGGTATGTCACTTCCTTTTTCCGGGTGCCAGCTCCTTCCTCAGGAAATCCTCACTTCCTCCTCTGCAAAGTAGTCTCTTTCTCTCTCAGGGTCCTTACTACTAGAAGAGGCGACAGACACAGTGAGGGGCTACAGACAGGCTGCATCAGTAGAGGGACGGACCACATGCACGGTTGGGGCTGCAGGCCAGTCCGTGTGACTTTGGCCCTCAGCCCTTCAGCACCTGCCTGGCCCAAATGACGCCCCTCTGCTCCTGCAGGCACCTGGCAGGTCTTGGGGGCCCAGGGCCTGGACCCTTGAAGGCAGGCGGACCACTGCCAAAGCAACAGTGTGAGCGACAGGAACTGCTCGGCACCATCTGGGGCCCCACAGGCTTGGAAGGCCCAGGGGCAGCCCCGAGAGTCAAGCGCTGCTTCAGCAACCCAGGGAATCCAGGTGTCCTGGTGGAGACCGAAACCTTGCTGTGACCAGCTCTCCCTGTCACCTTTCCACCTCTCATCTCTGCAAGGCCCTGTGTGGCCTTGGGCTCCAAAATGATCTAGGGGAACACAGGGAGAGGAACACTCCCCAGAAGTAAAGGTGTGCTCTTGCCAGAATGCATAAGGGGAGAGGTCCTGAGCAGAAGCAAACAACAGGCCCTGGAACCTGCTGGAAAAGAAAAATAATGTGCAGCCCAGGATGGAGTCACCGCTCTAGCTGGCAATGAAAAAGCCCTCTTCTGGCTCCTGGTTGTCAGAGCAGTTCATGCAAGACAGGGGACTCAGACACATTTTTTCTATTACATAAGCAAAGTATTTTGTAGAAAATTTGGGAAACGAGACAAATAGAAAGACGTCACAGTTCTCACCACGTGGCAGAAGTGTACTCTTCAAATTTATTTACATCTATACAAATCTTTTCTTCCAACCCTTTTTAGGTGGTTTGCAAACACCAAGTCCCTTGGTCTCCTGATGCTTTGGTGTGTGCTTCCTACACTCGGTGTTCTCTTACGAAGCCACAGGACAGTCACCAAATTCGGGCACGCTGGTGCAACACCGCACACAGCACCGCCCCCAGCTCTGCCTGTGTCCACTGCTGTCATTGCAGGGCTTTCCCTCCCCTCCAGCAGCCATGTCCTGCTTCCAGCTGCCATGTGTCCTCACGGTTCCTTAGTGTGATCAGTTCCTGTGCCTTTCTCCTCAAGGACGGCTTACTAGTTGCAAAGGGAAAAGAGCAACCACACCGTGGAAAACCCAGACATTCTGACTACGTGATCAGAATTATCCGTAGCCAGTGACGAGCCGATGGACACAGTGAACACCTCACTGCAGTATTCCCTCTGGAGATGTAGGACCCGTGTCCAGTGACGAGGAAAGGGAACAAGGCTGTGGACAGCACAGGGGGAGCTTTCCAGGCTGGGCAGCAGAAGGAGCGAAGGCTGAGAGGGAGGCTGAAGCAGGCCTGGCATGTTCAGGGCATGACGCCTGGTCCCACAGTTGGGAGCTGGAGAGGTGGTGCTGGAGGTGGTGGGGTGCAGGCCAGCGCCAGGCTGATCAAGGTCAGGGTGCACTGGGCACAGCAGATGGCATGGAGTTCCTAGCTTCTGGATTGCCGGCGTCCTCCATGTCCACCACAGATGGCCCAGCCCAGCTGTGATGATGCCCCTCTTCCTGCCCAGCATCAGGGGTCACTCATCACCGGTGCTTCTGTTTGGTGTGTGGGGTTAAGGACACACGGCAGACACCAGAGCAAGAGGCTTTTGTAGGAGAATCTTGTAGAAAGAATCATTGCCAGGGAGCAGGTGAACGTTTCAAGGGGCCCTCCGAGTTCTGGGGTTTCTGTAAGCATGTCTGAATGAGGCTGACGAGAAGCCACAGAAGAAGTCATTGACAGGAAAGCACCCGGGGCACGGAAAGACAACTGTATGGTGCCTCGGGGACATGCCGTTCAAGCCCCACGACACAGACCTGTGGCAGACGCTGTAAAGATTTCTCAGCAGCGATGAAACACGAGAGCACCCATTCCATCGAGAAACCCAAGAATGCAGGGCCTGTGGGAAAGCCTGCATCCCCAGCTAATGTGTCTGGAGACGCCAGAGAACTCCCACCTCCCACCCTCAGGCACTGAATCCTGCCAACAACCAAGCGAGTCTGGGAGCACATGCTCCCCCTTGGAGCCTCGGGAGAGACCCCAGCTCCCACCCACGCCTTCCTGGTACCCTGGGAGAGACCCAAACACAGACGTGGCTAGGCTGTGCCCAGACTCCTGAGCCAAGCAAACAGATCACAAAGGCAGGGAAGCTAAAGGGACATCATTTTTGAAAGGCTACTCTGCTGTTTTGCTGCCAGGCCCATGACCCATCTTTGCCTGTGAGTAAGTCAAAGCTCAGTTCCCACTCCAAGCCAGAAGCAAGTTAATCATTCTCTGAGTTCTGTCCCAGGCCCCAAACATCTGGTAACACCTGAGAAGAGCCAGATCCCAGCCATGACCCAGGAAATGAGCTTCAAACCAACCTAGGCTGACGCTGGCATCAAACCCCTGCCTTTGATGACTTATGGAATAGCACCTGTTGTTCACCCCACACTCGCCTTTGATAGGGCCTTAGCCTGGATTCACGAAGGAGCAGTACCCGGACCCCAAGCGACGAGGGGGCTCACTTCCCCCCCGGAGTCTCCCAGATGCTAGGCCTGCTATTCCCCGTCACTTACACCACTCAGTAAACCGTTCCCACCTTCTCCGGCTCGCATGTGATTTCGGTCCTGCACGAAGCCTAGAGCCCGCACGGCTGGTCCTGCGGGGCCTCCCCCGGGTCCTCGCGCCCCTAGGTGGGCGGGCACTGAAAACCAGCGGTGAGGGAGACCGGGCGCAGGAGCGTCTGTGCAGCCGAGCCGGGGCCGCGCGCCAGGAGGGAGAGCCGCGAGGTGCGCGCGGCAGCAGGGCCGGCCAGGAAGGCGCGAAGCGGGCAGCTGCGGGGCTCCCTCCCCGCCGCGGACGCTAGCGGCCCCTGTCCCTGAAGGAGGTTTCCCCACATCCCTCCCCCCGCCCCCCCGGATTCGGCCCACCTCCTCCCCCAGGGCGCCCCCACCTTTCTCCACCTGCACGGCCTTCGTCCACTCGTTCGTTCATCCCGCCGCCCCTGACCCCACCCGGGCCTGGCTGGAGGCGAGGGAGTTAAGACTTGGGAGGGTGGCGGCTCTGGGAGGTTGGCGGGCCGGAGCGGGAGTGGTCCGTGAGGATGCCACGACCGGAGCGAGCGCCTGGAGCGCCCAGCTGGGGTTGAGGACCCGGGGAGCAGCGGAGTGCACAGCCCTGCCGCGGCCTAGAGCGCCACCGGAAGTGCCCGCGCCGCGGCCGCCCAGGCAGCAGGTGCATAGTCCTCCTGCAGCCTAGAGCGTCACCGGAAGTGGCGCCCTGCCGCCCTGGGAACCGCGGCGCCTCGGGCGAACAGCGGGCTGCAGGTGAGTGGTGATCTGCTGCGGGCCGTGCGGGAGCGGGAACCTGGGGCCCGGACGCGGGTACGTGCTTATGCGAGGCTCTCGCTTCGAAAGAGCTGCACGTGCGCCGTGGGGAGTGACAGCCTCAGGGTAGTGTCCCCCTGACCAGTGTGACGGCATGGGGGCAGTTCCCCCGACCCCGGTGTGACAGCCCAGGAACAGCCCTCCTGACCGCTGTGACGGCCCCGGGACAGCCCTGCCTCCCACCCAAGCCCGTGCGACGGCTCTGGGGACCCCTGACCAGTGAGATGGCCTTGGGGACAGTCCTCCCCCTCCGACCCTGGTGTGACGGCCTCGGGACAGCCTCCCCTGGTCACTGTGACGGTCGCCGGGGTCACTTCATTCCCCGCGGCTCGCACACTTTAACCGGCCCTGTTTTTTAGTTGAGATGACGTGGTTACCAAGGCTTGCTCTTCAACAAGCTGGGGATGCAGTGTCCGTGCAGGTGGCTCTCCGCCAGCACCACGAGCTCGGTGTCAGGGTGGCCCCCCACCGGTGCGACCGCGGTGTGCCTGGAGGCTGCGGGTTGTCCCGCTGCCCGGGCTGATGGGTCCCTTGCCCCGAAGGTGTTACCATCCTGAAGAGTAAAAACTGATCTTTTACTTTACCTTCCTTAATTGCAAATGAGGTGGGACAAATGAGGAACTTTTATTAAAAAATACACTGGCTACTCGTCAGCGTTCTTTTGTGGGTTACTTGGTGACTGTTACGTTTGTCATGTTTTCTCGTTAACATATAGTGGTCTTTATGTATTAAGGATGTGAATCTATGTTATAACGATACCACCACCCCGCCCCCCCAGGTGGTGGTGGTGGTGCTTCTTCTTCTTTTCATTTCCTTCTCTTTTACTCTAAATTTCCTTGTGTAGTTAAATCTGTCAGACTTTACCTTTGGTGTTAAGCATAGCAAAATCATTCCTCAATCCAAAACTGCACCACTCAAATAATTTTTTAATTTTTTTGGTTTCATATTTTTATATTCAAATCTTTATCATTATCAAGAAAAATTTTGGTTCCCTTGATGTGTCTCCAGAGATTTGAGGACTGACCAATGATGCTGGGCTTGTTCATCCTGGAGCAAGACCACTGCAGGCAGCTAGCAGGTGCTGCCACCCCCAGCTGTGCTCTCAGCCTGTGGGGGCGGCGGAGCTCAGGGAGGCCAGCATGGTCCAGACAGCATTCCCAGAGGGTACCTTATGGAACACTAGTTACTGGGGTGTCTGTTTAGTCATGACTTTGATTTCTAGCGGCAGACACAGGCCCGTGGAGTCCCCAGGAGTGGCTCTGAGCTCACCCCCACTCTCCCTGTCACTTTCTCCCCTTGTCTTCTTTCTTACTCAAGCAGGTGTTCCCACTCCTGGTGCTTCTGCAAGGCACAGCAAGGAGATCCCCCAGGCCTGGGTCTCCAGAACACCACGGAGAGGGCTACCCTGATGGACACACACACAGGTGAGGGGTGGACAGCCAGGTGGGGTTAGGGAGGAGGGGACAGCTTAGGAGGGCTCTCAGAGCCCACCTGCCTGGCTACTAGGGGATGTCGCTGGGCTCAGGCAGCACTGCCCTGCCCTTTCTTTGCCTAACACGGCTCCCACCCCTACTGCCTGCTGTCCTCACCACTCCCTGTTCCATCCCTTTGCTCTCATGGCCAAACTCTGCACCCCTGTCTCTTTCTCTGCCCCCGCCCCTGCCTGGAGACTCCTGAGAATGAGACTATTAATTCTGGCCCTATTTCTCAGAACCCCGGCTAGCCTGGGCTCAGACTAGGTGACCCAGAAGAGTATGAGGAGTGAAAATCTGGCTAGCCTCCCGCCCACTGCCCTCCCAGGCTCCGGGCCCCACTCTATTCTGAAGATTTAAGGCCGTGCTTGCAGGCTATCGAAGCTGAGGACTCCCATCCAGCTTACTATGGTTGCTGTTGCTACAGTGAGAGACAAGCAGTGCTCAGGACAACGCCGCCTTCCCCCCAGCACGGACGCACGCACTGCCTCAGGCTCTTCCACCGTCATACTCTGAGTGGCATGTTCGGCAGCAGGAGCCCGGGTGGAGTATGGCCGTGGCTGCTAGAACATACTGCGTGCCCCCGCCCCCCACCTGTACCTGTTCTCCCTTGAAGTCAGAGAACCCCTGTGTCAGGTGATTCAGCTACTCCAAGTCCACGAACAAACACTCATCCCTTCTTAGGGCCCTGCCATGAAGCCACCCTTCAAGTCCCTGACTTGCCTCTCCCTCCCTCATCTGACCTTAATCCTGGCCAGATCTGGTCCAGTTGGGGTTCTTCACAGTCCCGCAGTTTTGGGCTAAATAATGATTTTAGCAAATGTCAACACACACAGAGTGGTGGAAGAGAAACAGGTCACGACAAAACACACATTTTTAAAGGGACTAAGGGGCACCATCCCTTGGTTGCTGGTCCTGAGCACATGCCATGGGATCTGTGGCCTGAAAGCGGGATGCAGGCGAGCGTGAGACCAGTGGTGGGTCTCATGGGTCTCATGTATGTCAGTCGGGAGACCGGCATCTTTGCCACAGACTGAGTTTCTTGGTTAGAAACCAAGTTCTAACCTTTTGGGAAGACTTCCCTCCATCAGGGTTTCTCAGCCTTGGCACTGGACATTCTGGGATGGAAGAGTTCTCATTGTAAGAGTGTCCTGGGCATTCTAGAATATTCAGCATCCCAGGACTCTACCCACAGGATGCCAGTACCACCCTTCCCAGTTGTGACAGGCAAAGATGTTTTCCCACATAGCCAAATGTGCCCAGTCGAGAATAAGGGCTCCATGTTTAGGGCTCCTCAGGGCGCCCTGGGAGCTGATCACTGAGAGGACCCCCCCTCCAAACACACACACACAGGGCTGCCTGCTGGTGCCTGGGATGGCCTCGGGAAGCAAGCAGTTCACAGGACCCAAAGCCTGACCCACTGGAACTGGAAAGGGTGTATGTGCCCCCCCCCATTTTAATTCTGAATAATTCTTGCTTCAAAACCAGTGCCTATGAGTTGCTTTCTTGAACCTCTAAGTCTGCCAAACCACAAGACCAGACTGGGCCTCCCTAGAGGGCTTCCTGTTTCTTAGCCCTGTGCCTGGGGCCTCTCCCCATCTCCAGTTGCTCAATTGAACAGCCGCCTTGTTAGGGAATTGATGGAAAGTGGCTGTGGATGCCTGCCTGTCAGTTCTTGAGAGGTGTTCCAGTGCAGCGAGGCAGGGATGGACCCCTTGGAAAGCTACTCTGGAGGCTGATGGGCTTGCCCTGGGGCTGCCCTCCTACCAAGCCACCTGCAAGGAAGTGTCCTTGTCTCACCTCCCAGGTGCCCCCATAGGCCCTGTGAACGTGGCAAGAACTGCCTGGCATCTGTTTTGCAACCACATCCCTGAAGCCATTTGTCTAAATGGCTGTGTGCCTGTGCCCAGGAGCCAGCAGGGCCGGGGCCACCAGCAGCATCACCACCGAGCAGCCAGGCCTGGGAGGCCCCTCAGTCCAGCCGGCTGGCGCTGGTCGCTGGCTGTTGCTTACTCTTGGCACTGATTTCTGTCTGAGGAAGGATTCTCTTGCTTGCCTGGACCAGAGGCCCTTTGCGTTTGGTGGGTTGTCAGGAGGCGTCAAGGACAGAGTTGTCTTGGAGAGTCCAGGGTTGGAGAAGTGAGCTGGGACCAGGACGTGTGCCGCCGGGGCACTCTTACCCTGTGCCTCCTGGTACCTCTGCTGGCTTGCTGCCAGTGTTCTTTGCCTTCCAGGCCGTACAGCAGAACCAGGATCACCCAGAGCCTGGGCTTCTGTCTCCTGCCCTCCTGAGCCTGAGGGTGGAGGCTCAGAATACCCTGGAGTCCCAGCTGAGGGACCGCAGGTGCCAGGCGCTGGGGAGAGCTGGGCAGCAACGGTCTGGGCAGCAATGGCACAGCTGTGTGCTGCACGCTGGTACCACAGCTCTGCTGTTACCCAGACGGCCAGCCCGTCCAGTCCCGTGCAGCTGTGTGCTGTCAGAGCTTCCTTAGGCTTCTGGTCACACGTCTCTGACCCTCTTTTCCAGCTTCCCTGGCACAGGCATCAGGCGGCGGCCAGACTTCTGGCTGTGCTGCTTCAGTGGCAGAGCGAGGGGCTCAGAGCACGGAGCCAACGCCAAAGCAGGAGGCTTTGGAAGAAGAAGGGGCACACCATGGGGAGAGAGTGCTGGGCCCGTTACAGGGGCCTCCCTGGGCACTGGGGCTTCTGGACAGCTGCAGGAATGAGGAGGCTGGAGACAGGCCCAGAGATGCCCCTCGGGTACCAGTTGTTTCTGAGAAACCTAGAGGGCAGAACAGCCTAGAGAGCAGTGTGTCCCAGTTGGATGCCACCCTGAATGCTCGCTCTGCCGTGGGCGGAAGAGGCCCCCGAAAAGGGCGGCCTTATCAGTGTGGCACCTGTGACCGGAGCTTCAAATGCTATTCGGACGTGGCGAAGCATCAGAGCATTCACTCTGGGGAGAAGCCGTACGCGTGCAGCGACTGCGGGAAGGCTTTCATCCACAGCTCGCACGTGGTCCGGCACCAGCGCATCCACCACGGGGAGAAGCCCTACGTCTGCAAGGAGTGCGGGAGAGCCTTCAGCCAGAGCTTCAACCTTGTCAGGCACCAGCGAATTCACACGGGGGAGAAGCCGTACGGATGTGCTGAGTGCGGCAAGTCCTTTGGTCAGCGGTCAGACGCCGCCAAGCACCAGAGGACGCACACGGGCGAGAGGCCGTACGTGTGCAGCGAGTGTGGGAAGGCCTTCCTCCACAGCTCCAATGTGGCCCGGCACCAGCGCACCCACCACGGGGAGAGCCCCTACGAATGTCAAGAGTGCGGCCAGGCCTTCAGCCAGAGCTCCAACCTCCTCCAGCACCGGCGAGTGCACACAGGCGAGAAGCCATATGCCTGTCCAGAGTGCGGCCGGGCCTTCAGCCGAAGCTCCTTCCTCAGTGAGCACCGGCGCATCCACACTGGGGAGAAGCCCTACGCGTGCGGGGAGTGCGGCCGAGCCTTCAGGGCCCTGTCGGGCTTCTTCCGGCACCGGCGGGTCCATACCGGGGAAAAGCCTTTCCGCTGCACCGAGTGTGGCCGCGCCTTCCGCCTGAGCTCACACCTGATCCAGCACCAGCGCATCCATGGCGCAGACTGAGCCTCCCGTGGGTGAACTGACCTGGATGTGGTGGGCGCAGCGCCCGTGAAACTCTGGCTGCACCTGCAGGGCCATGTACTTCATCCCACCTGCATGAGGAGGATGAGGGAGCTGCCGGTGCTTTAAGTTCTTGCCCATGGGGAAATCCCCGGTGTGTCTGCTGCTCCCCTGCCCACCAGTCAGAAGAGAAGGAGGAGTCTGAGGGAAGGCTGGCTTTATGGTGGAGATCTGATGAGGACACGTGTGTCCACTGAAACTAATTTCACATTCGTGACACTTTGCTGACCTATAATTCACATATGGTGAAGTGCACAGATCCTAAGGGCTGGGTTTTATGAGATTTGACAGATATAACCTGTTTTGACCTTTAGAACCACCATGCTATCAAGATAATAAACTATCTCCATCACCCTTTCAAGCCAAACCCCTTAGCCTCAGAGGCAACCAGTGATCTCGTTTCTGTCACTAGAGTTTTGCTCATTCTAGAACTTTATGCAAATAGACTGATTTAACATATACTTTTTATGTCTGACTTCTTTCCTTCTGCTTCATGTTTTTGAGGTTTATCTATCAGTCATACTTTGTTTTGGGTTTTTGTTGTTGTTGTTGTTTTCTTAGTTCCATAGCACTTTTTCAAAGGCAGGAGTCACTTTCTATTTTGTATCAAAGCTCTGTGTTTGTGTCTCTCCATCAAAGTAGGAGCTCCTGGAGCCAGAATTGTTTTAACACAGCCCTCCATACAGAGTATGGAAAAGCAGAATATACTCCACCAAAGAGTGTGAAATTTGTAGGGAGTGTGTGACAGATGGCTTACAGAGGAGACCACAGGCTCGGCCAGAGGAGAAGAGAACACAGATCTGCTGTGTTTTCACACCATTTCAGAGTATGCAGCTTGCAGAACTCTGCTTAGCCTCATAACGGCAGTACAAGAAAAGGAAGTTTAAGATATTTGTACTTTCTTTTTTTTTTAATTTAAGTTTTAGTTAACATACAGTGCAGTATTGGTTTCTGGAGTAGAATTCAGTGATTCAAGATATTTGTACTTTCGGGGCACCTGGCTGGCTCGGTTGAGCATCTGACTCCTGATTGGGCTCAGGTCATAATCTCAGGGTCATGAGATTGAGCCCCGTGTTGGGCTCCATGCTTAGCATGGAGTCTGCTTGGGATTCTCTCCCTCTGCCCCTGCCCCACTAGGGTGCTTTCTCTCAAACAAACAAACAAAAAGTACTTTCAACAAATGTTTCCTAAGCACTTACTTGTCCAGGCTCCCTGCCACTGTTCTGGGAGACAAAACCAGCATGACATGAGCACTCAGGGACTTCACAGGTTAGAGAGCGAGACAGACAAGGAAAGTCATTTGTGTAGTGCCCAATACAAAGCCTGGTAACAGAAGTACCTCCAAGGAACTAAGCCCAGGAGAGAGGTGCACACAGATGATCGGGGCGAGGGAAGAAACTGGGAGGAGCTCCCAGGAATGGGGGTTCCTGAGCTAGTTCTTCAAAAGATTTAATCAACAGATGGGCTAAATGTTGTGTACAAAGCAGGGGCCAGGGTGCACGAGGGGGCGTGAAAGGGGATGAGAAATGTGCTCACTCACGGAACCTTGGAATCTGCAGTCAGAGAAGGCAGACAGTAAAATTTAAGTGAACTCACTATTCATAACTCAACATTTTACATCACACCATGGCAGCGCCATGGATACAGATACGTGTTATTTGCCAGGTAGGAGTGGCCAAGTATCTTTGTTGCATGTCCTAGAACTCTGCCATAATGAACTGAGTGAGGTCATCTTGTTGGAAGTTTACTGTGATGACTAAGATAAATCTAAGCAGCCCCCTGGCCATGAGTCCTAACGTCCATTCATGATCCAAATCTGTCCTGGTCAGGCTCTGCTTTGATGTCACTTCATGGTTATCATCTGCTCTAGCTTAACTGCTGATTGTGAGTTATTTTGGGTCCTGTAACTGGCTGGGACCTCCAAAATAGCAGTACCAGTCTAGGGCTCTTGTGGGCACCTATTTCTTTGCAAATGTGAGCTTAGGCCAAGGGTTGTGCAGCCTGTAGGATACAGTTGCCCTCAGAGTGGATTCAGTGGCACCACAGCTACTGGGCTGCTGACTCTTGGGCCAGTGGTGAGGTGGAAAACTGAGCCCGGGATTCCCATGCTGAGCCCAAATCCTCAGATAGGCTGAGGGGGCCCAGGCTCATGGTCCCTCTCAGATACCAGTAGAAGCCAAAGCAATCACTCTTTAGAGGAAAGCTTCTGCTACTTAGACCTATAGTATTGCTGTTTATGAGATCAAGCAATGAGCTTAGAGATCACCAACCACACTGAAGATCTCACTGAATGGGGGTCAACAAAAACACCAAACAGTAGTCATAAACCTCAAAGAACTGCAGATAATGAAATTGCCAGATAATGCAGGCAAGGGAATGGTTATGTATGAAGTATGCACAGAAATAAAGAGGGCAATCACAGCAAGGAGAAAGCAATAAAGGACTATCAGGCATGGACAGGCAGGGTTTTTAAAGAACTTCTATAAATGAAAAATATAATTGTTGAAATAGAACTCAGTGGGTAGGTTAAATAGCAGATTAGACACTGCTGAAGAGAGCATTAGTGTAGTGGAAGATGTATCCAAGGAACTCGGATACCACAGAGACAAGATAAAAAATCTACAGGAAATGTGAAAGGATTTATAAAGCAGAATAAGAAGGTCTGGCATGGACCTGATAGAAGCCCCAGGAGAAGAGAGAGTGAAGGAGAGGACACCCAGTGAGGCCCCGCAATGACCTGCGCCACGATTACACAATTTCCAACTTTATCAGCAGCTGGCTGCCACAGCCCACCCAGTCGCTATTCTCCAGCCAGGCTCAAGCTCCGTATTGTGCAGGGTTCAGAATGGAGGTGAAGGTGAAGTCAGGCAGGGAGACAGCAGCCAACCCCACCTGGGGAAGATGAGTGTTTGCATCCCCAATTTTAACTGGCCCAGTCTCCCCATAATCAGGCCAACAAAATAATCAATGAAAGGAGAGGACACTGAACTTGTTACCAATACACTGGCAATTCCAGCCATCCTCAAGACCCAGAACCGTCACATTCAACATGTAAGCCACAAAGGACAACTGTTAACAAGTCGTGCCAATTGACAGCTGAGACTGTGTGGAGGGGCCTGGCATTGGTGCAGGCTCATTTCACTCTTCAGAAGGATGAGATTCTGCACTTTACAGGACTGGATTTTTTTGGACCCCTCCATTTATGGTGTTGCTAAAAGCTTTTCTTCATTTAATAAAAAAACTTTAATTCACACATCTGGGAAGCATAATGTATATGAAGCAGCATAAATAAAGAGAAATCCACACCTCGACACAACACAGTAAAAGCACAGACCAGCAAGAGAGATCTTCACATCTGAAAGGCTTGATCACCCACAAAAAAGAGCCACCGTCACACCTATCAGCAGACTTCTCAAAGCAACACAGGTGGCAGTTGGCTTAGCCTCTTCGATGTGCTGGGAGGAAACACCTGTCAACCTAGAATTGCATGCCCAGCAAAATTATTTTTCATAAAGAAGTTGTAAACATTTATAGATATATAAAATATAAGATCATTTATCAGTAAGGAACTTTCACTGAAACGACCTCTGAAGTTTATACTGCAAAGAGGAGGAAAATGATCGCAGAATGATGGTCTTAGATATGACACGGAGTGGTGAGCAAACAAAATGACCAATATGATAGTGAGGCCCAAACACTGGCCGTATAAAAGAAGAATGTCGACTGAAATACCAGACAATAGCATGTCTGCTAGAAGGGGGTGTAAATGATCTAAGATCCTCCTACAGCTGGGAAGGGGCAGAAGACTCTTTAAGTTTAGACTTCGATGAATACGTGTAGTATAATTTAATGTTAATTAGTAAATATGAACTGTATATATTTCCAGTCTGATAGAAAAAATGCAATGATTTAAAGTGAACAACTATCAGTTAAAAACATAAGTTGGAAAAGAGAAAGATAAGAAAAGGACTGGGCAGATAATCACAGAGCAAGATGGCAGAACAGGTCCATAATCACAGTAGGTCTAACTGGAGGAAACTTCCAGTTAAAAAATTAAGATGGGTAAGAGGGGTCTGTTACTCAGAACCACAACATAGATGAAGACGGAGATAGACGGAGGCGAGAGCCCGCCAAGGGGACGTCACGGGCTAGCGAGCTGTCCCAGAGACAGGACGGGCTGATGTGCTCTACAAACCCCAAAGCCAGTGCTCAAGGGCTCGAGCACCAGTGAGCCTCGCCGGTGCCCACAGGACTCCTGGCCGCCTTCTTCACTCCTACATGGTGGGAAGCCGGTCGTCGCCAGGCATCTGAGGAATGTTTCTGATGTGCAAGTGAGCAATCAAACCAAAGGAAAAAGAGATGGTGCAGGAAATGCAGAAACGGTGAACAAAATGATGACTAGTGACCTGAGATGGGAAAGGAACTGCGTCCATTAAAAAAGAATAAATAGTATTCTAATTCTTTTTAAAGATTTTATTTATTCTTCAGAGAGAGCGAGAGCGCAGCAGGGGGAGCGGCAGAGGGAGAGGGAGAAGCAGGCTCCCCACCGAGCAGGGAACCCGATGTGGGACTCGAACCCAGGACCCTGATCATGACCGTAGCTGAAGGAAGACGCTTAACCCACTGAGCCACCCAGACGTCCCTAACAAATAGTATCTTAAAAGGAAAAATTCAAAACAATCCTTAGAAGTTAAATGTGATAGCCAAAATTAAAAACAAATTAGTAAGTCGGCTGAGAGGTGAAGTGAAGAAATCTTTTTCAAAAAGGAAAAGGCGAAGAGGCGGGTGAGGAGGCAGACAGATGAGGACCAGCAGGAATTCCAGGAAAAACCAGAACGAGCTGGGAGTGGGGTGGCCGGAGACCTCCTCTGAGTTTCCCCAGGACCGACAGACGCACGTCACCGCAGTGGAAGCACCTGCCAGCTCCCCTGGTGACAGCGCGCACGACACGGTGTGGCACCGGCGGCCGCGCGTGAAGGCCTGGCAAGCGCCCACGTGGCGGACCCCACAAGGGATGAGGAGGCTCGGGGGAAACTCCTTCACAGCCGTGTCACAGATAGAAGACAGCGGAGTGAGGCTTTAACAATTACACGAGAAAATAATTTGCAGCCTAAAAGTTGGCACGCAGTCGAATCATCCAGTGTGATGGTAGTAGAACAGCATTTTCAGATGCGCAAATTCAGCAAAACTGTTTCCTGACTTTTGTGAAAGTGTTCTTCACGAGACACTAAGCGGAGGTCTCCAAAACAAGGGCGTAGTGAGACAGAGGACTAAGAAGGCTCCAGTAGACGGGTCCACAGCAGCGCAGCCAAGGCCCGCCCAGGATGGGCAGACAGACTGTCCGGGAGGAACGGCAGAGCTCCGCGGCCAGCCTGGTTTCCCACAGCGCACCCTGCGGGCACGAACATTTACTACCCTTCCACGTGCGAAATACACTTGCCCCGTTTAAGGCTCCCAGAGTCTCGTCCAGCCGCCACGGCCAGCACGAAGGGGGAGCAACACCTTTTCGTTAGATCGGGAAGTGGAGGAGATGCCTCTGGAGCCAGAGACCTAGCAACGAAAAACAAAAATTACCCCACCCTCTGCAACGGAATTTTAAGACACTTCCCATCCCAGGGCCCCCTTGAGCTGAAGAGCCTGGAAGGAGAGCCTGGCCACGGGCACTAGGCAGCCCCGCCCCAGCGGACAGGCTCGGGCAGGCTGTCGGGGCCCTGCTGTCCTGTCTGTTCAGGGAAGGATGTACAGCACGTCTGCGGGGCCCCTGCCCAGAGCGGGGACAGAGTGTGGGCGTGGGGGTGGCACACAGGCCTCTCACGGGACGATCAGACTCTTCCCTGAGTCAGGGCTTGGGGTCCATCCTCTTTAGGGCCCCTCTGCCGGTGCCAGCACCCCGCACAGCCTTCGCGGGTTCCACAGTGGGCACAGGTGGGAACACGGCTCCTGGCCAGGCAGCCAAGTGGCCACCGCCTCCCGTCCGTCCCTCTGTGAAGAAAGCCTGAGAGGCAGCTCAAGACTCACCAGCTGAAGGGGCGCCTGGATGGCCCAGCTGTTAAGCGTCTGCCTTCAGCTCAGGTCGTGATCCCGGAGTCCTGGGATCGAGCCCCACATTAGGCTCCTCGACTGGGAGCCTGCTTCTTCCTCTCCCACTCCCCCTGCTGTGTTCCCTCTCTCGCTGGCTGTCTCTGTCAAATAAATAAATAAAATCTTAAAAAAAGAAACAAAGACTCACCAGCTGGTGGGGGGACGCACTTGGAAAGACGGGCCGCGGGTGTCGGCCACCTTCTGTATAACGGCAACAAACACACGAACATTTCATTGTACAAAATCCCCAATATTGCTTTAACAGTGAAAAAACCGCAAAGTTGAAATAGGGCAGAGACGTGCACTCAGAATTCAAGGTCTTTGCTTGCTGGGTCAGGAGCCCACACAAACTTCTCCCTCCGCACCTCATAGATCTTCTCCACAGACAGCCGAGCCTCTCAGACCTGCAGAGAAGACCAGGGTTCTCGGGAAGCGCCCAGGACACAGGTCAGGCCACCAGGGCCGTCAGGACCACCTCCTCCTGCCCCTCAGCACAGCCACCCCGCCAGGGCTGCAGAGGGACCTGCCGGGGCCAGCTTCCCCTGCGCAGCCCAGGCCGCCACCATGTGGCACTCACAGGAGACCCGGCCAAGCTCACACCCAGCAAGTGGGCTGAGTGCCTCCTGGGTGGGGCGATGCAGGCAGCCTGACTCTCAGGGCCACCATATCTAACTGGGCCCGCGTCCCAGAGCTCTCAGGAGGGAGGACACATGACAGGGAACTTGGCATCAGACGCATGGCAGTCAGGGGGGTGACCATCCTAGGAAGGACCCATGCTGACCACAGGGGCACAGGGGGCCAAGCTGGGGCCCATGAAGCAGGTGACACTGATCTGGGGATCCCGGCAGCTGAGCCTGGGAGTGGCCAGGGCCCCAGACTTGCTCTCCGCCCTGTCTGCAGCCTGCACGCTCAGTCTTATGGCCGCTCCAGCAGCTTCTCCAGCAGTCTGGCAAAAATGGGGGGGCCACACTTCCCGAACGGGCCCCTGGCCTGCCCACTGCCCAGAGAGGAGAGGGGAAGCCCTGGGGGGCAGGGACCGTGCCTGCACCACCGAAGAGCTCTCAGAGGATGGGGGCAGTCATCGTGGCCCAGACATCCCAGAGAGGGAAAGTGTGGACGTCTGACACGTGACAGGCAAAGGCCTCAGCCAGAGAGGAAGGGAGCAGGCAGAGGAGCCTTCCCGTGCCCGAGCAGATGCTCAGCCCTGTTCCACCGTGTCTGGTTTGGGTTTTGTTTTGGTGGGCAGCAAAGCAAGGTTTGTTGAGCAACGGTACAGGGATATACAGCTCCCGAAGGGGGAAGGGACCGAGAGGTTGCCCTCTGTTCACCTTTCAAAGGAAATCAAATGTATCCAAACCGAGGCCTCCTTTCCTGGCTCCACAGGCCTTGGTGATGCTGGACAGGCAGAGGCCCTGGGACAGCATGGGGCAGATGACAGCAGCGCACATGGGCCCCGGCGCCAGGCCTCCTCCAGGAGCTCACGCTCCCCTCCGCCCAGACATGGGTATGAGTGGACGTGCTGCCGCAAGGCCCAGAGCAGCCCCAAGAGCCGCCACCGCAGCGCGGCCGGAAAGGTGGCAAGTCTCCCGAGCGGTCAAGAGGCGTGGGCTCCACGTCCAGGGGCCGCTCCAGAACGACTGCAGTGAACACTCCAGGGGCCTGAGGGCAAAGGGAGGACAGAAGACACTGGGCCGGTGCTTACGTGGAGAAGAGGGAGGGGGGATCCGGAGATTGGGGGGCGGGCGTGCAGGCTTGAGCTTCACTGAGTAGGAACATTCGTTGATCTAATTGCTTGACGTTCCTCACACAGGCACCCCACTACTAAAAACTACCCTCTGGGGCCCCCGGAGGGCTCCGTCAGTTAGGCTCCAACTCTTGGTTCCAGCTCAGGTCGTGATCTCAGGGGTGTGAGATCGAGCCCGCATGGGGCTCCACACTCAGCGGGGAATCTGCTTGAGATTCTCTCCCTCTGCCCCCCCAAAATAAACAAATAAACCTTGGGGAAAAAAAAAAACCACTGTCCTCTGCACCTGTGGACACCCGTCACGGTGACGCGGACGTCTGTCACGGTGAGGAAGTCTCCAGGCCCACAGCCACAGCAACGAAGAGTAAGGGCCCTCCCCAGTGCAGAAGCAGGAAGGGTGAGGCGGGAGGGCGGGGAGACTGCGCCGGCAGGTCAGGTGACCCAGGTGACATGGACAAGCACCCTGACTCAGGAAAATGGAAAATCTGGATAGGCCTGTAACAAGTAAGGAACATGAACCAGTAACTTCAAAACTCCCCACAAGAAAAGCCCGGGCCCAAAGGACTTCACTGGAGAATCGCGCCAAACGCTTAAAGAAGAATGAACAATGCTTCACAAGTTTTCACAAAACAGAAAAGGAGGAAACACTCCCCAACTCTGAGAGCAGCATTGCCCTGATACTACAACCAATACTACAACCAAAGGCATCCAAGAAAACCACAGGCTGGCCTCCACTGCAAACACAGAAGCCGGAATCCCCCACACGGCTGGTGAAACAATCCCACGATATGCAGAGACCCCACACCGGGATCCGAGGACGCTTCCTGGGGACGCAAGGGTGGCCCACCCGACAATTAACGGAACACACCCTATCAACAGGAAAAAGAAGCACACAATCATCTCAAGAGAAGAGGAAAAAGCACAGAGTGTGTGCTGAACACCTGCTTTCCTTCTGGGCGTCCAGAAGGTGGGTGTGTGCCAGACAGCGCCACGGTGCCCAGCCCCGTGACTGCCCCGCCCCGAGTCTCCAGGGAGCGTCCTGTGGACGGCATTCCACGCAGGCTGTCACACATCGCTGGGGAGGGGATTCAGCATGTCCTGTAAGGCTCCGCAAGCCCGTGCATCTTTTCCCTTCGCTAATTTTGCTCTGTACCCTTTCGCTGTACGAAGTCAGAGCTGTGATTCTGCGCCAAGTCTGGGATCCCACAGAATCACCAAACTTAGAGGTGGTCCTGGGGCCCTTTGACGGGGTTGCTGTAACAGCGGGATTCCCCTGCACTCAGACTCACCGGCTGGTGGCCAGAGCGTTATTCTGAAAAGGAAGGATGTGGGGTGGGGCGTGACACCGTTGGTGCCGGGGGTGGAGGCGGGCACCGAGTCGTCCATGGTGTGAGACCAGCGGAAGTGCTGTCCGTTGTGAGGGGCAAGAGTTACCTGGGGGATCTGGAAATGGTAGATCCAATCCCAAGAGAGTGGGCTTGGATCCTCGCGCTGCTTTTGGCCACACCGCCTCATGGGACGGAGAAGCGCAGCACAGAGGATGCTTTGGGCTTCTCTTCTCCAGGTGGGAGAAGCAGTTCCCCAAATTCCCAAGGGTGAGCTTTGGATGGGTCAAAAATGCGAAAAGTTTGCATTGCTCTCCCCTCCCAGTGGGAGAGAAGATTGTCAGAGCAGTTCCCTGGCCTGGAACAAAGCGGCAGATTCGGCAGCTGACCCGCACCCCGCACCTCCTATTGCAGCTGGATCTTCCCAGAAGCCGGAACGTTAGCCCTGGGAGGACTGTAACTGTCGGGGCTGAGAGTAAACTTGCGGCAAGAAAACACGGGTTTTTGAAATGATTTATTTTGTGTCTACTGCATCCACGTGTATAGTAAAAAACATGGAATCAGAATGTTAAATGCTTATGATTCCATAAACGCTAGAGGGGTCGTCCCAGTCAGGAAGGTGCCAGGAAAACGCATCGGCGGGACAACACGGCCTTGCTCTGTGCAGCCCGCGGGGAGGTCAGAATTTACACTGAGTCCTGGAAACACCAGAGTCCCTAAGTGATGGCTTTTTACCGTGATGTCACCTACCAGAGTCTCTGGGGAAGCAGGCCCTGCCCCCGGATAGAGACGCGCTCTGGAGTCCGACAAGCTGCCGCAGCCGCTCGTGAGCCCTCCGTGGGACTCTGAGCCGGTGGGGTTCTGACCTCCACACAGAGGCGCTGGTCAGGGCCGGGGACGCTGTGCGGCTGCGGAAGGAAAGCCGCGGGTCTGTGTGGAACCCTGAAGGCACAGATCCTGGACCAGGCCCTGAGCAGAGAGCAGACGCGTCTGCTGTGGGGTGTCTGCTCAGCAGAGCAGGGCTGATGGAGGCCCCGGCGGGCCCAGACCTGGGACGCCGCAGCTTTAGGACAGCCCCGTCAGGGCTGCCGGCTGGACCAGCGAGTGTGCCTGCAGGTGCCCACGGGGAGAGGCCGCGTTCCAGAGGGGCCGACAGAAACCAAGTGTGTGTGTGTGTGTGTGTGTGTGTGTGTGTGTGTGTG
>NW_024427107.1:79494325-79508332 GCF_017311325.1 Ursus maritimus
GTGTGTGTGTGTGTGTGTGTGTGTGTGTGTGTGTGTGTGACACTGAGCGCACTCCTGCGTGAGCCTTGCACGTCTGCAGGTGGGCGCATCACCCCCTCCCCCACGCGTGCACGCGTGGCTCAGCCCTCGACCTGACACTTCCCAGGTCAGCGCTGTCTGCAGGGGTAGAGGGAGCACCGGCCTCGCGTCTCTGCGGCCCTCAGGGGGCAGGTGACTGTCGAGCTGTCTCCGCCACTCGCTGGGTCTTCAGGAGAAAGGAGACCCACACACTCAGACATAAAGCCATTCAGAACTTCGTGGAGATGCGGCCCTCTGTCCTGCCCCATCCCTGGAAATGTCTGGGGAGATGCTTTCGTCCCCAGGGCACAAAACCCAGACGAAAGGTCTGGGGGAGAAAGAGGACACGTGAAGAAGTGTGAGGTCATGATGGCCGAATGTGAGCTCCAAATCTGTAACAATGAAGAAAACCCTGAGATCCGGCCGTGGGAGGGGGCGGAGCGCGGGGGGTGCGGAGTGAGCTCTGAAACCACACGGTCGCACCGGAGTTATCTGCACTGGCCTGTGACCCCGGCGCTCCAGGAGAGGCCTCTGAAGTTCATGCCTGGCTTCTCTGAGCTTCGGGCCTTTTCCCTTTCCCCGGAACCAACCTTAGCGGTGCCAGGTCCTGGGGGGCCTCCTAGTGAATCACTGAACCGGGGTGGTTTTGGGGACCCCAGCTGAGCAAGCAGTGAACAACCCAAAAAATGAATCAAGAAAATTCCATTTACAACAGCAGCAAAAAATAAAACACTTACAAATAAATCTAACCCAAAAAAGGTACAAAACTTGTACTCCAAAACTTTGTTGAAAGAAATTAAAGAAGAAATAGAAGGCTTGACTTTGTTAAGAAGACAATGCTTCCCAAACTGATCTACGGACTCAGTGCAAGCCCGGTCAGAATCCCCGCTGGCCGAACCCTCAACGTCAGGTCAAATTTCAAGGGACCCTGAAGAGCCACAAGAACCCTCAACGTCAGGTCAAATTTCAAGGGACCCTGAAGAGCCACAAGAACCCTCAAAGAGAAAAGCAAAGCTGGAGAACGCGCACTTCCCGACTCCGAAACTTGCAAGAATCAAGACTGAGCAGCGTTGGCACAAGGACAGACACACAGATAAACACAGGCAGAACGGGGAGTCTACAAGTAACCCAGCCACCCGCAGCCACGGGGCCTTCGACGGGGGCCACGGCCCTCCCATGGGGAGCGGAGGGGCTTCCCAGCAAATGGGGCGGGACAGCTGCATGTCCACACGCAGAAGGAGGAGGCCGGACCCCTACCTCACACCACATACACACACACAAACACACAAGCACAGAAAAGATGCCCGTCAGCCGTTGGGGAAATGCAAATCAAGCCCACAGTGAAATAGCGCCTCACGCCCACGAGGCTAGCGCTCCTCGTCTCTCCGGCACCTCACTTATTGCCCCCCGGCCCCTGCTCTTTTCTTTAAATACAGCAGGTGGACCAACTGTGCTGAGAGGCAGGGGTGGACGAGCCACGAGGTGGGGTTGTGTGGCCACGAGGCTGACACCGTCGGGAAAGGGGTGCTGAGCAGAGGCGCCCAGGATGCCCCAGGCCACAGCCAGGAGCAGCGGGCCCTGCAGGGAAGCCACGGCGACCATGCCTGGGGTCCCTCAGGCCACTCAGTGGAGACCCCGGACCCTCTTCCTGACGGTCCCCTTGGGCCAGCAGGCTCCACCCCTTCCCTGCACACTGGCCACACGGCATCCTTCCCCCAACCAAGCAGCTGTGAGCCAGTGCATAACCAGGGCATCTTCTCCATCTGACAAGTGGGGACGCGCTCAGCTCTCGTCTGCGCCCGCAGCTGCTCCCGCAGAGTGAGGCTGGCCTGGCGCGTGCACAGCCCTTTGGTGGCCAGGCCGTCCATCAAGTGCTGAGGGCGCTCGGTGAGGCTGACCGTCTGAACACCAGCCGACAGGGAAGCAAACATGTGTCCCCAGAGCGCAGGACACCAGCAGTGACCAGCAACCCGGGGACAGACCGACCGGTGTCACGCCGAAGAAGGCCGGGGAAGAGGCCTGGGGATGCTCCTTCTCGGGCGGAGGCCATGGCTGCACGTACACATACGGAAGGTCTGAGCTGTCCGCCAAGGTGAGCGCGGACTCACGCAGAACTCAGTGTTCAACATGAAAAAGTAGCACTTTATCTTCAAAGACCTTCCCACCAAGCGTTGCTGTCTCCTTCGCTGGCCCCTCCCGGCCTCCCGCACCCCTCCCCGCAGCCACACGGTCCTCACGGGGGCACGAGGCACGGTCCGGGCAGCTCTGGCTCCACACCCTGTGCCCGCCTCTCCGGCGCTCCTGGACACGAGTGACCAGGCAGGGAAACGTCTGCAGAGCATTTGGCCGTCCTGACCAAACGGTGTAGCCTCTGAGGGCCCAACAAGGCCAGGAGAGGCAGCAACCAGCCGACGGCAGCTCAGCCCTGGCGTGGCGCGTCCAAGCTGGAGGCCACGGCCGCCCGTGGCACCTACTTGCACCAGTCGCTGGAGAGTTATTTTGGAAAACTTTTTTTTTTTTTTAAGATTTTTAAAATTTATTTGAGAGAGAGAGCATGAACAGGGGAGGGACAGAGGGAGAAGGAGCAGCAGACTGCCCTCTGAGCTGGGAGCCTGACCGACCTGGACTCCATCCCAAGACCTTGAGGTTATGACCTGAGCCGAAGGCAGACGCTCAACTGACGGAGCCCCCCAAGCTTCCCATGACAACTTCTTTTGTTGTGTATTCATGACCTGGTGATTTCCCATAAAATGTGGCAGCCCCCGCAGCAGCACACCTCAGGGGGCCTGTGCGGCGTCCACCCTGAGAGCACAGAGCACACCCAGGCTCGTGGACAGGAAGCCCCCCTGCACGCTCCCAACAGCCCTCACCCCTGCTACTAGTTCTCCAGCTCCCACTGACACCTGGCAGCCGGAAGCCCGGCACACAGCGGTGTGGCTGCAGGGGCTGGATCCCAGCACCCAGGCACCCACGCGGGGGGTGGGGGGTCACCACTCCAGGGTGAGCCATGTCGTCGCTGGCTGGACGTACACGAGACATGACCTAGTGCCAGCTGTGTTTACGGTTTGCACAGACTCTCCCGACGTCCTTCTAAAACCAGGAAGTGCCTTCTAGCTCAGGCCCCCGTTCCGTCACCAGAATCCTGAGGCCACTGTTTTCAAGTTCAGACTACGCAGGTTTATAAATGACAGCGTAGCAGGTAAAAGCTGTAGGATCTTTACACGGATGCAGAAAAGGCACCTGACAAAATCCCATACCTCTCACGATCAGCAAACCCAAGAGCTCAGGTGCGAGGGGATGACATAAGAGGCATCCGAACTGGAGAGGGAGAAGCAAACGGCCTCTCCTTGCAGACGGCATGATTGTGCAGCTCGAGAACCCCAAAACATCTACAGGATATCTAGAGCTAGTAAGAGAACGCAACCCGGCTGCGGGTACAAGGTCCGAGCAGAAAGTCAGGAGCCGGCTCCATTTGCAAAACCACCAAAAAGGAAAATATCTAGGAATGAATTTAGCCAAGGACAGCGACAAAACGCAGCTGCAAGAAATGAAAGAAGGCTACATAAATGGAAATTCATCCCGTGTTTGTGCGCTAAGATGGACATATTCCCCAAAGTGACCTGCAGATATAACCCAGTCCCCACCCAGATTCCCAAATGTTTGCGGAAATGGACAACCCAATTCTAAAATTCTCACAAAAATACAAGATACCCAGGATAGCCGAAAGAGTCTTGAAAGAGAAAAGCAAAGTTGGAGGAATCCCACATTCCGATTAAAAAACGCATCGTAAAGCTTTAGTCACCGAGACGGCGTGCTGCTGGCGCCAGAATGCACGCGTACAGATGGACGGAACGAAGCTCACCGTCCAGAAATAAACTCACGCAGCTACGGCAGGCTGGCTCCCCACGAGGGCGGTGGGGCCACTCCACAGGGAAAAGGCATCTTCAACACATGCTACTGGACTGTCTGTGTGCAGAAAGCAGCAGCACACCCTTCATAAAACTTACTCAAAAGGGATCAACGTCCTAAATCGAAAACAATAACACTCGCAAAAGAAAATGCAGCTGTACGTCTTCATGAATGGTTTTCAAATATGGCATTGAAAGTATGAGCAACCAAAGATCTAACAGCTAAATTAGACTCGTCAAAACGTGAAAACTTGGTGCTTCACAGAATACCATCAAGAAAACGAGAAAACAACCCATAGGAAGGAAGAAAATCTTTGCAAATCATATATCTGGCATTAATCCAGTGTCCAGAACCTATAAAATACTATCCCACATCAACAATGATGACAAATAACCTAATGAAAAATGGGCAAAGACCCTGCACAGGCATTTCTCCGAAGAAGATGAACACATGGTCAGCAAGCACATGCAAAGATCAACATCTCGGGGCGCCTGCCAGGCTCAGTGGGTTAAGTAACCAACTCTTGATTTCAGCTCAGGTCAAGATCTCAGTGGTAAGATGTGGCCCGGCTTCGGACTCTGTGCTGAGCGTGGAGCCTGCTTACGATTCTCTCTCCCTCTGCCTCCCTTCCCCCCCACCCCCAGTCGCTCGCAAGCACGCTCCCTAAAAAATAACTAAATCTTTAGCAAGTCACTAAACTTCTCTGTACCCTGGACTGCTCATCTGAGAGACGCTAACAGCACCCACCTCACCGAGGACGGGCCAGAAGCCGTGCAGCCACAGAACACACGCATCCACACTGACGGCCCACTGTACCCACAAAACCCACATTTGGGGCACCTGGGTGACTCAGTCGGTTGAGGGTCTGCTTTTTGGTTTCTGCTCAGGTTGTGATCTCAGGGTTGGGGGCATCAAGTCTTGCCGGGCTCCATGCTCAGCGCAGAGTCGGCTTCAGGCTCTATCTCTTCCTCTGCCCCTCCCCTTCTCTCTAAAATAAATAAATCAATCTTAAAAAAAAAACAAAACACCCACATTTCAAAAGCTGCCCCTGCACCAGAACCTTCTGGAGTTATCCCCCAGGCCTCCCCTCAGCCCTACAGCGGGCAGGTAGCACTCCCTGTACTGAATGCACCCAGCCCTCCGCACCCACACACTGGAGGTGGGGGGCTAGACGGCGGAGAGGGGGCGACACCCCCCCCCCCATCTCCACCCGCCTTGCCCCTTCCCAGCCCCTCGGACCTTCCCGGCCTCCGCTTCGCCCCTCCTCTTCTCCGCCCCTCCCACCGCCCCACCTCCGACTTGCCTCCGCTCCTCCCCACCCTGCTTCTCCTCCGCCCCCGTCTCCGCCCTGCCTCACCTCCCCCCTGCGTCCAGGTTCCGAGCCTCCTGGTGCCCACGCTGCGCGGCCCCCTGCGCGTCTGGGCTCCCCGGCTCCAGGGCCCCTTCCCGCCTGTTGCGTCCGCCGTCCTTTCCTGGGCTTTCGGGGAAACCGCGGTCCCCCATCGGGGCACGTTACCCTGTGCCTTCCCCCCGACTTCGGCATCAGCTCCTAAGCCCGCAGCTTCTCCTTAGTGCCTTCCATCCGCGCGCCTCCGCCCTCCTCCCGACCGTGCGGCCTCGGCCTCCGTCCGCGAACGCTTCCCGCCCCTGGGGCAGCCAGTCTCTTCCCCGACCGGGCCGCGCCTTCTCCACGCCGCCCTCCGCGGCGGCTCGCGGCCCTCCTCCTCGAGCCCTCCGGCCTTTTTCCTTTCCGAAGTTTTGCCTTTATTTCTCTCTTGCTTTTCATTTTCACCGCTCTCTTCCCTGCCTAGCCTACTTGCTGGCGTCTCCTCCGCGGGCGCCGGGCTGCGTCCTCAGGGGACCACCTCCGTCCACCAAGGGCCGTCTCCACCTCGTCCCCAGAACACAGCGAACACACCGCGAGCGGGCACGATGTGGCGGCGGCCACCCGCTGGAGCCCCCGGGACGGGCGAGGGTCCCGAGCGCGCGCTTCCCGCAGCACCTGCCGCCGCGCCCCACGCCCGGGGTCTCCGCGGCGTCTGCAATGGCTGTGTCCGAGCCGTCGGGCGCGGCTCTCGGAGCGGAACCGGGCGCGCTCGCGGGGCCAGACCACCTCCGGCTTCCGTGCCCCCGCCCCGAACACCGGTTTCCCCACCCGGGCCCCACCATTCACTTCACAAAAAATCCCTGCTAGAAAGTTAGGCCCTGGGTTCAGGCGCTGCCGTCTGTCTGCAAAAATAAACCCCAGGGGGGCGCCTGGGTGGCACAGCGGTTAAGCGTCTGCCTTCGGCTCAGGGCGTGATCCCGGCGTTACCGGATCGAGCCCCACATGAGGCTCCTCCGCTATGAGCCTGCTTCTTCCTCTCCCACTCCCCCTGCTTGTGTTCCCTCTCTCGCTGGCTGTCTCTATCTCTGTCGAATAAAATTTAAAAAAAAAAAAAAAAAAAAGAATAAACCCCAGGCGCTGAGGCGTCCGTCCTGAGAACCACGCTTCCAAGATGCTCTCCTGCCTTTTTTCTCCGACGGCTTCCGCAGTCACTGTCCCTGGCGGCCTGGCCATCTCTGCAGGTCCAAACCACACATTCATACGGAACATGTGAATTCTCCGCCCACTCACGAGCCTGCCGCCTGAACACGGAGGGAAAGATTCGAAATCCTGTACAAGTCTCCGATCTTCCGAGGGACCTTTTCCCATTTTTAGACCTGTGCTTGGTAGAGAGACCGCGAACTGCGAGCAGGGGCGAGGCCCGGCTCCGGCCAGGCGCAGGAGCAGGGAACCACAGCCGCCCTGCGTCTCCCGAAGACCGGGGGCGGCACGGCCAGCTCGCCACCACCCCGCCGGGCTTCCGAAGAAATAACCAGGGCGAGAAAATAGACACAAAACGCAAACTGAACAGAGAGGACCCAACATCGTGGCACCTGAGCCCTCGCGGCTCTGGCGGTTGGGCCCGGGCGCGAGGATCGGGCGAGCAGAGCCAGGCAACCGGCTGGTCAGCTGGCCGCCCAGCTCACTGCACACCTGCAAGGACACCGCCACACGCACCAGGACCGTGAGGAAGGCCGAAAACAGCCAGCGCCGTCAAGGATGCCGAACGAGCTTCCCGCTGCCACGCCGGCCCGTCCCCCACAGCGCGGACAGTCCCCACCCGGCCCACGGTCCCGCCACCAGCTGCCGTAAAGACGCCGTTCACAGCAGTAGCAGGAACAAGCCAGACGTCCATCAGCACGCGCGGACAAGCGGAAGGGCGAATATTCACCCGGTAGAATGTTCTCAGCCATGAAAACAAACGAAGTACCGACACGGGCTCCAGGGACACAAAGGGACACATATCGCACGATCCCTCACATGAAATACCTAGAAGCGGGCCCACCATAGAAACAGAAGGCTGGTCAGAGGTGGTCAGGAGCTGGGGAGAGGGAAAGAGGAGTACGGGTTCCCTTTAGGTGGTTCGGGCTCTGGAAGCCTGGTACAGGTGGTGGTGGCACAAGGCTGAGAACGCATTCTTGCCACCGAACTGCACACTTTGAAGAGGTCACGGCTTGGCTTTTCTATTATATAAGTTTTATCACAATTAAAAGAAACACAAAATAAAAGCTTCTGTAACTTTCTGAGTTTCCAGGAGAGAAAAAGAGGATTTAACGGGACGTCAGGCACAGAGAGAAACCCTGCTGGCCCAGAGCACGTGGCCAAACACGGTTGCCTGCGAGCTGAATCCGCGCCACACATGCTTCCGGCCGGCCGGCCAGCAGCCCTGCACACCGCGGGCAACGCCTCACGCTTGTCACGTCATCCTTAACAGTCCCAATTTGCGTACCCGAACGGATCAGCCACCCGGAACGTGTGGGCCTCGGTCTGCACATCCCACCTAGACGTGAGCACACACCTCACGGCAGGGAAGCGGGACATGGAAGCACCCGGGTGGCCAGAAGGGAGCAGCCCAGCCCCCAGTGTCTCCCCTGAGACTACAAAAACTAGTAAACACCACTGGGTGTTGCCCAGAGAAAACAGCAAATGCTACAAGGCACATAGTCCAGGGCCAGGCATGTCATTGAAAAGTGGAAATATATTCGAACAGAAGTCACACTACCTGATTCTAAAACTCACGTCTCATTCACCGGGAAGGGATACGTCGAATCCCATGGTCGAGCCACAGGTTGCTCTCAGTGCCAACCGTCTCAGAAGCAGACCCCACCGCAATCTTTTCCAGCAGGTGTCTTCTTTGTTGCCGGGACAAAGGGAGCTATTCACACATCATCTGATACAGGAACGGGTAGAGAACGGAGAGGGAAAGACAGGCCAGCGACAACCCTGTACCTCATGCCTTGTTCTTTTGTTGTTGTTTTTAAAGATATTGCTTATTATTTATTTGAGAGAGAGACTGAACAGAGAGAGAGCATGAGCAGGGGAGGGAGAGGGAGAAGCAGGCTCCCTGCTGAGCAGGGAGCCCAACGTGGCTCCACCATCCAGGACCCTGGGATCCTGACCTGAGCTGAAGGCAGACGCTCACCGACTGAGCCCCCAGGCACCCCTACCTCATGCCTTGTTAACCATGTTTGCTTTTAGTCTTTGAAAGACATGTGGTTACGTTGATTGTTACCAAGCTCACAATTATTCCTCGCAAGAATCATTTATTTAAAACAAAAACAAAGCCAAAAAAAAAAAAAAAAGACCCATGGTGGCTGAGAGAGGGCGCGCTCAGGCCGTTAGCCTCTGTCTCCGTTCCAGTTCGACGGGATTCTTACTTCTCCCTGCGTCAAAGCAAAGACTGGCTAAACATAGACATGAGGGCTCCCAACCTCACGGCCAAGGCCAGACTGAGGACCCCTCGACGGCACTCACCTCACTCCCTCCATCCCCTTACCTCCCCTCCTCCACAGAGAACAGGGACTGAGAATAAACCCTACTGATAACAAGATTATCCTGGCCTGGATTTTCTTTGGAAATGGAGAATATACTTTCTTTCAAGCTCGGCTACAAGTCACAAGCGACGGAGCCTTCCTTCACTGAGAGCATTTCAGTGTCATGATAGACGGTTAGAACTTCTGTTAAAGCACTAAAAGCACCACCACCACCGGGCCCTGGGATGTGAGACGGGGTCCAGGTTACTCTGACACCTGCTAGTGGCTGCCGCTGGCGGAACTCACCAAAAGGGCTCTGACTAGTGACCAACCACACCCACCCCTCTGAGGGCCACTCCAGTCCCCGCACGCCACACAGAAAGCAGCACACCCTCTGAAATTTGAAATAAATGTACTTTACGGAACCCAAAGTACATATTTTCAAATTGACAAGATGACATGCAAATTAAGAAAGGCTCAGGGGCTAAAAAAATGAAGAATGCAACATACTGAAGGCTGTGGCTTTAAAAGTGAAACACTGACAGCAAATAAAAGACTCAAACCTGGTGTTCCCCACATCTTCCTGATTTGCTTTTGGTCTGGTTCCTTCCCTTTGTATTTCTTTGAGTTTCTAGCTTCATCTGTTCAGATTCTCTTCTTCCTTTAATCAAAGAAATGTTTCAACGTGACTCCCAAGGAAAAACGCAAAGCCAACACTGAAACAATGTTCTTGATGGGAAGAAACAGGAACTGCACAGAGAAGTGATAAGATCACCCTCCCTCTCTTCTCCAGTGTGATAGCCAGGCCCTTGCTCCGCACCACCTGTATCCGCCTCCCTCTCCTTCTCCAGTCTGATAGCCAGGCCCTGTCTCGCAACACCTGTATCTGTCTGCAGACGCACACTCCTCCCAACCGGTTTCTCCAAGCTGCAGGCAGGGCTCAATTAGACTAAGCGACATAAGAGCCCAGCCAGTGGTGAACAAAATCACAACCCACCTAGCAAAGGCCACTTCTTCCCAAAACTATCCTATTATCTCATGAGGGCAACTTTATCCTTCACCAAGAATGGCTTCAAATCAGACACTTGACCACCTCCCTGGCCCCCTCCTTTATCTGTAACTGCATATCCTCGACTGTAAGAAAACACAGGGGCCGGGAAGCATCGGAAGACCCCAGGGCAAGCAACAGGTCAGCTCTGAAGGTGAGCCTTCGCCCACGTGGCACCCATGTGCTATGACCTGTCGAGCCGGGAGCTGATGGTGCAGCCAGCTGAGTCCACACCTAAAACACAGCAACAGCTAACCCAGCCCCGCAGCCAAGAGAAGAGCAAAGGCACACTGTCCATGAGGTCTGTGTTGGATCTGACAGTCCACAGATGTATTCGTTTGACCCCCGTTGTCACTCTTTTTATTAGTCTCTCAGAAACAGCTTGCCTAACAGGTCCTGAGCATTTTCCTGGGTTTTATACGTCATCATGCCTATACTTTTAAGTATCACAACCAAGTATTGGGAATGCACACATAGACTCCACTGAAAAGAGCCCGTTGCCAACTCTAGCTGAGTACTTACGGCTTTAGAAGGTCAGACGAGAAGAAAAGGAAAACCCTGTAAACTCAAGGTGTTACAAGATTACAGGGCGACTAGCAGGTGACAAGGAGGAGGGCTGCACGGAGTCAGGAGCGAGAGCTGGAAGACCGGCTCCCTAAGCAGCCGGAGTTGGACAGGCAGGCTCCAGGGCAGGAAGCCCTTTAGGGCAGAGTAAGGGGACATGGGGTGGGTCAGCTCCCCTGATGACTGGAAACCCTGGGGCCCTGGGACTGCAGGCGCTCTCCCTGTGCAGCAGGTGTGGTCCCGGCCACCCCACCCCTGACTCCCTTCCGCAGGAACAGGGGGCAGGGAGCAGGGACAGCCTTGCAGAGAGGGCAAGGGGACAGCAGGGAGGCACCCCGAGGGGGGCACCGAGGCATAGAGGGTCACCAAGGGCACAGCCCAGGTTACCGAGAGGAATGAGCTCAGCGGCGGGAACAAGTCACCCAGGGCACGGCCTCCTCTGGGCCCCACGCTAGCCCCTGCGCCTCAGGCCGGGTCTCATCCCCTCTGCGGGCTGTGCCAGGCTCCCCGGAACCCCAAACCCGAGAGCACCTGCGCCCGGCCAGGGTCCGCAGTCCCTGACGCAGCCGCTCGCCCCCACGTGCTGCTGGCTGCCGCGGGCCTCTGGGAGCTGGCTGGCGCATGCGCAGCTGATGGGAGGGGCAGGCGGCGGGCCGACAGGAGCGGCGGGCCAGGCCAAGGCTGACCACGGTCCTCCTGGACCTCGCACGCTGTGCTGGGACTTGGGCCCTGGAGGAGTGCAGACATCACGCTGCTTTTGCTGTCTGAACGCTGAACGGGTTAATGTTGGAGAGAAGCTCACAGAACCATATTGATGGCCAGGGCAGCGGGGTGCGGGGAGCCCTGCGTGCTGGGCGCTGGGCTGCGTGCGCGGGTGTGGGGCAGACGAGCGTGTTCTTCAGTCACCCTAGAAAGCACAGCAGGGCTGACCGAGTCTGCAGAGACAGTCGGGCAGGAGACGCCTGAGCTGAGTCGGAACGGACAGTGGACTCCAGGCAGCCAGGGGGCCGTGTGGGAGGCCACAGCCAGTGGCTGCAAATGGCACGACAGCTGCTGTGGGTGCACTGTGGATGCAGTGTCCGACGCTGGGTTCCCAGCAGCACACCCTCTGTGCAAATACTTTATTTGGGAAGGCGGCCGGGCAGCACCGGTAAGGGAGCCGGACGAAGGCCAAAAGCGGAGAGGCCAGGCCCACGGGTGCTGGAGCGCAAGCTCGCGCTAGTGCTCCGTCGCGCTGGGGCGCGCTGGGAGAAGGTAGACGACGCTCCAGAGTGAGGTGGGGCTCCTCCAGCTGAGGGGGACCGGAGCACTGCCTCACTGGCTGAGAAGGGGTCCTCCTGAGGGTCACACAGGTGCCTGTGGAAGGAATCGGAGTGCAGAGGACACCTGGCCAGGCCGCGGAGCCTGTTGGCCGAACTGTTTGAGCGTGCGTGAGAGTGTGAGCGAGAGTGTGTGCCTGTTGGGACACGGATGCAGCTGCCAGGGACGGGGGCACCGCCGGCTCAGCTAACGCAACCACATCCTTCCCTGGCACTGTAGAGATGACTGGGCCTTGGTGGGCAGACGGCCATGGGGCAGGGGACCTGCAGGATGCCGGAACGCCTCCAGCCAACGGGAGACGGAAGCGAGGCTGGAGGGAGAAACTGAGCCTGCAGGGTTCCAGTCCGCGCGGCTGCCTGCGTCCGGCTCTCTCCCTCCGGCCCGGGCGCAGGAAAACCACCCGAAAACCTGCAGAGGGGGCGTTACAGTTTGATCATTTTATAAGTTCGAGTGCCTTTGAGATGATTAAAGATGCCGCTTTCCCGCCTTCTGAACAAATGGACGGTAAGTAAAAGCTGTGTTCCGGCCTCGGTGAGTCATGGCCCGACGGCAGCCTTCTGCGGGGCGGGGCCCACGCCGCCAGCGAGCGCGTGCCGCCCGAGCTTTGCGTGAAGATGGCAGCTAATCTACAATGGTGCCTGGATTTGCCTGAGCCCCACGGAGGCTGTGCTCATTCTATTCAGAACGCCACAGGAACACAATAAGGGGAACCATGAAGGCAAAATCCATCATATGCTTCTTAAAAACTCTGTCAGCGCCAGTGACGATGGTATACGCTCAGTCACTAAGATTAAAAATTAGTCCATCGTGGAAAATAGAAACAGGTTTTCAGGAGAAGGAAGCTGTGGTTCCACTGAATAATGCCCCTTTTTGCTTGGTATATGAATGATGCGTATTTCTGATGATTCATATTTTTGAGGGCAGCTCGTCTAGGTGGTTCGGATTTGGGGTAAAAGCCTTGTTCTCAGGGGACTGGCAGGGCAGATGTCAAAAACATTTTATAAATCATATCCCAAACTGTCTGACAATAAGTATTCGGTGGTGATCAGAGTTACCTCCATCTAGAATCTGAATCTTTCTGGCTTAGGTCACGAATGATAGTTTTTGGAATTAAGGGTTTTTTCCCCCACATACCACGAGCCATCAGGATGGCACAATCATTATCCAAGGTCTCATCTGGCTGGCCCGTGCCCTCTCACCCCTACAAACCACCAATCCCCCATGGAGCCCCACCCCCTGCCACCACCTCTGTCCCTCGGCAACCCACGGTCAGTGGGGACCTTGCTTCCTCGGTCACCAACACACAGAAACAGTCCACGGGAGCCTCTGCCGCTTCCCAGCCCCACGGGCACCGTGCCGATGTCCCCCCTTCCACTCCCTTCTGTTCTGTGGTTGGACTGTTAGTACTTTTGCCAAAGGCCAGCCGGCCCTGTGGCCCTCCCTGACCCCACGGCCAGGGTCACACCAGTTCTGTGCCCCTGCCAGAGCAGAACTCCCCAGACATGTGTTCACTTCATACGCCACTTCCTCTCCAGCTCACTTTTTGATTCGGATCCAAGCAGCCTTTTGTCCACACCCCCTGAGAAGTCTCCTGGCAAGGTCTGCAACGGTCCGTACTCACATCCCTGGTCTCATCCTCTAGCCTCGGCAGCATGACACAAGGCATCGGTCACCAGTCACCAGCTGTTCTTTCCCCAGGTTTCTGGGTGCCGTCCTCTGTCCCTGCTGCTTCAGGCTGCCCCTCCTCTCTTCCAGACCACTATGGTGAGCTAGCCGCCCTCTGTCCATGAGGGTTCTCTCGTGGCTGCACAGCACAGACACCCACACTTGGCTCTGCCTGCAGCCCGCCCAGGCTCCCGCCTCAGCAGGCTGCCCCCACCCATCCGCTGCCCCGCCAGAGCTCCCTGCCGACCTCAGCCCCAGGACGCAGAACACCACAGGAGGAGGCACGCCAGCGGGTTGGGGGCGGCCTCCCGTGGTGGAACACGCGTCTGACGGCCATGCTCAGACACACCCGGGCCCTTCCAAGGATAGAACCAGTTCCCCGCAGTGGCCGGGAAAGAGCCTGTGGGGTCAGGCCAGTCGATCATATTTTACAAAGACGATGATTTGCCCCCACCCTGTTTCCTTGGACCTCATTCCTGAAAAATCATTTGCTCCCCAGAAGCCAGCAAGGCATGCACTGAACGAAGTATTATCCCCCTGCTTGTGTTCCCTCTCTCGCTGGCTGTCTCTATCTCTGTCGAATAAAATTAAAAAATCTTTAAAAA
>NW_024427107.1:79508357-79534396 GCF_017311325.1 Ursus maritimus
ACACTGGAGGTGGGGCTAGGATGGCGGAGAGGGGGCGACACCCCCCATCTCCACCGCCTTGCCCCTTCCCAGCCCCTCGGACCTTCCGGCCTCCGCTTCGCCCTCCTCTCTTCTCCGCCCCTCCCACCGCCCCACCTCCGACTTGCCTCCGCTCCTCCCCACCCTGCTTCTCCTCCGCCCCCGTCTCCGCCCTGCCTCCTCCTCACCTCGCGTCCAGGTTCCGAGCCTCCTGGTGCCCACGCTGCGCGGCCCCCTGCGCGTCTGGGCTCCCCGGCTCCAGGGCCCCTTCCCGCCTGTTGCGTCCGCCGTCCTTTCCTGGGCTTTCGGGGAAACCGCGGTCCCCCATCGGGGCACGTTACCCTGTGCCTTCCCCCCGACTTCGGCATCAGCTCCTAAGCCCGCAGCTTCTCCTTAGTGCCTTCCATCCGCGCGCCTCCGCCCTCCTCCCGACCGTGCGGCCTCGGCCTCCGTCCGCGAACGCTTCCCGCCCCTGGGGCAGCCAGCTCCTGGCTCCCCGACCGGGCCGCGCCTCCTCCACGCCGCCCTCCGCGCCGGCGGCTCGCGGCCCTCCTCCTCGAGCCCTCCGGCCTTTTCCTTTCCGAAGTTTTGCCTTTATTTCTCTCTTGCTTTTCATTTTCACCGCGTCTCTTCCCTGCCTAGCGTCTACTTGCTGGCGTCTCCCCTCCGCGGGCGCCGGGCTGCGTCCTCAGGGACCACCTCCCGTCCACCAAGGGCCGTCTCCACCTCGTCCCCAGAACACAGCGAACACACCGCGAGCGGGCACGATGCGGCGGCGGGCCACCCGCTGGAGCCCCCGGGGACGGGCGAGGGTCCCGAGCGCGCGCTCCCCGCAGCACCTGCCGCCGCGCCCCACGCCCGGGGTCTCCGCGGCGTCTGCAATGGCTGTGTCCGAGCCGTCGGGCGCGGCTCTCGGAGCGGAACCGGGCGCGCTCGCGGGGCCAGACCACCTCCGGCTTCCGTGCCCCCGCCCCGAACACCGGTTTCCCCACCCGGGCCCCACCATTCACTTCACAAAAAATCCCTGCTAGAAAGTTAGGCCCTGGGTTCAGGCGCTGCCGTCTGTCTGCAAAAATAAACCCCAGGGGGGCGCCTGGGTGGCACAGCGGTTAAGCGTCTGCCTTCGGCTCAGGGCGTGATCCCGGCGTTACCGGATCGAGCCCCACATGAGGCCTCCCTCGCTATGAGCCTGCTTCTTCCTCTCCCACTCCCCCTGCTTGTGTTCCCTCTCTCGCTGGCTGTCTCTATCTCTGTCGAATAAAATTTAAAAAAAAAAAAAAAAAAAAAAAGAATAAACCCCAGGGCGCTGAGGGCGTCCGTCCTGAGAACCACGCTTCCAAGATGCTCTCCTGCCTTTTTTCTCCGACGGCTTTCCGCAGTCACTCGTCCTGGCGGCCTGGCCATCTCTGCAGGTCCAAACCACACATTCATACGGAACATGTGAATCTCCGCCCACTCACGAGCCTGCCGCTCTGAACACGGAGGGAAAGATTCGAAATCCTGTACAAGTCTCCGATCTTTCCGAGGGACCTTTTCCCATTTTTAGACCTGTGCTTGGTAGAGAGACCGCGAACTGCGAGCAGGGGCGAAGGGGCCCGGCTCCGGCCAGGCGCAGGAGCAGGTGTGGCCCCACAGCCGCCCTGCTGCCCCCGGAAAGACGGGGCGGCACGGCCAGCTCGCTCACCACCCCCGTCGGCTTCCGAAGAAATAACCAGGGCGAGAAAATAGACACAAAACGCAAACTGAACAGAGAGGACCCAACATCGTGGCACCTGAGCGGCCCTCGCGGCTCTGGCGGTTGGGCCCGGGCGCGAGGATCGGGGCGAGCAGAGCCAGGCAACCGGCTGGTCAGCTGGCCGCCCAGCTCACTGCACACCTGCAAGGACACCCGTCACACGCACCAGGACCGTGAGGAAGGCCGAAAACAGCCAGCGCCGTCAAGGATGCCGAGAAACGAATTCCCGCTCCGGCCACGCGCGGGCCCGTCCCCCACAGCGCGGACAGTCCCCACCCGGCCCACGGTCCCGCTCACCAGCGTTCGTGTAAAGACGCCGTTCACAGCAGTAGCAGGAACAAGCCAGACGTCCATCAGCACGTGCACGGACAAGCGGAAGGACGAATATTCACCCGGTAGAATGTTCTCAGCCATGAAAACAAACCAAGTACCGACACGGGCTCCAGGGACACAAAGGGACACATATCGCACGATCCCCTCACATGAAATACCCAGAACGGGCCCACCTATAGAAACAGAAGGCTGGTCAGAGGTGGTCAGGAGCTGGGGGAGAGGGAAAGAGGAGTACGGGGTTCCCTTTAGGGTGGTTCGGGGCTCTGGAAGCCGGTACAGGTGGTGGTGGCACAAGGCTGCAAACGTACTTCTTGCCACCGAACTGCACACTTTGAAGAGGTCACGGCTTGGCTTTTCTATTATATAAGTTTTATCACAATTAAAAGAAACACAAAATAAAAGCTTCTGTAACTTTCTGATGTTTTCCAGGAGAGAAAAAGAGGATTTGGAACGGGACGTCAGGCACAGAGAGAAACCCTGCTGGCCCAGAGCACGTGGCCAAACACGGTTGCCTGCGAGCTGAATCCGCGCCACACATGCTTCCGGCCGGCCGGCCAGCAGCCCTGCACACCGCGGGCAACGTCTCACGTTTGGGTCACGTCATCCTTAACAGTCCCAATTTCTGCGACCTGAACGGATCAGCCACCCGGAACGTGTGGGCCTCGGTCTGCACATACCCACCTAGACGTGAGCACACACCTCACGGCAGGGACAGCGGGGACATGGAAGCCACCCGGCTGGCCACAGAAGGGAGCAGCCCAGCCCCCCAGTGTCTCCCCTGAGACTACAAAAAACTAGTAAACACCACTGGGTGTTGCCCAGAGAAAACAGCAAATGCTACAAGGCACATAGTCCAGGGCCAGGCATGTCATTGAAAAGTGGAAATATATTCGGAACAGAAGTCACACTACCTGATTCTAAAACTCACGTCTCATTCACCGGGAAGGGATACGCGAATCCCATGGTCGAGCCACAGGTTGCTCTCAGTGCCAACCGTCTCAGAAGCAGACCCCACCGCAATCTTTTCCAGCAGGTGTCTTCTTTGTTGCCGGGGACAAAGGGAGCTATTCACACATCATCTGATACAGGAACGGGGTAGAGAACGGGAGAGGGAAAGACAGGCCAGCGACAACCCTGTACCTCATGCCTTGTTCTTTTGTTGTTGTTTTTAAAGATATTGCTTATTATTTATTTGAGAGAGAGACTGAACAAGAGAGAGAGCATGAGCAGGGGGAGGGAGAGGGAGAAGCAGGCTCCCTGCTGAGCAGGGAGCCCAACGTGGGGCTCCATCCCAGGACCCTGGGATCCTGACCTGAGCTGAAGGCAGACGCTTCACCGACTGAGCCCCCCAGGCACCCCTACCTCATGCCTTGTTAACCATGTTTGCTTTTAGTCTTTGAAAGACATGTGGTTACGTTGATTGTTACCAAGCTCACAATTATTCCTCGCAAGAATCATTTATTTAAAACAAAAACAAAGCCAAAAAAAAAAAAAAGACCCATGGTGGCTGAGAGAGGGCGCGCTCAGGCCGTTAGCCTCTGTCTCCGTTCCAGTTCGACGGGATTCTTACTTCTCCCTGCGTCAAAGCAAAGACTGGCTAAACATAGACATGAGGGCCCCAACTCCACGGCCAAGGCCAGACTGAGGACCCCTTGCACGGCACTCACCTCACTCCCTCCCCATCCCTTACCTCCCCTCCTCCACAGAGAACAGGGACTGAGAATAAACCCTACTGATAACAAGATTATCCTGGCCTGGATTTTCTTTGGAAATGGAGAATATACTTTCTTTCAAGCTCGGCTACAAGTCACAAGCGACGGAGCCTTCCTTCACTGAGAGCATTTCAGTGTCATGATAGACGGTTAGAACTTCTGTTAAAGCACTAAAAAGACCACCACCACCGGGGCCCCTGGGATGTGAGACGGGGTCCAGGTTACTCTGACACCTGCTAGTGGCTGCCGCTGGCGGAACTCACCAAAAGGGCTCTGACTAGTGACCAACCACACCCACCCCTCTGAGGGCCACTCCAGTCCCCGCACGCCACACAGAAAGCAGCACACCCTCTGAAATTTGAAATAAATGTACTTTACGTGAACCCAAAGTACATATTTTCAAATTGACAAGATGACATGCAAATTAAGAAAGGCTCAGGGGCTAAAAAAATGAAGAATGCAACATACTGAAGGCTGTGGCTTTAAAAGTGAAACACTGACAGCAAATAAAAGACTCAAACCTGGTGTTCCCCACATCTTCCCTGATTTGCTTTTGGTCTGGTTCCTTCCCTTTGTATTTCTTTGAGTTTCTAGCTTCATCTGTTCAGTATTCTCTTCTTCCTTTAATCAAAGAAATGTTTCAACGTGACTCCCAAGGGGAAAAACGCAAAGCCAACACTGAAACAATGTCTTTGATGGGAAGAAACAGGAACTGCACAGAGAAGTGATAAGATCACCCCCTCCCTCTCCTTCTCCAGTGTGATAGCCAGGCCCTTGCTCCGCACCACCTGTATCCGCCTCCCTCTCCTTCTCCAGTCTGATAGCCAGGCCCTTGCTCCGCAACACCTGTATCTGTCTGCAGACGCACACTCCTCCCAACCGGTTCTCCAAGCTGCAGGCAGGGCTCAATTAGACTAAGCGATTACAAGAGCCCAGCCAGCTGGTGAACAAAATCACAACCCACCTAGCAAAGGCCACTTCTTCCCAAAACTATCCTATTATCTCATGAGGGCAACTTTATCCTTCACCAAGAATGGCTTCAAATCAGACACTTGACCACCTCCCCTGGCCCCCTCCTTTATCTGTAACTGCATATCCCCGACTGTAAGAAAACACAGGGGCCGGGGAAGCATCGTGGAAGACCCCAGGGCAAGCAACAGGTCAGCTCTGAAGGTGAGCCTCGTCCCACGTGGCACCCATGTGCTATGACCTGTCGAGCCGGGAGCTGATGGTGCAGCCAGCTGAGTCCACACCTAAAACACAGCAACAGCTAACCCAGCCCGCAGCCAAGAGAAGAGCAAAGGCACACTGTCCATGAGGTCTGTGTTGGATCTGACAGTCCACAGATGTATTCGTTCTTGACCCCCGTTGTCACTCTTTTATTAGTCTCTCCAGAAACAGCTTCCGCTAACAGGTCCTGAGCATTTTCCTGGGTTTTATACGTCATCATGCCTATACTTTTAAGTACTACAACCAAGTATTGGGAATGCACACATAGACTCCACTGAAAAGAGCCCGTTTGCCAACTCTAGCTGAGTACTTACGGCTTTAGAAGTGTCAGACGAGAAGAAAAAGGAAAAAACCCTGTAAACTCAAGGTGTTACAAGATTACAGGGCGTTACTAGCAAGGTGACAAGGAGGAGGGCTGCACGGAGTCAGGAGCGAGGAGCTGGAAGACCGGCTCCCTAAGCTTAGCCGGAGTTGGACAGGCAGGCTCCAGGGCAGGAAGCCCTTTAGGGCAGAGTAAGGGGACGTGGGGTGGGTCAGCTCCCCTGATGACTGGAAACCCTGGGGCCCTGGGACTGGCGCAGGCGCTCTCCCTGTGCAGCAGGTGTGGTCCCGGCCACCCCACCCCTGACTCCCTTCCGCAGGAACAGGGGGCAGGGAGCAGGGACAGCCTTGCAGAGAGGGCAAGGGGACATGAGCAGGAGGCACCCCGAGGGGGGCACCGAGGCATAGCAGGGGTCACCAAGGGCACAGCCCAGGTTACCGAGAGGAATGAGCTCAGCGGCGGGAACAAGTCACCCAGGGCACGGCCTCCTCTGGGCCCCACGCTAGCCCCTGCGCCCTCAGGCCGGGTCTCATCCCCTCTGCGGCTGTGCCAGGCTCCCCGGAACCCCCAAACCCAGAGCACCTGCGCCCCCGGCCAGGGTCCGCAGTCCCTGACGCACAGTCGCTGCCCCCACGTGCTGCTGGCTGCCGCGGGGGCCTCTGGGAAAGCTGGCTGGCGCATGCGCAGCTGATGGGGAGGGGCAGGGGCGGGGCGGGCCGCACAGGAGCGGCCAGGGCCAGGCCAAGGCTGACCACGGTCCCTCCTGGACCCTCGCACGCTGTGCTGGGACTTGGGCCCTGGAGGAGTGCAGACATCACGCTGCTTTTGCTGTCTGAACGCTGAACGGGTTACTGTTGGAGAGAAGCTCACAGAACCATATTGGATGGCCAGGGCGCAGCGGGTGTGCGGGGGAGCCCTGCGTGCTGGGCGCTGGGCTGCGTGTGCGGGTGTGGGGCAGACGAGCGTGTTCTTCAGTCACCCTGAAAGCACAGCAGGGCTGACCGAGTCTGCAGAGACAGTCGGGGCAGGAGACGCCTGAGCTGAGTCGGGAACGTGGACAGTGGACTCCAGGCAGCCAGGGGGCCGTGTGGACGAGGCCACAGCCAGTGGCTGCAAATGGCACGACAGCTGTTGTGGGTGCACTGTGGATGCAAGTGTCCGACGCTGGGTTCCCCCAGCAGCACACCCTCTGTGCAAATACTTTATTTGGGAAGGCGGCCGGGGCAGCACCGGTAAGGGAGCCGGACGAAGGCCAAAAGCGGGAGAGGCCAGGCCCACGGGTGCTGGAGCGCAAGCTCGCGCTGTGGCTCCGTCGTGCTGGGGGCCGCTGGGAGAAGGTAGACGACGTCTCCAGAGTGAGGTGGGGCTCCTCCAGCTGAGGGGGACCGGAGCACTGCCTCACTGGCTGAGAAGGGCCCTCCTGAGGGTCACAGGTGCCTGTGGAAGGAATCGGAGTGCAGAGGACACCTGGCCAGGCCGCGGAGCCTGTTGGCCGAACTGTTTGAGCGTGCGTGAGAGTGTGAGCGAGAGTGTGTGCCTGTTGGGACACGGATGCAGCTGCCAGGGACGGGGGGCACCGCCGGCTCAGCTAACGCAACCACATCCTTCCCCTGGCACTGTAGAGATGACTGGGCCTTGGTGGGCAGACGGCCATGGGGCAGGGAGGCCTGCAGGACGCCGAACGCCTCCAGCCAACGGGAGACGGAAGCGAGGCTGGAGGGAGGTGGAAACTAGGAGCCTGCAGGGTTCCAGTCCGCGCGGCTGCCTGCGGCGTCGGCTCTTCTCCTCCGGCCCGGGCGCAGGAAAACCACCCGAAAACCTGCAGAGGGGGCGTTACAGTTTGATCATTTTATAAGTTCGAGTGCCTTTGTGTGAGATGATTAAAGATGCCGCTTTCCTGCCTTCTGAACAAATGGACGGTAAGTAAATAGCTGTGTTCCGGCCTCGGTGAGTCATGGCCCGACGGCAGCCTTCTGCGGGGCCGGGGGCCTCACGCTGCCAGCGAGCGCGTGCCGCCCGAGCTTTGCGTGAAGATGGCAGCTAATCTACAATGGTGCCTGGATTTGCTCGAGCCCCACGGAGGCTGTGCTCATTCTATTCAGAACGCCACAGGAACAATAACCAAAAAGGGGAACCATGAAGGCAACATCCATCATATGCTTCTTAAAAACCCCTTGTCAGCGCCAGTGACGATGGCATTACCGCTCAGTCACTAAGATTAAAAATTAGTCATACGTGGAAAATAGAAACAGGTTTTCAGGGAGAAGGAAGCTGTGGTTCCACTGAATAATGCCCCCTTTTTTGCTTGGTATATGAATGATGCGTATTTTCTGATGATCCATATTTTTGAGGGCAGCTCTGTCTAGGTGGTTCCGGATTTGGGGTAAAAGCCTTGTTCTCAGGGGACTGGCAGGGCAGATGTCAAAAACATTTTATAAATCATATCCCAAACTGTCTGACAATAAGCTATTCGGTGGTGATGTCAGAGTTACCTCCATCTAGAATCTGAATCTTTCTGGCTTAGGTCACGAATGATAGTTTTTGGAATTAAGGGTTTTTTTCCCCCCACATACCACGAGCTATCAGGATGGCACAATCATTATCCAAGGTCTCATCTGGCTGGCCCGTGCCCTCTCACCCCTACAAACCACCAATCCCCCCCCATGGAGCCCCACCCCCCTGCCACCACCTCTGTCCCTCGGCAACCCACGGTCAGTGGGGGACCTTGCTTCCTCGGTCACCAACACACAGAAACAGTCCACGGGGAGCCTCTGCCGCTTCCCAGCCCCACGGGCACCGTGCCGATGTCCCCCTTTCCACTCCCTTCTGTTCTGTGGTTGGACTGTTAGTACTTTTGCCAAAGGCCAGCCGGCCCTGTGGCCCTCCCCTGACCCCACGGCCAGGGGTCACACCAGTTCTGTGCCCCGTCCAGAGCAGAACTCCCCAGACATGTGTTCACTTCATACGTCCACTTCCTCTCCAGCTCACTTTTGATTCGGATCCAAGCAGCCTTTTGTCCACACCCCCCTGAGAAGTCTCCTGGCAAGGTCTGCACCGGTCCGTACCACATCCCTGGTCTCATCCCTCTAGCCGTCGGCAGCATGACACAAGGCATCGGTCACCAGTCACCAGCTGTTCTTTCCCCAGGTTTCTGGGTGCCGTCTGGTTCTGTCCCTGCTGCTTCAGGCTGCCCCTCCTCTTCCAGACCACTATGGTGAGCTAGCCGGCCCTCTGTCCATGAGGGTTCTCTCGTGGCTGCACAGCACAGACACCCACACTTGGCTCTGCCTGCAGCCTCGCCCAGGCTCCCGCTCAGCAGGCTGCCCCCCACCCATCCGCTGCCCCGCCAGAGCTCCCTGCCGACCTCAGCCCCAGGACGCAGAACACCCCCCCACAGGAGGAGGCACGCCAGCGGGTTTGGGGGCGGCCTCCGTGGTGGAACACGTGCCTGACGGCCATGCTCAGACACACCCCAGGGCCCTTCCAAGGATAGAACCAGTTCCCCGCAGTGGCCGGGAAAGAGCCTGTGGGGTCAGGCCAGTCGATCATATTTACAAAGACGATGATTTGCCCCACCCCTGTTTCCTTGGACCTCATTCCTGAAAAATATCATTTCCCCAGAAGCCAGCAGGCAGGCCAGCTGCCTCGCTCAGAGCAAGACGTCTCCCTCCCTCCCCACGTGCACACCCAGCACCTTTATATCCAGGAGGGAAGGAGCATAAACGTGGCCTGGGAAGAGTCTAGAGTGTGGTGGACATTCAGTGCCCGCGGCGCCCGCTCCTGCCAGGGCCCCTGCGCAAGGCCCCCTGAAGAAGGGAGCTCTAAGGAGTTCTCGCTGTTCCCAGATGGCGTTTTATGTTGTGCCCCTGCAAGCCGTTCTTCCTAATGACTCTCACCTTGTCTTCAAATAAGAATAAATATGTGTGTCTGTCCTCTGGGGCCTTTGACAGCCGCGCTGGCCCCTGACTTGGGCGGGATTGATGGCGTGGTTTCGCCAGGAAGCCAGGTGCATCTTTCACCAAAGGCATCTCCAAGTGATGAATGGCTTTCTCACAAACACAAAATTGTTGATCGTATTTACAAACAATTCATTTTTCACGTTCCGTTGACTCTCCTCCGCGTCCCCGGGTGACAGCCCCACCGCTGATGCATCGGGGGCGATTACTGCCATTGATTAAGGCTTCCTGTGGTCCCGCGGAGCCCGCTTCTCCATTTGTCACAGACAAGTGGCTCGCACGCCGCGGTACATCATGTTCTCTCCCTGCTTCACTGTTATTTGTTTTCCAATTGATGTCGTGTACCCTCTAAGCACAGGTGCGTACCGGAACCCCAGCGTCCTAGCACGCCACGACTGTGGGCAAATGCGTGCGTCGTTAGACGGTCTGGCGCCCGACCCTCCGCCTCACACCCTGACCCCCCTGCCTCCCTGTCTGAAGAAGCACACGTGTAAATAAACAGGGTCAGTACCTAACTGAGACTTGGGACGGGAAAGAAAGTCACCAAAGTGCCACCACTTGCTTGACATTTAAGATTGAATTTTTCAGCACTTCCTGGGGACAGACCTCGAAGTGGCCCAATCCAGACTCAGGGAGGATTTTCTAGAGTCGGCTGCTTTCACCCTATTTCTCTCCCTAGACCGGTACCGCATGATGACAGTTCTCCTACGGCGTCTGGCACGGCCAGGAGATGGGCTGGTGTGGTCAGAAGGTGCTGGACAGCGTGACCGCCGGGCTATGGGCAAGGCTGTGGGCACGTCTCTGGACTCCTGGCCAGCCAGGTCCTCATGTGGGACATGTGGAGGCTCGGAAAGGAACCTGAGTTTCCACCCGGCTTGACCGCCCGCACGCTCGTGTCCACCTCAAGAGCCGTTGGGCTCGGACTTGCAAAGTGTGGATGTGTACGCAGGTGTGAGGCCGACTCGCCAGCACGCACCAGCTCTGTCTGTGGAAACCCCCGGGAGGCCTGCGTCCCCTCCAGCACCGACCAGCCATCCGTGTGTCTTTTCTACTCCAAATTCTCCGCATCCACATTTCCCATTCTCTCGTTTTCCCCTCATTTTTTTTTTTACCTGAAAAGTACAGTAGTGCATTCTTGCTGCGACAAGTCCAATAATGGAAGCGTGCGTGGCCAAGCCCGGCTGGCGGTGCTGCCGGTTACGCAAACAGGCGTGTTTGGAGTCTCCCTCCTTTCTGTTTAAAAAACTGACGTGGGTTTTCCCCACATACATGTTATTCTGCAGTTCGTTCTGTTTACTTGCTGATGTGACGTGGGCTTGCTTCGAAGTCATGCTAGATTTTGCCGGACCTTTGGCAGGAGGCCCTGGGGTTGTAGGCAGGTTTTTACCTTTATTTTTGTATTAATTCTGACATTTTTACTTCAGAAGGTGTGGTTTCTAAAAGCGGGTTCACGGAACCAGAGCGTGCACATTTTAGATCTGCATAGCTCCCTCCAGACGACTTACCGAGAAGGCGCTGTCTCTTCACCCTGCGCCCCTGGGCACGTGACCACCCCTCTCCAGTGTTTGGCGAGCTGTGCCTCCCAAAAGCCGACGGTCCCACTGTTGCCAGCTTTGCCTTGCCCTGACCGCCGGTGCAGGAGAGCGTATTTTCATGTCTATTTCGTGTTTGTATCCTGGGTGGGATGTCACCTCTTGGTCCCTGGCCCAACACCTCCATCCCCCACCCACCTCTACTGCACCCCGCAGGTCGGGTGAGGCTCAGGGTGGGGGAAGGGAGGCCACGGGCCGTGGGGTCCTGGACTTCGTGGCCGGGGCTGGGGCTCCGGGGTGCCCCCCCGCCCCCTCCGCTCCTCCACGCTGTCCCATACCCTCACACCGGTGCTGTGTTCTGTCTCCTCTGTTTGGTGTCTGCTCTCCTGGCCGGACGCAGACTGACACCTAACCTTCCCTCACTTTGTCTGTGCTCACCTTGGACTATTTTGGAATCAGTTTTAGGGCTCTGTTACTTGAGGGGCTCGCTCCTCCTTTATCACATGGGTTGCACTTTTTCCCTCTCTCTTCTTTGTCTTTTGACTTTTTCCGGATGTCTTTTGTTAGGCAGAAATGTTAAATCTTGATCTTGTACAAATTTTCCTCTATGGTATCTGGATTTTCTGTTTTGATATAAAATCTTCCTCCAATCCCGAGGTTATTCAAATTATCTCCTTTTTCCTCTCACGCGGTTGTCAGTCTGCTTGTTTACACGGAAATCTCTAAGCCCCCTCAGGGCGAGCTGACGTTTTTTACAGTAGGTCCATATTTCATGAAGGTGCAGGGACGTCCAGCCACAGTTCAGGTCTGGTTTAAGTTGCTGAGTAGAATTGTATGCACCTCATAGATCGTGTTCGCTTCTTATTACATTTCCTCCTCGACATCAGATGGTCTTGTCACACTTGTGACTGAAAATATTCCGGATTTCTATGTTTCTATTTCTAGTCCTGCATGTGTGTTTTAAGCAAGTGTTCTTTATACAGTGCCCTAATCTGCTCAGGCTGCCGCCACAATACCACGGGCTGGGCAGCTTACAACAGAAACTGGTCTGCTCACAGTCTGGAGGCTAAGTCCAAGACCGAGATGCCAACGGCTTCAGTTCCCGGTGACGGCCCTCCCCCTGCTCTGCAGACGGCTGCCTTCTCGCGGCCGGCGGGGGGGCCTGCCTGCTGGGGGCTGCAAGCTCTGACGGGTCTGCTTACGAGGGCCCCACCCCCTACAGCCTCGTCTAAGCCTAACCACCCCCCAGCCCTCCTTCCAAACACCGTCACATTGCCGGCAGGGCCTCAACGTATGGGGGGGGGGGCGCAGTTCCATCCCTCACATAGTTAGCTTAGAACCAGCCACCTCACCAGATTCTCCAATCAGTTCGGATAGTTCTTTTGGCTGATATTCTTGGGATTTCAAATTATGCAATCACGTCACCTGAATATAAAGATAATTTTGTCTCCTTTCCCTAGGATTTTGTTTTCCTGCATTATTATTATTATTATTATTATTATTATTATTATTATTATTATTTCCTTAATGGAGAACTACAAAACAGCTCAGAAGGATAGCGGTAGTGGCAGGCGTTCATATCTTGTTTAAATGTGGACGGCTTTAGGATTTCAATATGTAATATACTCATGGTCTGCGTTCGATACACGGTCTTTATCAAATTGAGGTAGTCCCTTCCATGTCTGTTGTACTCAGAATTTTTTATAGAATAGTGGCTGATTGTTCAGATGTGTTGGGGGCCCTGTGGAGATTACCACATGGCTTCCCCTCTGTAAATCCGAGATCGCCTTGGCCGGCGGGCTCCTGATGCGGGGCCTGCTTGGTCAGGCCGGCCACGATCGGCACGCTGCTCAATCTGATTTGCTCTCATTTATGTTCCACTGGTGAATCTGTGCTGTGTTGGGACCCTTCTGGCTTCAAGCATCAGAAAGCCCAACTTGGGGTGACGGGGATGGAGAGACTAGTAATGTCAGCAAGCCAGAAACCAGAGGAGGAGCAAGGCCCAGACTGTCAGCCACCCTCGGTGTGTCTATGCTTTCCCCCGAATCGCAAGCTGACCGCACAGTTCTTGGCGTTGTGCCCAGTAATGACAGAGTCCAGGGGCAGGGAGACATGGTCTCCTCCCATGGGGCTCTCCCAGGCGTACCCTGAAGATCCCCTCTGGACCAGCTGCATCCTCAGCCTCTGGGTGCAGATCGGTCACTGGCAGAAGGCCTGCGGGGACCTCTGCAGTTCACCGTGCCCTGCTGGCGTCTGGGCAGTGAGTCTGGGCTGCCGTACCCAGGCTCTGACATCACCCTCTCCCCATGGTTCCAACTCCCTTCAGTTATACCCCAGTGGTCTACACCTTCTGGGTGTAGACTGGCCATCCCTCCCTGGAGCATGTGGCTTCACCAGGGAAGCAGTCCCAGGAGCCAAAGGAGACTCCACTGACAGGGGTGGGGCAAGTGGATGGGGCCAGGCCACGCACAAAGTCTGCAGCCTATGTTTGTTGATGGATTGACCCACAGCGTCTTGGGCCCTCTCTTCGGCAGACCTGGCGTGTGAGCCTGGCAAGCTGGGTCAGGAACCAGCATCCCTTTGGTAGCTTGGCCTGGTTTGACTAGCGGGGAAAGCGTGCGTTCCCGGCCGACTGGACAGACTTGCTGCGTGCCTGTGGGAGTCTGGATCCTCTCAGCGGCTCAGTCTATGGCTACTGGTCTGGTCCTGTCTTCTCCGTTTTCTTGGGTCAGCTTTGGTCAGTTAAGTCTTGATCCAGAATCATCCATTGTCTCTAGACCTTCTAGTTTACGTTCCTAATGCGTGCTGAGGTTGCAGAATCTCCCCTGCAGCCCCTCTTCCTTCACGTGGTGTATCTGTGTCTTCCCACCACTCACCGTCACCCCAAACCCGTTCTTGTCTCCCCGACGGACAGAATCCGACTGTGTTTGAAATAGCAACGTGCCAGCTAGAGGTCCTGGCCTCTCCTGCAGCCATGAGGGGCCACAGGACGCAGCTCAGGGGCAACTGGGGGAATATTTGCTTTCCTCTTTGACACTTCTTTTCTCTTTTTTCTCCCTGAAACACAGAGATGAGGTCTGAGGAGGAGTAACCGGTCTCCATTAGGAGACAGGAAGCACAGGACAGGAGCCTGGGAGTGGGTACCCTGGCCACGCCCCGGGCTTCCACCACCCGCTTCGGAATGGTAGTCTGGGGAAGAACAGTAAGCATCTCACTCCCTGTGGCTGAGCAACCGTGTCGGGATCTCCTGCAGTCAGAGGGCCAGTCCTTGTTGATACAATCCCTCTTTTCACTGATGGGCCCTCTCAAGGATTTATCTACTTTGTTTGTTCCCCACTCAGTTTTTTTGATATATGACTGACATTAACTTTTAATCTTCAGTAATTTCCTCTTTGTACTTTCTTTTGATTTGGCGAATTCGTGTCATATGTGTATATATGTACACACACCTATTACAGGCAGCAAACTCACCCAAGTTTAGAGAATTGCCTTTGGTTTATTCCATACATTTTATAGTGTTATTTACTTTCTACTTACATTTTAGGTAATGTGCAGTTTGTGTTTTAACTTTCTTTCAATTCAAACCTCATTTTAGAAATATCTCCTCATTTCCAAATGGCTGTTTTCCTTTGGATGTAAACATTCACTCTCTAAAAAACAAGCTTTGGGATTGTTTTATCATTGAAGGTGCACAGTTCACCAACCACATAGTTCTGCAAGAACTGCTTAGCAAAACAGCAGCCTCCCCCGGCTCCCGGCTGCCCCTCCCCAGGGGCAAGCCCTTGGGACTCCCGGAGTTGGTGAGTTGGTGGCATTGCTTCTGTTTAGGGAGCGCTGTTTCCTAATTTTGGGGTTACTCATTGACTTAGCCTTTGAGAATGAAGTGTCAGCATCTCTCCCCTCCACTTGCCCTGTCTCCCAACGCCTTAACCTCTCCCTTCCTCCTAATAGAATCAAGTGATAATTGCCCTGAGGTCAAGATGCCAGGAGGACATCTGAGTACATTATTACGGCTATGAAAAGGAATGCACAGCTGAGTCAGGTAATATTCTGTGATTATTTTTTATTTTCCCTCTAGTTACCGAGTGTCTTAATTTGTTGCCAGATTGTTGTGTCAGATGGTGGGGCAGGCAAAGAAGCTTAGCTTACAGGGTTTAGCTGCGCGGACTGTAGGCCTCCGCGTGCATGCGGGGGGGAGAGCAAGCCCATGGCTCAGCCGTGACACCGCAGGGACCAGGGACCCGGGCGGGCGGTTAGGATGGGGAGGCTGGAACTTAAGGCTTGGTTACTGCTCAGGCACCGCCGTTTCTGCCCTTGCAAACGGTGTGTCGCTGGGTGAGGCGAGTCCAACTGGAAATCTGAGTGTGTTCCTGCGCCACCTGGGACCCAGGGAAGCTTTGGAGGGACCCGCGTGTCCCATTGCTGGGACAGCCCTGCAGGGAGCGCAGACTCTGGCCAGAGTCTGATTCAGGAAGCAGGCCAGTGCTGCCGGCCAGGCTGGTCCTGGAGGCCAAGGTGGTTCTAGAAGTTGTTTGTGGGAGATTCTGCAAGCGGATTGCCGGGTCGGGTTCCGGGGACGGCTTCGAGGGAAGGTTCTGGAAGCAACTTCTGCCTCTGTGACAGCGGACCATGCAGACAACACCCTGGCTGGGGTCAGGGCCGAGCCCGCGTCTGCGAGCAAAGAGAGCAGGCATTGATGAAGGACTGGCACCAGCGCTTGCTCAACACACGCGTTAAGAACCCCATTGCGAACATTTCTTCGGACAAGCTCCTCGGAGCGCCCTGTTGCCTTGGGGGCGGGACCCAACGGCGCAGGGCAAGCTCGGGGAGTCGGCTCAGCGAGCCGACCACGCAGGCGCCTGGAAGGTCGGGCTGGCTGCGTTTGGGAGTTGCTTTTTTCCTTTTTCCCCAACTTTTCCGCACGCTGAGCGGACGCCGGGGCGCATGCGCAGTCCGCACCCCGCCCGGCCGCGCGGCTTTGGTCCGGGCGGTTGCCAGGGGCGACCGCATTCCCCAGAGACTCTGTGGTCGGGTGGGCGGGGCCCGGCCTACCCCAGCCCTCCTTCCTCGCGCTCTGGTTGGCTGTGACTGCTGTTCGTTGGAGCCGTCGCGGCCGCCGATTGGGCAAAGACAAGTTTCGCACGCTCGGCTCGGCCCCACGCCCCTTCAGCCGGCCCGCGCCCGCCACCCGGGAGGAGAGAACAGCGGGGGACCCGGCGCAGCGCCTGGGAGGGACCTGCGCCGGCCTCGGCTTCCAGGCGGGCTCGGCCCGAGCGGCGGGCGGCGATGATCCCCGAGGAGAAGCTGGACGGCCCGGGCGCCGGCGAGGAGAGCGCGAGGCTGCAGGAGGCAGGCAGCGTTCGCAAGGTGGGCGCGTCCGCGGGGATGGAGGTCTCCGGGAGGAGGGGTCCGCGACCCCCAGCCCGCTTTTGCCCGCCACCCGCGGCCGGAGGGTGCGGGGCTGCGGAGTCGGCGCTGGCTTCTCAGGTCTGAGCGCGCGGCAAGACTTCTGGCAGTCCCCCATTTCACTGGACCCTAGAGGCAAGCCGGGCTTACCTCTGGGGAAACTGAGGCTCGGCTTAGAGCCCGAGCCCGCGTTGCGTGCCTGTGCTGGGCTCCTCTCTTGCGGGTTTGGGCTCATCCTGTGCCGCCCAGGAATGGGTGGGAGCGCAAGTATAGCTCCGTTTTCTCCGCCGCTCCGGGGGGGCGCTTCTGGGGGGGGGGGCGTTCTATGGCAGGTATTAGGCTCCATGTGTGACAGCCCGTGATCCTCGCGCTAGTTCCTGGTGCCCGTCATTCCTCCTTTCCCAGCTTTTCCCTCCCTCTTCCCAGAGCTGCTCAGCTTTGCCCTGGGCACCTGGCTGGGTATTTAATGAAACTTTCCGCGGCAGGCAGCCGGAGCCTCCCGGGAACAGGAAATGGCTGCAGGACTTCACAGATGGGCAGTTTGTCCTTTTCTCACTCCCCACGCACCTCCTCACCCTCTGAGGTCCCTAACCCTGGGGCGCTGACTAGGACTGTGGATCATTTGCAGGAGTACTGGGGAAGCTCTGTAAGGGGGGGTAGGAGGTGGAGACCTGGGCAGTCCGTCCTGGGAAGGAGGGGGCTGCTCCTCTCTGCAGCCTGGTGCTTAGGCGTGCCCAGGGGTCACCAAGAGGCCGTCCCGGTGTTCATACTCGGCCCATGAGGGGTGCTACATCGCTCAGAGTAGCTTCTGGCTTGGAGGCTGCAGGTTTCCCCCTTTCCAGCACACCTCTCCAGGAGCAGTGGACTTCGGAAACCAGACAAACGGTGTTAATGAAGATAGCCCTCCTAAGCTGATGGCCTCTGCCCAGCGCGTGGACCACCCCCTCCCCAGGCAGATGGACATAGCTGCTGGCCCAGAGCCTGCCGGAGCTTTGCAGTCGGGCCTGCAGAAGGGAGGGATATAGCTTCAACTGTGGCGTGGTTCTCTCTCCCCAGGTTCTCAGGCCTCCTGGAGGGGACTCTGTCCAGGGAAGTCTTCCCTGATTGATCCCTCTTGAGAACGCTGGAGTGTGGGGGACATGTTCAGTCATAATCCAAGGTGGCCATGCACCAGGAGCCTTCAATGTGGGAGGGTGTGAGGCCTTCTTTAGGGTGCCCTCTTCGAGGGACTGGGACAAGATATAGCCCCCAAGGGTCTGAAACTGCCCTGTGCCTGACAGTGGGGGGGGGGGGCACGCCAAGGAAAATAGGCCACATTTCCGCCAATAGGTGGAAGATGGTGGACACTGCAGGAGGCTAGCCTCAGCACTGCGTGAGGACAGCTTCCTGTCCCTGCATCAAGACAGGGTCCTGGGAGGCACTGGCCTCATCCCCGCTGTGCTCAGGGGCCGTGTGACCGTCTTTGGGGACGTTGCCCAGGGAAGGTGCACTCTGAGAAGTTATTCCTGGCTCCAGGGCTGGTGACTGTCCCAAACAGAAGGCCCCTAAATGGCCAGGAGGAGGCGTGGTGGCCCGGGGCCAGAGAGCTGCTCCAGCTCCCTACCCTGGCTCCTGCGGAAGCCCCTCACCTGCCCTGGCTGGAGCCTCCAATCACCTGTCTGCAGCATCACTGTGGCTAGGAGCCCCACATCTCCGCTTTCAACTGCCGTACAGCTCTCCTGCCCCAGGGCCCCCAGACGTGGGCAGCTGGCAGGATTGCCCCATATAATGAGGAACCATGGCTGAGGTGGGCAGTGGGCAGTCAGGAGGCCTGACCTGCTGCCTGTGAGCTGAGCGACCCTGGTTCTGTGGTTTGAGCCTCTGCCCAATGGGACCCCACAAGTAAACAGCTGGGATAGAGCCCATCCCAGAGTCAACATGGGCCAAGCGCCCCAAAGAGCAAGAGGGCTGGAGGGCCAGCCTCCAACACCCTGTAAGCAGGCCCTTTCCATTAGCACCTTGGCAAGAGGAGGGCTAGGTCATCCCCGCATGGCCATGTGGGAGCTCATGCTAGAATTCTGTGGGTAGAGTGGATTATGGGGGTTACGGAATGAAATTCCTAGGTGCAGAAGGGGGGGCGCCTGGGTGACTCAGAGGGTTAAGCATCCGACTCTTGATTTCAGCTCAGGTCATGATCTCAGGGTCGTGAGATCAAGCCCTGCTTCAGGCTCCACGCTCAATGGGGAGTCTGCTTGAGATTCTGTGTCCCTCTGCCCTTTCCCCCTACTATACATGCATATAAGCACTCTTTTTCTCTCTCTCTCAAATAAATAAATATTTTTAAAAAGATTTTATTTATTTGAGAGGGAGAGCACGTGCACAAGCAGGGGGAGCTGCAGGCAGAGGCAGAGGGAGAAGCTGACTCCCCGCTGGGCAGGGAACACGATGTGGGGCTGGATCCCAGGATCCGGGGATCCTGACCTGAGCCGAAGGCAGACACTTAACCGATGGAGCCACCCAGGTGCCTCCATAAATAAATATATATATTTTTTAAAGTGCAGAAGGATGTGTGGTGAGCAGTTGGCCACCTCCTGCCAGGGGCTCCCAGAGCCCAATCGCACTGGTACTGCTCCACAGAATAGACCCCGCTTCTTCTTGGGGCCGCGGTCCCGGCCATGTCCCGCACCTGCTATGATCCTCCTGGCCCCACTGCCCCCACTCCCCTCCTTCTGTGCTCGTGCCCCTCAGCCAGGCCTGAGCTGCCCCGGGCTACCTGTGGAGCGGGCTCTGGGGCCCGCGGCCTCCACTCCCACGAGTCTCCTGGCACTTGGAAGCTGTTGACAGAGGCCCGGCCTGGCCCCTGTGACCTGTAGCCTCTCCACAGGGCTCTGAGCCCCTGGCCCAGACACCGCATGGCCGCCCGCAGAGCCGCAGGGCCCGGGTCCACCAGCAGATCACGAAGGAGCTGCGCATGCGAACAGGGGCCGAGAACCTCTATAGGTAAGTGCCGGCGGCCACCTCCGTCCCTCAAGAGAGTGGCGCCGCTGCCGCCTGAGGCCCCCTGCAAGCCAGCCCATGCTGAGTAATGGACGTGAGGCAGTGACCTGGGTAGGTGCCCGCTCTCGCGGTCTGGTTTGGGAGAGGGACATGTGAGTAGGTGACGATGGCCGTTGTGGGCTCCCAGGAGGAGGGGCTGGACATCCACTGGGGTCTGGGGCAGCGTTCAGCTGAGAAATCCTCACAGACCACCCAGGCTCCTAGCTTGGCGGACCTCACTGGCAGGGGTCAGCTCAGGGCCAGCCAAGGGCCATGTGGGGCCAGAGGGGGCTGGTGTGTGCGGGGGAGGGGGGCTCTGACTTCTACGTGGTGACCTGCAGGGGTTTCTCAGGCAAGGCACTCTTTAGGCCGAACTGTGACAGTTGTCCCAAGACTGGGGACCTGGGAAAGTAACCTCTGGGTTGAAGGGGTGCCTCCCCTTAGAACAGTGAGCTGCACATCTGCTTGGACCTTCAGCCATGTCTCCGTGAGCCCACTCTGGGGGCGATGGCCCAGGGAGATGGTCCAACCTGTCAGAGCCCCAGCCACTGTGTGCAGGGCCCAGCTGACAGGTTCTGGGATGGGGGTCTGCTGGACCCAAGGGGGTCCTCCGTTTCCTTGGCCACCCTGCATCCCTGTCCAGCCCATCTCTGCTCTCAGCCTGGCCTTCCTGGGGACCCATTACCCCTTCTGTCAGGTGCCCAGATGTAGACACAGAGAGGGTCTGACCCTCACCTGTCCAGGAAAGCTGGTTTTGCATTGCCGTGGAGGGCAGGCGAGAGCCTGTGTCCAGGGAGAGTGGTAGTGAGAGGCGAGAGCCTGTGGCCTGGAAGGTCTGGGTCTGGGTTGATGTGTCCTGGGCCAGAGGCACCATCTGTATGCATGGACAGGAATCAACACCCACTGTAGGGGGACTCAGAGAAGAGGGAGGTCATAGGGTGGGCCCCAGACCCCAGCGCTGCCCCCCGTGGGGGCTGGGCCCGTGAGCACAGCATGCTGGGAGGGGGCTCTGGAGCCCCGGCTGGGGCAGGGGCTGTGGCAAGGCCCAGGTGCCTGCGGTCTGCCTGCAGAGCGGGGGTTCAGCTCACCTCGGCCTCCCCAGAGCCACCAGCAACGCCCAGGTCAGGGAGACAGTGGCCCTGGAGCTGAGCTACGTTAACTCCAGCCTGCAGCTGCTGAAGGAGGAGCTGGAGGAGCTCAACGGCAGCAGCGTGGAGGCTGACCCGCCCGGGAGGTGTGTGTATGCGCGTGCGAGGACACGGGCCGGCCCGAGGGGTGCGTGTGTGCGCGTGTGCGTGTGTGCACGTGGGACCGTGGGATCCAGGTCAGAGGCTGAGTGAGTGCACACATGTGAGGACACCATCCAGACATCCATGTGCTGTGGGCTGCGTATGTGTGCAAGACGCGTGTCAGAGTCGAGGAGAGGGGGTTACGTGTAGCTGGGGAAGTAGGGAGTGGCCGCTGGGGACAGCAGGTCCAGTCTCAGAGTCTGGGCTTCGTGGCTGTGGTTGCAGTGAAGGTATCACTGTTCCTATGATCCCCCTGGGGCTGAAGGAGACCAAGGAGCTGGACTGGTCCACACCCCTGAAGGTAAGTGCTGACCTATGACCCTGGGGTCACACCCTGCCCCGGGGTCTGAAGGGATCTTGGAGGCTCCTGGTCCAGCCGTTTCATTGAACAGATGAGGAAGAGGCCCAGAGGGACTGGTTGGGTGGGCTTTGAAGAAGAGCCCCCAACGTGGGATAGGTGTGGTGGAGCCAGTCATCCTGCTGGAAGCCCAGGCCGGCGACAGGGCTCCCTGACCCTCACTCTGAGAACCCCACTGGCTGGGGGCCCCTCCAGTCAGAGCCTCTGCTGCACAAAGCTCCTCGGGGTTCGTGAGCCAGGCTGCCTGGGGGTGGCTAGCCACTGCCCAGCAGGCGCCCCGCCTGTCAGGCGGCAGAGAGCGCCTACTTTACTGGGGTAACGGGATCGTGCGCCTCCGAAGCCCGTGTCTGCGGGGCGGGGACCCACCTCCACTCGCACCAGTCCTTACCCCTTCTCTGGGGGCCCCTGGCCTTCCCTTCCGCTGCCCGTCTTTGCCCGCGTGGGGCTGGGGGACCAGAGAAGGCCGGCACCTGCCCCTCCCCCAACCAGGAGCTGATCTCTGGGCACTTTGGAGAGGACAGTGCCTCCTACGAGGCCGAAATCAGGGAGCTGGAAGACCTGCGGCAGGTAGGTGGGCTCTTCCCCTCCTCTCCCCTCCTCTTTCCTTCCCTCCCCTCTCCTCCCCGCCCCTCCCTGCCCCACCCCTCCCTGCCTGGGAGACCAGCCACTCCCAGTTCACACAGAAGGGAAACCGGGACTCAGGAACAGAAGAAAGGAGCTGAGCGTAGGCATTCAGAGGGCCGAGTGCCCACCTGGGGCAGCTCTGGGGATAGTAGAGACACAGGCACAGACACACGCAGGGCACGCAGACAGCTCTGTGCCTGCTCACCGCCTTCTGCTGGCCCTTTGGGAATGGCCGCTCTGTGCCTGTCCCCTCCCAGGGACCCTGCCTGGGCCCCTGCCTGGGCCTCTGCCTGTGCTCCTCACGGGCTCCGGGCCCAGGACGGGACCCACACGGCCCCAGAGAGGGCTGATGTGCGTCAGCGTGGCCTTGCCCTGCCGGACCCTGGAGCGCTGCCGTGGGGCCGTGACGTCCGAGGGGGTCCCCGGGGGGTGTGCCTGGGGTGTGGGGGCAGCTGGCATCTACCCTGCAGGCCATTCGGACCCCCAGCCGGAGCGAGGCGGGCCTGCAGCTGCTCATGGCCTACTACAACCAGCTGTGCTTCCTGGACGCGCGCTTCGTCGCCCCTCCCGGGAACCTCGGGCCGCTTTTCCACTGGTAGGGCTGGGGGGGTGTCTCTGAACTCCCCTGACAGCACCCCAGGGCCCTTTCTGAGACTACGGCTGCTCACTGTGGGAACTCCACCCAGCCTAACCCAACCCACAGGTATGACTCGCTCACGGGGGTCCCGGCCCAGCAGCGGGCCCTGGCCTTCGAGAAGGGCAGTGTGCTTTTCAACATCGGGGCCCTCCACACCCAGATCGGGGCTCGCCAGAACCGCTCCTGCCCCGAGGGCACCAGGCGCGCCATCGAGGCCTTTCAGAGAGCTGCTGGTGAGGGCAGCCCAGGCCCCACACCCCACAGCCACAGTCAGGGTGCACGTGTGTGCACATCTGGGGTCAGAGCTGGGGCGGGGGCGGTGGGATGGCCCCCAGTGTGAGGGGATCACCCCTTCCTGGGGGATGCGGGGCTCTGGGGGTGCGGCCAGGCCACCCTGCCCGCCTGCTGTGAGCGCCCCTCCGCAGGGGCCTTCAGCCTCCTGAGGGAGAACTTCTCCCGAGCACCCAGCCCTGACATGAGCCCGGCCTCGCTCTCCATGCTGGAGCAGCTCATGACAGCCCAGGCCCAAGAGTGCATCTTTGAGGGTCTCTTGCTGCCGTCCCCTGAAGCCCCCCGGGATTGCCTGGCCCAGCTACACCTGGCTCAGGAGGCTGCCCAGGTGAGGACAGAGAGCCTCTATTCCATGGGAGACCTGGCCACGCTGCGGTGGCTGGGCGAGGAGGAGGGCCTGGGTCGGGGTCCGTGCAGGGGGAGGCAGTGTGCGGTGGCTGTGTCTCCTATTGACTTCCAAAGCTGGCTGTTGTCCTGGTCTCTGGAGCTGGTCAGGACCTTAGAGTTCTGAGTCCTTGCCACTGGGGCAGCACCAGTCAGAGCAGAAACGCGGGCCCAGAGCCCTGAGCTTGGCTCAGCTCAGGGTGTGGGGTGGGGCCCCTGGGCCTTGGGGCAGGGCAGGTAGCGGCCAGGCCTCTGAGGGAGGGGCAGGGTGGCTGCTGGGCTCATGGTGGAGCCCCCGAGGAGACCCCAGCGCCCTGCACGTGCGCCGGCAGGTGGCAGCCGAGTACAGGCGGGTGCACCGGACCGTGAGCCAGCCCGCTGTCCGAGATTACGTGCCCTTCCCCTGGACCACCCTGGTGCGCGTCAAGGCAGAGTACTTCTGCGCCCTGGCCCACTACCACGCGGCCGTGGCCCTCTGTGACAGCCCCGGTGAGTGCCCTGGCCCACCCGTCTGTGTGCTGGCAGAGGCCCCCGCGTGGAGGGGCTCACAGCCCTCTCTGGTCCCCAGCCGCGGCCGAGGCAGACTCCCCAGCATTGCAGCAGGCCTTCCTTGGGCTCGCGGCCACGTCGGAGCCCTGGGGCGCTGTGCTGCCTCAGGGGCAGGAGGAGCGCAGGAAGCTGGGTGAGGCGGCCTCGTGGGGAGGGTGCTGGGGCTGCCGAGGGGGACTGAGTGCCCCGTCCTTCGTGAGTCGCCTCTTCCAGGCATGCCTGGTGTCCCAGCACGGGCGGGACGGTCGCCAGCTCGCTTCCTGGATGTCCCCTGCTTGGGGGCTGACTGCCAAGCTAGGGGGGTAGCCCGGGCACGTGTGGGCGCTCACGGGAGGCAGCTTTTCCGTGGCCTAGGCTTCCGCACCTGCAGCTCGTCCTCAAGCAGGTGGATCCAGAAGCCCTCCCCTGCCCTCTTGCTGCGTCCAGGGCTGGGGAACCCGGGGTTCGGCCCTGGGCCAGGTGGGCTTAGGGCCCTGATGCCCCCTGTGCATGGGACAATACGTCCCCACTCTGTCCTGCGCAGGCAAGGCCCACCTGAGGCGCAGCGTCCTGGGCCAGGAGGAGGCGCTGCGGCTGCACGCGGTGGGCCGCGCCCTGCGCAGGGTCGATCTGCTGCAGGCTGTGCTGGCCCAGGCGCTGCAGCGCTCGCTGGCCAAGTACTCCGAGCTCGACCGCGAGGACGACTTCCTGGAGACCACAGAAGCTCCTGACATCCAGCGTGAGCGGCCCGGCCCCTAGGGACGGGTGTGTCCAGCCTGCGCGTGGCCGTGGGCTCAGGCCCGTCACTGCCTTTAAAGCGCACAGAGCTGCGGGCCTTGAAGGAGCCGAGCCCCTGGGAGGAGCCCAGTGGGCATGTGGGGAGGCTGCCCCCTGTGGCCTGGGAGGCAGATGTCCACAGGCCAGCCACCCGGCATCTCCTGCTTACAGGAGCCGGCAGGCGCGGCTGGAGAGCGGGGACACCCAGGAGCCCCCGTGGTGGGGGGAGCAGCCAGGCCCGAGAGGGCTGCAGGGGGCCAGCGTGCCTTGAGCAGGTGCTCCTTGGGCCGCTCGCTCTGCTCTGGCTGACCAGGTCCTGGCTGTGTCTGGGAGCCTGAGTGTCCGCGAGCCTCAGTCTTGGCCCCGTCCTCCCTTTGCCTTTGTCATTTCAGCTAAAACGCAGCAGAAGCCAGAGATCAGGGCGCCCAGCTTCTCCACGGTGAAGGTGACCGATATCTTCCACCGGCTGGTGAGCACCCCCTGCCCAGGTCACCCCTCCCCAGCTCAGCACAGGCGGGTTGAGGCCAGTAGCCCAGCCCTGCCTTGGGTGAGGACCCCAGACAGGCCGTGATGGTGGCCCAGCCCTGCCCAGTCCCTTTGCCACACCTGGTTTCTGACCTGAGACGTAGAGACTGGGTGAGAGGGGCTGTGGCGGCTCGGGCAGGCCGCTGACACCCCTTTGCCCCTCCCCCAGGGGCCCCTGTCTGTGTTTTCAGCCAAGAACTGCTGGCGGCTGGTGGGGCCTGTCCACGTGACCCGCGGAGAGGCTGGCTTCGGCCTCACGCTGCGTGGAGACGCGCCTGTCCTCATCGCCGCTGTCATCCCCGGGGGCCCGGCCGCGGTAAGGCCCCTGCCCCACCCTCGGGGCCAAGTTCCTGGGATGAGCAGAGGCAGCTTGTGAGGAGGGGGCAGAGGGGACTGTGGGCAGAGGGGCGGGTGCCCGTGCAGCACTCTCGACCGCCCCGTGTCCCTGCAGGCGGCCGGACTGCGGGAGGGCGACTACATCGTGTCTCTGAACGGGCAGCCCTGCAAGTGGTGGAGGCACGCGGAGGTGGTGGCGCGGCTGAAGGGTGTGGGCGACGAGGGCGCGAGCCTGCAGGTGGTCACCCTGCTGCCCAGGGCGGAGCCCCCCGGCACGGTGAGCCCTGGGGGCCCCAACAACCCCAGATGCCCAGAGGCCATGGGGAAGAGAGGGCCTCATGTGGGTGCCAGCAGCGGCCATCTTCGCCGTGGCCCCCACCTGGCGGCAGCCCCTGCCGTCCACGGGCCTCTGTGTGCCCACACTCCCCGATGCTTGGGGCCGCGGTGCTGCTGCGAGAGCTGTTTCGTGGCCTTCACCCACCCCAGCGTGGCCTCCGGTCCTCACGGGCCCCCTGGCTCGTCCCCGACGGGCCCGTTGCCCCCCTCCCCCCGGTCCCGCTCCCTGGCTGGCCACGGGCAGATGAGGGCCAGGGGTGCTGACGGCGACTCATCTCTATCCCGACTGCAGACGCAGCACCGGCCAGCCCTGGGGGGGCTTCTGAGGAACCAGGAGTGTGGGTGGGAGACGCCAGCTGCAGCTCGAGTCAGCCCCAGGCCCTTCCTTGGCTGGAGCCGCAAGGCCAAGAGGGGGAAGACCAGAGGGAGGCTGTCCCCACAGCCCTGAGCTGTGTGCCACCCTCCCCCTGTGGGTGCCCAGTGCCCCCACACGCCCCGTATGCCCTCCTCATCCTGAGGGACTTTCAGGCCAGTTCACTGCCCCACCCAGTGCCCGAAGCTGCCCATTAAAGACCACGTCACATGAAGTGTGTCTGAGCCCAGTGCTGGGGCCCGGGTGCTGTGCCCACACACGGGAAGGGTCACGGCTGCTCTGGGCATGGAGTCCCCGATGCCCGAACGCTGCCTTGGGGCTG
>NW_024427107.1:79534406-79563869 GCF_017311325.1 Ursus maritimus
CCTAGGCTTCCGCACCTGCAGCTCGTCCTCAAGCAGGTGGATCCAGAAGCCCTCCCCTGCCCTCTTGCTGCGTCCAGGGCTGGGGAACCCGGGGTTCGGCCCTGGGCCAGGTGGGCTTAGGGCCCTGATGCCCCCTGTGCATGGGACAATACGTCCCCACTCTGTCCTGCGCAGGCAAGGCCCACCTGAGGCGCAGCGTCCTGGGCCAGGAGGAGGCGCTGCGGCTGCACGCGGTGGGCCGCGCCCTGCGCAGGGTCGATCTGCTGCAGGCTGTGCTGGCCCAGGCGCTGCAGCGCTCGCTGGCCAAGTACTCCGAGCTCGACCGCGAGGACGACTTCCTGGAGACCACAGAAGCTCCTGACATCCAGCGTGAGCGGCCCGGCCCCTAGGGACGGGTGTGTCCAGCCTGCGCGTGGCCGTGGGCTCAGGCCCGTCACTGCCTTTAAAGCGCACAGAGCTGCGGGCCTTGAAGGAGCCGAGCCCCTGGGAGGAGCCCAGTGGGCATGTGGGGAGGCTGCCCCCTGTGGCCTGGGAGGCAGATGTCCACAGGCCAGCCACCCGGCATCTCCTGCTTACAGGAGCCGGCAGGCGCGGCTGGAGAGCGGGGACACCCAGGAGCCCCCGTGGTGGGGGGAGCAGCCAGGCCCGAGAGGGCTGCAGGGGGCCAGCGTGCCTTGAGCAGGTGCTCCTTGGGCCGCTCGCTCTGCTCTGGCTGACCAGGTCCTGGCTGTGTCTGGGAGCCTGAGTGTCCGCGAGCCTCAGTCTTGGCCCCGTCCTCCCTTTGCCTTTGTCATTTCAGCTAAAACGCAGCAGAAGCCAGAGATCAGGGCGCCCAGCTTCTCCACGGTGAAGGTGACCGATATCTTCCACCGGCTGGTGAGCACCCCCTGCCCAGGTCACCCCTCCCCAGCTCAGCACAGGCGGGTTGAGGCCAGTAGCCCAGCCCTGCCTTGGGTGAGGACCCCAGACAGGCCGTGATGGTGGCCCAGCCCTGCCCAGTCCCTTTGCCACACCTGGTTTCTGACCTGAGACGTAGAGACTGGGTGAGAGGGGCTGTGGCGGCTCGGGCAGGCCGCTGACACCCCTTTGCCCCTCCCCCAGGGGCCCCTGTCTGTGTTTTCAGCCAAGAACTGCTGGCGGCTGGTGGGGCCTGTCCACGTGACCCGCGGAGAGGCTGGCTTCGGCCTCACGCTGCGTGGAGACGCGCCTGTCCTCATCGCCGCTGTCATCCCCGGGGGCCCGGCCGCGGTAAGGCCCCTGCCCCACCCTCGGGGCCAAGTTCCTGGGATGAGCAGAGGCAGCTTGTGAGGAGGGGGCAGAGGGGACTGTGGGCAGAGGGGCGGGTGCCCGTGCAGCACTCTCGACCGCCCCGTGTCCCTGCAGGCGGCCGGACTGCGGGAGGGCGACTACATCGTGTCTCTGAACGGGCAGCCCTGCAAGTGGTGGAGGCACGCGGAGGTGGTGGCGCGGCTGAAGGGTGTGGGCGACGAGGGCGCGAGCCTGCAGGTGGTCACCCTGCTGCCCAGGGCGGAGCCCCCCGGCACGGTGAGCCCTGGGGGCCCCAACAACCCCAGATGCCCAGAGGCCATGGGGAAGAGAGGGCCTCATGTGGGTGCCAGCAGCGCCATCTTCGCCGGGCCCCACCTGGCGGCAGCTCCTGCCGTCCACGGGCCTCTGTGTGCCCACACTCCCCGATGCTTGGGGCCGCGGTGCTGCTGCGAGAGCTGTTTCGTGGCCTTCACCCACCCCAGCGTGGCCTCCGGTCCTCACGGGCCCCCTGGCTCGTCCCCGACGGGCCCGTTGCCCCCCTCCCCCCGGTCCCGCTCCCTGGCTGGCCACGGGCAGATGAGGGCCAGGGGTGCTGACGGCGACTCATCTCTATCCCGACTGCAGACGCAGCACCGGCCAGCCCTGGGGGGGCTTCTGAGGAACCAGGAGTGTGGGTGGGAGACGCCAGCTGCAGCTCGAGTCAGCCCCAGGCCCTTCCTTGGCTGGAGCCGCAAGGCCAAGAGGGGGAAGACCAGAGGGAGGCTGTCCCCACAGCCCTGAGCTGTGTGCCACCCTCCCCCTGTGGGTGCCCAGTGCCCCCACACGCCCCGTATGCCCTCCTCATCCTGAGGGACTTTCAGGCCAGTTCACTGCCCCACCCAGTGCCCGAAGCTGCCCATTAAAGACCACGTCACATGAAGTGTGTCTGAGCCCAGTGCTGGGGCCCGGGTGCTGTGCCCACACACGGGAAGGGTCACGGCTGCTCTGGGCATGGAGTCCCCGATGCCCGAACGCTGCCTTGGGGCTGCCCTGGCCTCACATATGCCCCAAGTGCCCACCCGAGGAGGGCAGCCCCCCAGCTGAAGGGGAAGGGCTCGGGTCATATGTTGGCAGTGGGTCCCTGCAGCCCAGATCCTCACTCCCCCTCGTCCCCTGCCCCCGAACAGACCATACCCTGGCCACACCCTCCCTCAGAGCTGGGTCAGCCCCAAGCCAGGCTGGTGCTGTGACTCCCTCCAGGTACCCCTCCACTGGCCCAGCTCACCCGGCACCCCAGGGGCCAGGTGGGGCTCTGGGGTGCCTACTGCACTGTCTGCCCTCTGGGCAGTGTCCCAGCTAGGCCCACCCCACTATGCCTTTTGCTGTCCCCTCTGCTTCTGTTCTTGCTGTCCCTTCATTCTGTCTGACACCCAGCCCCATGGCTGCTGTCCAGGCTTCCTCCGCTCTTCCCACCGAGCCTGGCCCCCCGCGCCACCCCTAGCCCGCCAGCTCCGTCCACCCTGGCAGGGCCCTGGGGTCTCCAGAGGGCTGGGGGCACAGGGGTGGGCGGGGGAGAAACCCCTGGGAGCGATGGGCTGGGCTGGGGGCCAGGCCTGGGGCCAGACTGGCCAGGTGTCCGCATGGCCACCAGGGGGCGGCCGCTGCCTGCTCGAGCGGCCGCTGGAGACAGCGTTTGGAGAGGGACGGCCGCAGGCGCCGGAGACCAGAGACCGTGGAAGCCCACCTGCGAGCGGGGACCCCCGCTTCTCCTTGCACGCTCTCGTCCCTGTCCCCTCCGTGGGAGCGGCGCTGTCCTGGTCTCCGGCCACCCTCCACTCCCCTCCCCTCCGTCATCTGTAGTATTAACCGCAGGGTGGGGGTGAGTGGGTAGGGGTGCCGAGTGGGGGTGGCATGGAGGTTTAGGAGGGCTGCCTTCTGGAGAGGGGCAGGGCTCGCCCGTCTGCCGTGGCCTGGGCGGAGGGCGGCCAGGTGCAACCCTTCCGACCCACCTGCTCTCCCTGAGAGGACGCCCCTCTCGGCAGAACCAGCCAAGGTCACCTCGGCACTTACTAATTCGATTAATAAAACTGCGTCAAGGAGGCCATTACCTGCTAATCAGGGATGATGGGGCTGGCGGGTCTCGTCCAGGAGGGTGCTGCGACTCCCCTACCTCTGGCGGCCAGTCCAGACCCAAGAGGGCGCGTGGGCTGGGGACAGAACCTGCCGCCCGTCTCTTGCACCCGGCTGGGGGGGAGGGGGCCCTTTGCAGAGACTGCCCTGCTCCCCACCACAGACAGCCCGTGGTGCCCGCCCTCTGGCCCCTGTGCCTGGGGTTCCTTGCAGCCAGAGCCGCTGGGGCTGGGACCAGGCTCCCTGTCTGGCAAAGGGGTCAGGGCAGCCCCGTGCTTAGGAGCTCCCCAAGGATCTCTGAGGCCCCGCTGCCAAGGTGCCGCCCCCTGGGTTGGGTGCTCCTAGGGTCAAGCTCTGGGCTGCGGGAGGCGGTGCAGGGCCCATCGTTCACCCAGGCCGGGCAGGGACGGACATCGAGTGGAGTCACCTCTCCTGGCTGTTACAAACCTCCTTTCCAGAGAGGGAAGTGTGCGGTGAGCGAGGGGTGCAGACCCGCGAGAGTCACCCAGGGCCAGCCAGGAGCTCAGTCCGCATGTTCCGGCCACTGGNGAGGCCTGCCAGTGTTTCTGGGCTCGGAGAAGGGGAGGGGTGTCACCCTGTGTCCACCCACACTGCGGTGGGCAGGAACCGACCACCCTGTCCCGCACCCCCCCCCACCGCGTTCCCCAGGCCACCCCCGTGGTTGAGCTGGCGGAGCCCCAGGCCAGCAGCAGGAGCTGGCCCCCACCTGAGTGGCCTTGGCGCTGGCGCTGAGGGTGAGCACCTCCCCAAGCCTGAGTGGAGGTGGCCCAGCAGCCCGGGAGGCCTGGGTCTGTCCTGCTGGAGCGATGGTCACACACGGGAGAGCCCACCTTGGCCAAGGCCTCTCTCAGCTCCAGTGGCTGCCCCCACACCCCGGCCCATCCACTCTGCTCTGACGTGTGTGGGGAGCCCACCTGCCCCCACGCCTGCCCTCTGCCTGTGCTCTCGGGCCTTCTCGGTCCTGCTGGAACCTTCTCAGCCTTCCTCGGATATGGCCGCGCTTCGTGGTGTGGGCTCCAGCCCCACTTCCTGGCTCAAGCGCATCACAGATGTCTGTGTCACAGACGGGCCACGGGCAGGCACCACACCATCTCTTCCACAAGTTCCGTGGATACCTGGGAAGATTCAGAGACCCGGTGGGAGTGTCCCACACATGTGCCCCTGGGGAGGGAGGGTCAGCACCCAGGACTGCCCCAGGGAGCAGCAGCACCCTGCCTCTCTCCCTGGCACCCAGCACAGAGCAGGCCAGTGGGTGGGCCACGTGGGCACGGATGGCCCCGTGTGCCTGGGCAGCACCGTGGCCCATGCAGGGACATCTCGTTTTCCAGAGTGGTCCCCCCGGGCAGGGAGGTCAGGGCTGAGTGCTCGGTGATCCTTTTTGCTTTGCCAACAGAAAACTGCCGAGAGGGGGAAAGGCAAACTCCGTTTCGCTTGGGTCAGCAGAGAGCCTCGCAGAGATTAATGTGAGGAGAGGCGCAGCGGAAGGGAGCCCTGGTGGCGGCGTGGGAGGCTCGGGCTGGGATGGACTGGGGGGGCGGGGCCCCGCAGTGCACACGGGAGAGCTGGGAGAGGAGGGCGGGGGGTGAGGACCGCAGGGTGGGGGACCCCTTCCCTCCGCTCCCTGTCCCCTTCCACTCACTGTCCTCCAGGTCCCAGCTCACCCCACCCCCACCAGCTCAGCTTAGGGGCCTCTGCGGCAGCCTCAGTCAGGCCCCCATCCCCTAAGAGGCAGGGTTGGCCCAGGAACCTCCAAAGCTGGGCCTGCATCAATGCCACACCCCAGCCAGAAGGAACCCCGATAAGAGAGTGGCCTCCCCACCCTCGCCGCATTGGACACTGACTGCTGGGCTGCGGCCACGGGAGGCAGCACTCCGGGAACCCACCATCCGTTCATAAGGTGGTGAGATGCCCCGAAAGCGCATAGCTACCTGGGGGCCGGCCAGGGTGGCTCCAGAAGCGGGGTGTGTGGGAGGTGGTAAGTTTGAGAAGCAGCGGGAGAGCCAAGTTCATGGGCTGTGCCCTGGAGGCTGGGTCAGAGGTCTGGGGCGCAGGTGGCATGGAGGCCAGGAGGCGGGGCTCGAGTCGGCACGTCCTTCCCGAGAGGCCTGAGCCCAGAAGGCCCACGGCTGCGGTGCTACTCCAGGCAGGGCCTTTGCTGGAGAAGCTGCCATGAGCCGAACTTGCTCCCTGAACGCAGGGACCCAAGAGGGACCCCCAAGAAATACGTCCACCCAGAACCTGTGAACTCGCTCGCAGGTGTAATTGAGTAAAGAATCCCCAGAGGAGGTCATTCTGATGACCCAGACGGGCCCTAAGCCCCCCGACACATGTCCCTGTGGGAGACAGAAGAGGGGAACCGTGTGGAGTTGGGGGCAGAAGCTGCAGGGCTGTGGCCACCAGAAGCCGGAAGGGACAGGCCCGTGGAGGGGGGGGGGGGGGGGACAGAGAGAACACATCTCTGTTGTTGTAAGCCTCCAGGTTTACAGTCATTTATTAGAACGGCCACAGGAAGCCGGACAGCAGCCTCACACACATCCTCGAGGCTCTGGGCCTCAGTGCGTCCCTCTGTGGGATAGGACGTGACCCATGTTGGGTGGTGGGCTCAGCCCAGGCTGCCCAGGAGAAACACACCCCATGCCTGGAATCCCCTACCGCTCTGGGTCCTGAGGCAAATGGCCTGGACATTTGCGTTTGGGGCCGTCAGGCTGGAACCTGACCGAGCGAAGGAGGCAGCCACAGATGTCCCGCCCTGCCCCACTGGCCCTGCTCCCTTGGCCTCAGAGCACATGGGGCTGGCCCCCAGGAGGCAGAGCGGCTTTGAGCTGTGTCCCGACCTTGCAGACCGCCATGGTCCCTGCCATGCTGCTTCGTGTGGCCTCAGTGGGGCGAGGGTGGGGAGCGGTCACTGCTTATTGGGATTCCTTCTGGCTGGGGTGTGGCATTGATCCAGGCCCCACCAGAGGCTCCCGGGCCAACCTTGCCTTTTAGGGGATCGAGGATAGACTGGGGCCGGCGCAGAGGGGCCTGGGCTGCGTGGCTGGGGGGGCGGGGAACAGGCACCGAGGGCAAGGAAGAAGTCAGGGTCTGTAGGGCGGAGCTCCCCATGGCTGCTGAGGCCTCGGGCCAGGACTGTGCAGTCGTTTGGGGCCTGTGTGAAGCCACATCAGGGCCTCGGAACAGCCCAGCCAACCCTGGGTTGGCCCTGGCTGTGTGTGTTAGGGGGTGTGAGGCCTGGGGGGCTGGCCACGTTCAGCCCGGTGCCCGCCACGCACATAGCCCCGTGGCCACACCCTCTTCAAGCTTCACTTTCTCGCTCTGCGGCCAGGGGTCTGCGCTCACCTGGCACGCAGGCCAGTCGACCTCACCAAACTCCCACGTGGGCAAACAGACCCGTTTGGGACTGTCTGAGGAAGTGGAGCCGAGGCGCAAACGGCACGTGGCCCAGGTCAAGGTCTGCGTGCTCTGCGTGGCTCTCTGGGTGCTGGAGAAGCCAGGCTGGGGCCTGAAGGTGGGGCCCACCAGTGAGGGGTGGGGCTCGGCCCAAGGCCCCAGCTGGAAGGGGCTCAGCTGGCTGCAGACCCTGAAGGGCCAGGTGGTGGCAGGTGCGGGCAGAAGGGAGGCCCGAGGCCCAGGCAAGGCTGCCCCCAGCCAGGAATGGGGAGGTCGTACCAGGGCAGAGAGGAATTTTCACCAGTCCGTGTGGCCACTAGCTAGGGGGTAGAGGATGGGGAAGTGTCAGCAGGGGCCTGGGCCCCCCGGGAGATGCTGGCTCAGTGCTGCTGTCCCAGCAGGGTGAGGGTGGGCCTGGCCAGGGTTTGGAATGTGCGTGGGCCAGAGAGCGTTGGGTTTTGTCCCTACTGTCCACTGGGCGCCTCCATTTCCCAGCCTGAGGAGGAGACAGGGTGAGGGCTGACTCTCGCCTCCCTGCGTGACTCCAGCCTGCTCCTGGCTCTCTGTGGCCAGCTGCCTCCTGTGCAAGGGAGAGGAGGGGGAGCTCCAGGGCACTGCCTTAGACGCACCGTCAAGGCCACTGGGAAGCCACAGGCCCCTGGGGACAGCCCAGAAGGCCCCCGCCCCGCCCTGCATCTGCCTGGGTAGAACCACCTCTGCTCGGAGGGAGCAGGGCAGACAGCCCCGGGGCGACGAGAGCCACCTGGGGGCAGACGGTCCCTTGGCTCACAGTCCAGAAGGGGGCAGGGCAGAAAGGACGGTGCTGACCAAAGCACACGCAGAGCTCTGACCAGTTGGGGAAGATCTTTTACCTCTGGGGCTGCCCTTACCTGCCCCCCAAGGAGCACGTCCCTTCCAGGCGGGTGCCAGGGACCGTCACTTCTGTGCCTCTGACCCAGAGCGTGCATGACACTCCAGTGACGATGGGGCCCCCTCGCCCCAGCCCTGCCCCTCCTGAGGCTGTTCCCTACCGCCACCGGAGCTGGGCCAGTTCAGTGTCCCAAGCCCTCTCCCCTCCCTGCGCTGCTCCCTCCTCCCCCCCCCCCCCCCCCCCCACCCCCGCCACCGCCTATTGCTGGCAACCCCGCTTCCTCCTCCGTCTCATCTCCCCACCTTCCCAGCCCAGCCTTTCCTCTTCCAGGGAGCCTGGCCGCTCACTGGCACCCCCCCCCCGCCCCGCCCACGTCTGCTTGAGGAGCTCGAGCTTGAGGGTGGGGGCATCCTTCTCACTGCCGGGAACTGTGGCTATCGCAGGACGCAGGGAGGGGTGGGGCAGAGCTACCCACCTGGGCCTAGAGTTCTGCTCCAGAGGGGCTGTCCCCAGGGACACAGAGGGCGCCCCCTCCCACACTGCAGAGAAAGCAGCTGGGAACGTGTCTCTGGGCCTCAGTTTCCCTGCCTGAGCTCAGACTGTGACAAGAGGCTGTGGGGAGCTCTACCAGAGAAGGACAGTGTCGCCTGAGAGTCCTGGATCCCTCACGAGGGCACATGCTCGCAACTGAGTCTCTCCCCATGGCTCAGGATGAGCCCACCCGCCACGGCCCCGCAGACCCCCTGCACACCGGCACAGCACGGAGCAGGCAGGACAGCACGCAGCCTGGACGACCAGGTCAGCTGCAGGGAGGCAGGAGGGACCCTCTCCGCCTCCTGGGTCCTCCCCAGCCATGTGGGCCTTCAGAGGAGCACCTGCCCGCACAGCCTCTCCCCTCCCCTCCCCTCCCTTCCCACGCCTCAAGAACCCGCCCCAGAAGTGAGGCTGAGGGCCAGGTACGGTTGGACTGTGATTCCGGGAGGTCACGCAGATTTGACATGGGGTCAACTCAAGCCGGGACCCACTAGTCCTGGACACCGGCTGTGGGGCCTGGCCTGGGGCGGGAGGGTTACCTGAAGCCCTGGGAGACGGTGGATGGGCTGGAGGGTCAGGGACAGTCTGGAGACCTGGGGGGAGGAGGGGAGCAGGGGACGGTGTACCAGAGCAGAGACGGGGGCTGCTGAGGGGGCGAGGGGGAGACGGTGGGGAGAGAGCAGGGGAGTGGGAGGACAGGAGGGGGTCAGCTCTGCCGCCTAGGCCAGGCTGGTGGGAGGAGGCTGGACCAAAGTCCTGGGCAGGTCCCACTAGCGCTCAGCCCCTCTGGGGTCAGGGAGGCGGGCCTCTGCAGGTCACCCCTTCTGGGAGTGGGGTCTCCCACATGCCCCGCCCCGGGGGGCAGCACGGTCAGCAGCCGGCGGCAGCTCTATGCCCAGGCCCACCCTGGGCCATACATAATGCAGTATTTACCTGGAGATGATTGGCAGCCCCCCAGCCTCCTCAGCTCCCCCGCCTCCCCCCACCCCCGCCCTCCCCGCCCGACGACGACGACGACGAGCCAGACGTGCATTAAGGCAAGAGTGACTTATCGAGCTGTCAGGAGGAGCGTTTTAAGACAGAATTATAGGGGAGAGGAAAAAGATTTTTACCAAATTAATGAAAAATCAATCTGGCCTCAAAAATCCATTAGCCGTCATAATGTGCCGGTTACAGGCTGGGCCGCACGATCCGATGGCCGCCGTTAAATACCGCGGCGCCCCCTCCCGCCGGCCATTCATTACCCCACAGTGCTTACTTCTGAGAGTGACACCTGCCGCCCCCGCCCCCGGCACCCAGTCTCAGCTGGTCCAGGGCTCCTCACCCCAGAGCCCCTCGGAGAGCCCAGCCCTGGGCACCGTCCGGCGAGTCAGCCTGGGTTCCCCCAGTACACAGACCCAGAGACCCCGGAGATGGGGTGGTGAACGTGGTATAGATGGGACAGGGGATGCTGACTGGTGACGTGCTGGTGGGGGTGGCGTCCGCGGTAACGGGGTGCAGGGGCTGGCCAGGTGGTGGCGAGGGCGGTCCACGGTGACTCTTCGTGGCCTGAAGTCTGTGGTGCCGAGGTCAGTGTCTCCGGGGACGGCGGCTGTGGTGGACAGTGCTGAGCTGTGGGTGGTCTGCAAGGAAGGCAGGGTCCCTACAAGAGCAGGGGGCTGGCGTGCTCCTCCCAGCACACAGGTGGGCAGCTGGGCAGGAGGCCCTGGGCTCTGTCACAGCGTGGAGGTCACGGGGACCCAGGCTGGGACAGCAGGAAGGTTCTGGCTGACGCCGGAACTCGGGCGCTTGGAGCGGACCCGTTCCCCACTAAGAGGAAGGGGCCAGGCCCAGAAGCAAGCTGCTGACACCCTCTGGGCCTGGCGGGGGTTTGTGCTGGCTGGAGGCTGGGTCGGTTTTCCATTACTTCGGCATCTCCCTCTTGTTCTCCTGGAGCCCTGCCTTAAAACTGCTGGCCTGACAGCGGCATCTGTCGTCTGCCCCTCCCACTCTGAGTCCTCTCAGAGGCGAGGCTAGCTCCCCTCCTATCCCCTGACACCCACCTCCCTTGGGCCGGGTCTCAGGCAGGCAGGACCCGCGGGGAAAGCCCAGGGCCCAGCAGGGCGGGGAGGGCAGGTGGCCCCCTCACCTGGGTCCCTCTCCTCGGGGCCCCTGGCATGAGCTTGCTCCAGTCCCGGCCACATGGCCTCTGGTCCACCTGGCCTGGCTCCCGCCCGCCCCCCCAGCCGTCCCCTCGCCTGTCCCCCCCGCCTGTCCTAAAATCTACAAGGAGGTCCTCTTCCCTGAGGCTCCTGAGGTGCCGTGTTCCACGTGCCGCGTGGGCATTCCTTCACCCGTTCATCCCGTCCCTGTCCTGGGCTTGCCCTGCTGGCTGCCAGCTGCCCAAACGGGGCTCAGTCCCGGCCCCTGCCCCCTAGGAGTGGGTGGGCTGCTGGGGCCTGGCAGGGAAAAGGCAGGGCCCTTGGGAGCGGGGCCGGAGTCCGGGGCCAGTGAGAGGCAGAGTGGCGTCCCAGCTAGGGGGTGGGCTTGGAGCAGGTGGGGGTAGGAACCTGGGCCTGGGGATGTGGGTGGGGAAGAGTGTTTGGGGGCCTCGGGTCCTGGGGCAGAGCAGAGCCCAGGGAGGCTGGGGCCGCTGGAGGAACCCTGCAGGCCCCCCATACCACCTGCCAGCTTGGGTCTCGCTGCAGGAGGCCACGTGCCCAGGACCCTGCTGGTGGAGGGAGGTCCACTCAGGGCTCTTCCCTCCGGGTGGTTGTGACTTGGCCCTGAGCCATGAGCACCCAGGACGGGAGGCAGCGCCGCTCCCCAGCCCTGCAGGGCCTGGCCAGTGGGGCCGTCCACTCGGGGGGCTCTGCGCCATGGCTCCCGCTGCACACCCACCACTCACCCAGTCCTGCTGGAGCCAAACGGTCTGGTTGCGGCGGGTTGTGGTTTTGTGGACCAAATCCCAATTCATTAGTGGCATAGGTTGGGGCAGGAGGGTGGGTGTGGGCAGGGGGCCGAGGCCCTGTCTGCGGTTTTCTGGGTGGCCTGGCCGCCTGGCTCCAGAGGCTCCCAGACCTCACCAAGGGAACCTGCCTCCGATAATCAATCTGGTGGACGACGCGCACCAGCCATGAATCACTCAGGCTGGCAGAGGGCAGGCAGACCAAGGGGGGCCCGTGTGGAGCTGGCCCAAGGTGACCTGAGGCTAGTCCCGCCTCCGAGGGGCACCCAGGAGCCATGGGGGCCCAGGTCACAAGCCCACGCTTTCCCTGTCCGGGCACCTCTGCCGTTCCCTGCTCTGCTTCTGGGTCTCCCCGTGGGTTCTCCGCTCCCTGCTTCTGCCCGTCCTGGCCCGCGGCTGTGTCTCACGGAGCCCACGTTCCCCGCACCCCCAGCTCCGTCCCCTTCCCTCGCAGCTTCTGGGGGGGGGGGGTTGTATGTCCTCATACCTAAGAAGGTCTCGGGGGCCCAAGGACCCCAGGACAGGAGGGAGTCAGGCCTTTCCGGTCAGGGAGCCCCGGAGAACAGGCCAGCAGCATTGCCTGCTGGGTGTGGGGTCACAGCCCCATTCCTCGCTGGCGTGAGGGCCCCCTGCCCAGCAGAGACAGTGCTCTAGGGGCATCCTGGGGTGACGGCCGGGCCTGGGAGCTGGGCCGCTGTAGCCGGAGGAACACTGGCCGCCCAGTGCCGGGCAGGCCTCAGCTCTCCCCACTGGGACCCCGCCAGGGCAGCATCAGGGACTGCCTGGCCCCCAGGGTGGACCCAGAGGAACGTGGTGGGGGCAGGGAGGGGTGTTCATTACCACATCTGTACTCACCCCCCCGATGACACTGCATGGGTGGCCCCCACCTCCCTCAGGTCCCAGCCAGGCCAGCGTCCATCCGATCAATGGCCAGGCACATCCTGAGCCTGGGGCGGATCTGCTGACCCAGGCGGGCCAGCCTGCCCCATCCTGTCCCTGTCTCATCAATAGCGGATCATCCTGGCGCTGTCCTTGGCACCCTGGGGAGCCTCGGCAGGACAGTGGCTGGGCCCTGCAGCCACCAGGGGGCACAACCCTGAGAAAAAAGCGGGGGGTCAGCTAGTGGCCCCCCAGCCTCACCACCCTGCCCATCTTGCAGGTGGCCTCCAAGGCCCGGCAGGGTGGGCACCCCAAGGCTGCCCGGGGGCCTCTGAGAGGCCTCACTCCCGGGACTCCCGCCTTCCCTTTGGGACGGCTGATGGCTGACCTCTGAGCATCCCCTGTGGGGTGGAAGGCACGGGGCGGGGGGGGGGGCGGGGGGGAGACCTCAGCCTCCGACCAGGCCCCGGGGGCGCTCGAGGCCAGAGACCTTTCTAACTGGCAGGGCCGTCCCAGGTAACGCGGGGACATGGAGAGGTGAGCGCCCCTGTGGACAGGGCTGTCCACGAAGAGGCCAAATGGCCCTGATAGCAGACAGCCGGGGTGCTGCCTGGTCAGAGGGTCTGGTGCCCACAGGCCCCAAGAAATGGGGACAGAGCTCCGCACCCAGCATGCCCACGACCTTCCCGACTCCCTGTGAGCAGCCCTGGCTGGCCGGGCAGGGCTTCCTGCCCACATCACAGGGGGCACCCTGAGAAGAGATTGGCCGGCCTGGGGTCGAGGCAGCTGGGCCAGGCGCTGCCCTGGTCATGGTGCTGCGGCCAGAGCTCTCTGGCCTCAGGCCTTCCCACAGGCCCACTGGAGGGCTGACAGCCAGTGAGGGAGGGGGTCATGGTCAGGGCAGTGGGGCAGTCAGGAGTGTAGGGAGTAGGCAACCGGCCCCCCCCAAGACCCTCACCCCTGCCTCCTGACCCTCCCCTCCCTCTGGCCCTCAGCGCTTTCTGCCCTCAACAGCCCCCACTGCTCCCTCCATGGTTTCTCATGCACTGGGTCACAAATCCAGGCTCTGGGGGGTGAGGGGACAGGGTCAGGGTCGAGGAGCCCCCTCCCTGCCCCCTCCCTGCCCCTTCCCCTGCCCGACCTGACTCCCCAGGGGGCATCTCAGGTACTTCCCAGAATCTGGAGCAAGGCATCCCAGATGGGGAAGACCTCATGTCTGCCCCAAGCCCCGAACACAGCTGACCTTTCAGTTTTCCCCGGGGACCGTGCTGGGCACCGCAAAGCGGAACTGTGGGGACGGGGCAGGAGAGCGGGGCTCACACGTGCTCGCTCCCCTCGTGCCATGTCTGGGCCTGCGTGCTTTTCATGCACGTGATCTGTCCTTCAGTCCAACTTAATAAATGAGCTAACCACCAACCAGTTCCGGGCGGGCTGACCGGCTGCCGCAGGAGAGCCTGGGCGTCCGGCCCCCAGCTCAGCGAGCGCCCTGCTCGCGTGGACGGGGCCGGAGCGGGCCGGGGGCATCGGAGCCGCGCGGCCCAGGCGGCATCGGGGCTCGGTGTGCACGCAGCAGGAGGGAGTCACCCAAACGGGAGGCCCCGTTCTGATGGGAAGAGGGTCTACAAAGGGTCTGGAAGAATGACTAGGAGGTCTGCCGGCTGGGTTCAGTCTGGGACTAGTTCTCAGCTCAGGTCTCCATCTCAGGGTCGGGGGCTCAAGCCCCACATCGGGCTCTGTGCTGGGTGTGGAGCCTCATTAAAAATGAACGTGTTCTCTGGGCTAAGTGAAGAAGCTTGAATCAGCCTGGTGTGGGGAGTGGGCCGGGGAGACGGGCAGTAAAGAGGGGTCAGTTCATAGGAGCCACAGAGGCCACAGAGGAGGGCCTGGCAAGGCCAGAGCCGCCGTCAGCTCACCTGGCCACTGTGTGGGTTGTGGGTTGAGGAGGCCACCGGGAGATGTTCTGGGGCCTTGATGCGGCCTCTTGGGTCTGTGGGGCTGAACTTAGGTTTCTGCTTGAGGGCCAAGAGAGGCTCAGAGACTTGTCCGGGGTCCCACAGCATTTGGGCAGGGCTTGGAGGACGTAGACACTCTCCTCCGGGCCAGTTTAGGGCAGTTTGTTGGGGTTTGACTGGAACCCCCCCCCAGGGCAGGCCCAGCCTCTGCCTCCACACCCCCTGCTGTGGGTGACCCCCACGTGCACAGTGGGCTTGGGAGGGGAGGCGGGATGGTGCGGGAAGGAGGCTGTGTTCGGGCTGCGTCCAGCTGTCCCCGCGTGACTGATGTGGCCTGGGGACTGGGATTTGCCTGTTCTTGGAACTGGTATTCGTGAATATTCCTAAAGAGGAAAATCAGTTAATTACCCCGGAACGTGGCCGTTGTTCTAACTGGGAGAACGGAACAAGCGGTTTCATACACACTGGCAGAGCCGCCGGGGGAGCGATGGCTCAGGGCGCCCTCCGTCGTCTGCGGGCTGGCCGCGTCCTGCGTGGCCTTCGGTCTGCCATCGGGACAGAGAGCTGTGACCCCTCCGGGTGGCCAGCCCAGGACAGAGTATCTCCTCAGGTTCAGTCCCAAGTCCCTGGCCAAGGTCCCCTCCCCAGGCCTGAGGACCCCCAACTTGTAGCCACAAGCTTGTGGGAGCAAAAGGGTCAGGCGAAGAACCCACCCGTGGGGTCGACCGGGCCTGTCTGGGGCCCAGCAAGGGCCGGGCTGGGAGAGCCACCCAGCTGGCTGACAGCAAGGAGTGTGTTGACTGCAGGGCTGAAAGCTGCAATAAACCAGCTAGAAGTCACTGTGCCCCGCTCCGTTCTGAGCAGTGCCAGCAGGACCCTCCAGCCGACCCCCAGTGCCCTGCTCTGCTTCCCTGGGCTCCCGTGCGGGTTCCCATCCTGGCGGGCCCAGGGACAGCCCCGAGCGCCCTCCTGAGCTCGGGCTGAGGAAGCTGCCTCCGGAAGCCACAGTCCCAGCCCGGCCTGGAGAGTCCCCCCCGCCCCGGCCCCCAGGGCCCCTCTCACCCTGTTCCCCCCCCACAGGAGAGCCCTGGAAGGAGGCCTGGCTGGGACCGGAGGCGGCAGGAGGGCCTCGAGGCTGTGAGGTAACAAATTTTTCTTGTGTAAAATAGATGGGACGGAAAATTCTCCGTCTTAACAGTTTTTAAGTGCACAGCTCAGTGGCACTAAGCACATTCGCCTTGTCCTACGACCTTCATCGCCGCCCAGCTCTGGAACTTTCCTGTCCCCTGGCACCCCCACTCCCCCCACTCCCCCTCTCTCAGAGCTCGGCCGCTCCTAGGGCCGCCAGTAGCATCTGTCCTGCGGCTGGCACCTTCCACCCAGTGGCCTGTCCTCCAGGCTTTGGAAAGGGACAGGTGTCCTGCCCAGGCCAGGTCGGGGGAGCCCGGGGAGCGGAGGACTTGCCGGTGAGGCACGGGGGAGGGGCTCGCAGCGGTAACCACAGCAGCTGCAGCAAACTGACGTCTCCAGGAGGCCAGCAGCCCAGAGTGTTTTTAATGGTCCCTGAAGCCCTAGGTCAGCCAGCGCTGAGCTCAGCATCCCCCTGTGAGGCTGGGGGGGCCACCTCTGCCCTCTTCTCCCAGCCCCCCGCCTCTCCCCAGGGCCACTAGAAACAGTCAAAGAACTGGGAAGAGGGGTGCAGGGCCCTGTCCAGTGTCCCGTCCCATGCGGACCGCACGATGACCCCTTCTTGCCCGGTGGGAACTGCCCTGCCCTTGGGGCCCTGCTGGGGGCAGGGACAGATAAGAAGCTCCCTCTGCACCCCCCCCATCCTATTTGTCAAGGGCCCATTAGGTGCTGACAGCTGCTTCTCCATCTGTCCAGCTTCGGGCGGGCTGCACCCCCCAGGTCTCCATCAATCATGGACCCTGGGGTCTGCAGGCTCCTCCACCTTGGTCTGGGCTGGGGGTCTCTGAATGCAGTTTCCCCCCCACCCCCATGGGCCTCCAAGAGGACTGTTTGGGCAGGATGTCATTTAGGACTCAGGGAACATGCCTGGAGGGGCGGCAGCAGGGCCATCCCCCAGCAGCACGGCTGGCGCAAGAGCAGCTGCCTGGGCCCTCGGGAGCCAGGGTCAGGCTGCTTGGCAACCTCAGCCCTCATGGCCCACCCAGCGGAGGGGGCCTGGGGCTGACCCGGCTGGGCTCTGGGCCTCAGTTTGCCCGTTAGCCGGGCTAGAGGGTGCATAGCAGGCTGGCCGGACCCCAGGAGGCCTGGGACAGGATCCAGCCACTGGCCTCATTGGGCTCAGCCGCTGCTGGCTGTGGGGTGCCGGCCAGGGAGAAGGGGCCAGGGAGAGTTTCTGGCAGCTCCTTCACTCTTCCCGGAGGCTGCGGGCAAGCCGTGGGCACGGGAGGTGGTGTGGCCGGGCACAGCGGCTGCCCCGGGTCAGGACTGCCCCGCAGGCTGTGCTTTATTTATACAACACAGTGTATTTATCTGTGGGGCTCTTGCTGGGTGGCATCCGGACTCAGACTAGGAGCTGCAGGCCAGGGAGGCGAGGGGGAGGGTGCTGAGCCCCTGAGCTACCCAAGGCCCCACTGCAGAGGGGCCACTCACCTCACAGGTAGCCAGTGTCCAGCACCAGCCTGGGAGGCAGTCCCCAGTGCATCCCCTCCTCCGTCTGGGTGGGGAAGCAGGGGCCACACCGACGAGGGCTGTGGAAGGGAGTCAGGTCACAGCGGTGCTGCACCACGATGATGACAGTGGCCCTCCAGGCCCACGTTTCTCGGGAGCCCCTGCCCTGGCTGGGCTCCCAGCGCTCAGTGGACTGTTGGTCAGCGCTTCGGGAGGGGGGTGGGGACCCTGTCAGGCTCAGCAGTCACAGGACTCCCTTGTCAGGGTCCCCAGCTAAAGCACATGTCACCCAGGGGCAATGAGTGTTAGTATTAGGATTCTCCGCATGGAGCACAGGAAATAGTTAAAATAAAGATGTTTTGCTGTTGATCTGAAATCTAGAGACAACTGGGCCTCTTGGGTTTTTATTTGCGAAACCTGGCTGCCTCAGAGCACCGGGCCTGCACCTGCCGGGACGCTGCTGCTTGGGGGCGGAGGAAGGGCAGCCCTGACCCTGTGGAGACACCTGGTCCTGTCCTGCTCCCTCCTCGTGTTTCAACCTCCCACGTGCCCTGTGCCCCGCCCCTGCGGCCCGGATTAATTTGAGAAGGACAATGTTTATATTAACCATTCATTTATCGATGTCTGCTTGCTGGGTCAATGGCCAAATTTATTGTCTCACAAGATGGGCTTTATTGAGCCGAATCTGTCCCTCCCCCCACACCAGCCCTGGGGTAGAGGGAAGCTGTCAATACCAAGACCGCTGACCTTGGGCCTGCCAGTCTGTTGGGGGCCGGGGTCTCCCAGGAGAGGCTGTGGGAACAGGAGAGGGAGCAGCTGGGTTTCAGCACTGCACCCCACCTTCACGACGGCCCCCGTCAGCAGCCGTGCCCTCGCTCACCACTGGGGGATGGCTTTGTCCACAGGCCAGGGGTCTGACTCAGGCGGAGGATGGGGTTCAAGATGATGGCGGCCCAGGAGATGTCGGAGCACAAGCTCACTGGGAGCCACTCAGGGTTGGGGAGAGACGGCAGCATACCTCCCCAGAGCCCAGCACAGCTAGCGTGCCAGGGGGAGGAGGGCTGAGGAGGGCCGCAGGCCCCGCAGAGACAGTGCGCCATGCCCCACCACCTGGGGCAGGGAGGGTGCAGAGGAGACCAGGCTGCCCGCCTCCAACACTGGGCTGTGGAGACAGCTGGCGGAGAGGCCTGTGTCAGCCTGAGTGAGGAGGGGTGCCGAGGTCCTGTGGAGATGGACCGGGGAGAGGGCGGGCCTCCGGGCCGGCCCCACAGCTCAGGCTTGTCCGAGCCCCTAGGGGGTCAGGGTGGTCAGTTCCCCTTCCTCTGTCTGTGGAAACCCCTCCAGGGTTACGGACAGGGTGTGAAGTGCATCCCGGGCAGGGAAGCTGCGAGTCGGCGGAAGGCAGGCTCAGGTGTGGGCAGGGCAGCCTTGCCGAAGACCCTGCACCTGATTAGTGCCCCCTGCGGTCAGGGTCAGGAATGAACTACCGCCCTGCTGGTCAGGGGAGGGGGGGGCAAGAGAGAAGGAGACCAGTTTCCCCACCTGGGACTTGGGGACTGGAAGGCAGGTCAGGTCCCTCTGAGGGAAGTGGATCCCAAGCCCCCAGGGAGCCCCTTCCCGGTCCAATGGGATATCCCTGCCCCCACATCCACTTGCTGGTTCCTCTGCCAGAGAATTGACATTTTTAGAGCAGTTCTATATTTACAGAGACATGAGTGGGAAATACGGTTTCCATATACCCCTTCACTCCCTTCCCAACAACTTCAGTGTGACGCCTTCGTCACAGTCGATGGACCCACGCGGGCACACGTCATGAAGCCTCATCACCCAGCATCTAGTTGACCTCAGGACTCACTCCAGGTGCCGGACCTTCTGTGGGTTTGGACAGACGTGGAACGACGTGTATCCACCAGCAGACCGTCGTACGGGGCAGTCTCACTGCCCTAGGCCCTCTGTGCTCTGACTGTCCCTCCCGCCTCCCAGCCCCTGCAACCACTCGTCGGTCTCCAGGGTTCTGCCTTTTCCGGAACGTCGGAGACTGGGAGTCACACACGGTGGAGCCTTTCCAGACTGGCTTCTCTCACTTCGCAACGTGCGTTTCAGGTTCCCCGTGTCTTTCCGTGTCTGGCTTCACGGGCGTTTTCTCCGTATTCCTGAGCAGTCTGTGAATGCGGCTCTTCCTTGGTTTTCCAGCCGTGCTCATTCCCAGCTGCCTTCTTCCCACAGAAGAGGGGTCCCAGCCCCTAGCCCTCCACCGTGGTCAGAGCACCCTCTCCGGTCGGCCGGCACTGTGCCAGCGGCACCCCGCCACGTCGTGGTCCTGGTCCTTGAGTGACCCCGCGCCCCGGCACCCTCCCCACCCGTGACGTTCACTTACTCATCTGTGTCCTTGCTGGAAGCGGCTCATCCCACACGTGGTGTCCGCAACTCCCGTGGGCTTTCGTGGGACTTACTGCCTGCAATCTGTCCCCTGCCCTGGGATGACCCCGGTCCCTGTCCTGTGGCTGCTTCCCTGGGCCTCTGTCCTGCACTGGAGTCCCTTTTCCTGGAAGCTATGTCTCTCCTTCCTGGCTTCCGGTCACCTTTCCTGTTCACCCACTTCTTCAGAAAAGACACAAGGAAGACAGGCCTTCACGGAATTTGCATGCTTTCCGGTTGCAAATTGGCCGTGAAGGGCCACTCTGCTGTCCTCTGGTGCCTCCCTCATTCCCTTCTTAGTGTGTGGCCTGCCCCCACCCCTAGCTTTTACGCTCTTCTCTTAGTCCTCAGGTTGGAAAGTCTCCTGCTGATGTGCGGCCCTAACAGAGCCTGTCAGGCCCAGCTCCTCCTGCTTGTCTGGGGGACCAGCTGTGGCCCCACTGGGGAGGCTTCTACCTCTCCGTGCAAAGCAGGGCGCCCCACCCCCACGTTGCCCTCCCCAGGCTCGCCCAGCAGCCTTAGCTGCAGTGGTCCTGGCCACATACATGTAGCCTGGGGGGCACCTGGCTTGGTGGCTGAGGGAGGCCACGGCATACGTGCGCAACCAGCTGGATCCCCAGGCAGGGCTGGTGCAGAGAACCCCAGTGTCTGGGTTAGCAGCAGGAAGGCTAGGGCAGGAAGGAGGCTCTGGGGGTGCCCCCCAACCCTGGGCTGAGGTCACTTTCCAATCTCGGCCAGCTGCATTACTCATGGCCAGCAGAGTGGCCTGAAACCCAACCCCGAAGCTCCAGTTCCCTCCGCAGGGAGGGAAGGCGAGGCAGGCAAAGGCGAGGTCAGAAACCAGGGAGGGGGGCTCTGCTCTGCGGTCACCCAGCCAGGGCTCTGCCTTCTCCATCCAGGGGAGGCTTCTGGCCTCTGGCTTCTCTGCCCTGGCTGTGGGTCACCTGTGAAGTCATTTCAGATGCCACCTCCCCTGGAAGCCTTCCCTTTTTGGCCTCAGTCCCTGCACCTTCCCAGGCCCTCGTGATTTAGCCCTGTGGTCAGCCTGGTCTCTGCGCATCCCCCTCCATACCCCCAAGGGCAAATTCTGGGCAGATCCCTAGCTGCTGGACTTGGGAATGCCCCCTTATCCATGGATGCCCACTTCCAGCAAGTTACCGCCCCTTTCCCAACCTGAACCGCCCCCTCCCACCTCCACCCCAAGGACTGGCCTCCTGCATGCCTGGCCCGATGCCAGGTGTCCCCAGCTAAGTAGGCGGTAGCATCTCTGGGCCTGCCACTGAGGGCACGTTGGACTGCTCCTGGGGTGGGCTGGGCACTGCAGTGGGGAGCCTCTGAGGAAGCCGGGCGCAGGACCCACCCACCACTCTATGGATGGAGACCATCCGGGAGGGCTGGAAACCTATAGCCAGAAGACTTGGCTGCAGCCTTGGCCCCCCTCCCTCCCTCCCTCCTGCAGCCCCTCTCAGCTTTGGAGCCCCCCTGCGTACCCCCCTCACCAAAATGTGTTATCTGTGATAAATATACTCCACTGTGGTCAAATGGATTTGATTGGTAAAACTTATTGAGCTGAAAACAGAGTAAACGTGGGTTGGAATTAAATTCTATTTGTTTTAATAAAAATGTGTTGGTGCAAGTGGTTTTTAAAAGAAGGCCTCGGGGCGCCTGGGTGGCACAGCGGTTAAGCATCTGCCTTCGGCTCAGGGCGTGATCCCGGCGTTATGGGATCAAGCCCCACATGAGGCTCCTCCGCTATGAGCCTGCTTCTTCCTCTCCCACTCCCCCTGCTTGTTTCCCTCTCTCGCTGGCTGTCTCTATCTCTGTCGAATAAATAAAATCAAATCTTTAAAAAAAATAAAAAATAAAAGAAGGCCTCACTGCAGAGCCCTTCCCAGATGCCCCTTCTGGGCTCTCAGCCCCCACACCAGTCATTTGCCTCCAGGTATGTCCCCCTGTGTCCCCGACCCCCACCACTCAGATAATCAGGTAACCCCAAGCTGCGCTGCCTTTCCAGGAGTCTCGCTTGCGATGTCCCGTCACAGCCACAAGGGGCTCAGGAGGAGACCCAGGATGAGGCCCCAAGACCATCTGCTGTCTGATCCCAGCTGCCCGCAGCACCCGCCACGCCTGCTCCCCTCAGGCCCCTCCCGCCCAGAGTGTTCTCCCCAAAAGACACTGCCAACATCTCCTCCAGGGCCTGGTAGGAGGCCACCCCTCTGGGGATCCCCCACTACCCCCAAGGCCTTGGCACACACACCCCCACTCCTCCGCCCCCTCACTTTGCCCACAGCACCCAGCACATGGACACCCACAACAGCCAGGAGGGTGAGGGGAGGGTCTAGTTCAATCTGGGGACCCAGGAGGCCAGCCTGGCCTCCCCAACAGGACTGGGCAGGAAGAGCGCTCTGCCCAGGGGCCCCTCTCCACAGTGACTGTCACATACCCCCTGGCTGCTGTGACCTCTGACTTCTTCCTCCTCCAGCAGCCTCCTCAGCCCACCACCAGGGAGGAGAAGAGGCCGGAGATGAGGCTTCAGGGAGGCAGGCTCTGGGGCCAGGGAAGCCCAGCCCCAAGCTCTGCCCTGCCTGCTGCCCACCTGGCCTCCACCCCCTATACTGGGGGCCTCACGGCTGGTCGCAGACACGTACCTTGCCCAGAGAGGTGGGGCGCTGCTTCCCCTGGGCCCCTAGAGCTCTCACCCAGGAGCAAAGCCAGTGATCTGGGACTCCCGCCCTTGTCCCGTGGAGGCCCCGGCCAGTCACGTGCTTGCTGCTTGTGCCCGTGCTCCCACCGGCCTGGGTAGAGCTGGCACAGACTAAGCTAAGGGGTATCCACGCCCTGAAGGACACAGAGCGCCAGCCCCCACCCCACTGAGGTGAATGTTCATGCTGGGCCCCCTCACTGAATGAGCAGCTCTCATCCCAGGGCCACCTGCTTCAGGCGTGGGTCCCCCATGTGTACAAGGCAGGCCTGTGCACCTCTCCTTCCTGCCCAGAGAATGGCCCCTGAGCTGGCCCGCTGACTCCTCCCAGAAGCTTTCCCTGCAGAAACTTCCTGCTGGGCCAAGCTGGACCTTCTGGAAGCTTCCATGGGACACCGTGGCGCCCCCCCCCCGCCCCCCTCCCATGCACACTGTGTTTCCCTATAGGGTGTCTTTCCAGCAGGGTCCTTGGCGTGGGAGTCTTGGTGGGAACAAGCCCCCAGGAAAACAGGTGCGTTTTCCACTTTCTGACAACACGAGCGTGATAGGATGATAGGAAGCCCGGAGCCCGAGAGAGGGGTCCTCATGGAGCAGGGCAAGCGTGCTCCGCATCTCTCTCATGAACACCGACCTCCACCCCCTCTTGTGCCTGCATTGTACGTTTTTATCTCTAAGGATGTCCATCATCTTATCCTTAGGCTTTCGCGTGCATCATCTCGAACCTTACACCGCAGGTGGAGCAGCCTGCGGACCCGCAGCCGCTGGGGCGGTGACGGGGGGAGGGGAGACGGGACGGGACGCCCGGGGCAGGAAGGCGGGCGCAGGGGCACTGCGGCCTGTGACCCGGACGCCGGCTCTAGTCCTCGCGGCCCGGCCGCACCCCCGCCCCCGCCCGGGTCCCGAGGAGCCCTCGCCGCGCATGCGCACTGGCCTCCGGGCCGCCGCCGCGCAGATGCCGGGAGACAGCTGCGCCCGCCCGCGCGGTTCCCACCTCGCCCCGCCCGCGCGCGCCAGGACAGCCCCGGGCACCGGCGGTGGCAGCTCGGCGTGTCACCTCCCGCGCCACCCGCGCGGCGCGGCGGGCACGCGGCCCCTCCAGATGCGCAGAGCCCAGGGCCCCAGCGCGCTTCCTCGGCGGCGGGCGGGGGTCCGCCCGGGGCGGCGCCATCTGACGCCCCTGCACCCAGCCAGCCACACCCCGCCCGCGCCATCTGTCGGCCGTGGAACCGCGCCAGGCCAGGGGCCCAGGATCTGGGCGCGTCCCCGGCCGCTCCCCAAGTCCGCCGTGCCCACCGCTGGGCGAGACCACGAAGCCCCCCCTTGGTGCTGGGTGACGCCCCCGGCCCGGGAGCCGGGCCGCGGATGGAGGAGGGGCTGGGGGAGAAGCCGGGGGAGGGGAGGGTGCGGAGAGGTGCGGTACCCTGACCTCCGCGTGCAGCCCGAGAAAGAAGAGCCACCTGGCTCCTGGTCCCCGGAAGTGTCCGCTCTGGGGCCTTCTGAGCCCGGTTCAAGCACCGGTCTCCGCCCACCGGGGCCCCTGCGTTGGGGCTGGCTCCATCCCCCATCCTCCCTCGTGCTACCAGGCGCCTCAGGTTGGTCCCTGAGGACTTTCACCTCCAGTTTCAACCCCTGGCCCCTGGAGACCCCCCCGCTGCCCCTCCCCCACGCCCACAGCCCCGCCTCAGGCAAAGCCGCTGAGCCCTGAGGGACTTACCTGCCCGTGTTCAGTTGGCGAGAGTCCTGCTGCCGCGCTTGGAGGGCTCCCATCCTCACCCCCTGCCGTCCTCACCATAAAATCAGGCCATCAGCAGAGCCCTAAGGGGCCTGACCCCATGCCAGCTCTACTTCTGACCCCTGGGAGGCTTGTCACCACCACCCACTTCCCAGATGAGGAAAGTGCTGTCCTCCAGCAGGGCTCGTCCTCCTCTCCTGCCCATTGGCTCCAACAGGGAAAGGACGGGAAAGGACAAGTAGGTCCTCCCACCTGTCTGGAATGGGGTCCCGGGGATTGTGGGCTGGACAAGGATGGCCCAGGTCTCTGGGACAGACCCCCAACCCGGCAACTCCCCACCTAGGCTCAGCACCCCCCTCCCCTTCCTCATCAGCCTTCCTACCCCCCTCCAGTGGCTCTACTCACCCCATGAGCCTTTGGGGGAGGGGCCACTCAAAGGAAGATGGGCTAGATGGTGTGGGGGTCTGACCACAGTCACCTTCCTGTCAGGCCCTTGTGTCCAGTCCCCCAAGGGTCTGTGGCTACATGGAGTGGGGGAGGGAGAGCCAGAGGAGCCTGGGTGGTCACAGGCCAGGACCCTGGATAGGGGTGAGAAACCTGCCCTGGGAGCTGTGGTCGGTCCCGGCTGGTGGCCAGAGGCTCCAGGACACAATCTCACCCGAGAAGGCTGTGTGAGAAGTGAGCTCTGTTACTGCCTCAGCCCAAGTCACACCGGCTACCCTTTAGGGAGGCACGCTGATCAGGAGACACGGCCAAAGGCCTGTCTGTCGGAGGTGGGCAGAGGGACAAGGGAGGCCATGGGCCCAGGGCCAGCGGATGCAGGGAGCAGAGCCATGAAGATGGGGCAAGGGGCAGGGCTGGCTTGAGGGCGAGGGCCTCGAGGTGGGGGCTGGGCTGGGAGCTGGAGAGAAGGCTGGGAAGGTGACTCAGAAGGATGAGAGAGAGCAGGAATGGGTTGGGGAGGAGCAAGAGGAAGGGGGAGATGGGCTGAGGGCTGGGGGCCCAGAGAGCAGACCCTGTGGGGGGGGGTGCTCACTGCTAAGGTTGCCCTTCACCCTCCTCCAGTCTCAATCAAGCTGCTAATTAGCATCCTGACCACTCAATTAATTAGACTGCACGTGCTTAATTATGACATAGTGCATTGGTGGGGGCGGGGCGGCGCCGTCAGCCCCCACCCCCAGGCCCCCCAGGAGCCGAGGTTTATTGACCAGAAAAGACACACGAAAAGACCCAGGCCATCGGCAGTGGGGTTGGGTGGGGTGAGTAGAGGGGTAAGGGAGGCAGGCAAGAGACCCTCAGCCCTTGGGGGGGGTGCTCCCACATCCTCAGCCCAGTTCCCCCCAGGTCTCCACGGTTGAGTCCTCCCCACTCCACATTCTAGCCTTCGGGCTCCTACCTGTACCTGCCTTGCCCACAGACCGCAGTTCCCTGGAGTTGTCCCAGGCAGGTTGGGTGCATGGCCTGGATTCCCCCAGAGCGGAGGCCATGCCTTTACCCTTCCTTTTCTCTTGGGTTCCGGAGCAGGTGTGTGTGAGTCTGCTCCCCCCCACCCCACCCCGTAGCCTCTGTCCCGGGTCAGCAGGTGTGCCTGGCGTGCTCTCCTCCGCACGCTCTCTGACCTGCCTGGCCATGCCGGCCAATTCATCAAGGGCTCTTCCCGACCGCCAGCCGCGGTGGCTGGGCGCAAGGCCCTCCTGGACCGTCCCAGCCCCAGAGACACTTCCCTGTCCACTGTGCAGTGGGCAAAAAGAGTCAATCTGGCACTTAATTTTCCTCAGAAATTCAGGAGGTCATGTCTTATCTCCCAACTACACGATCACGAGTCTAACAAGACCCCGCATCCACAGTAAGCACTGATGAGTCATGCAGTGGCGATCAGGGCGGTGGGGAGGTGATGGTGGTGGTGAGGATCGTGAAGATGATGGTGGTGGCAGAGCTGATGGTGGAGGTGATGATGGTGGAGGTGGTGGTGGCAGAGTTGACGGTAGTAGTGATGGTGATGGTGGCAGAGGTGATGGTGGAAGTGGTGATGGTGGAGGTGACGATGGTGGAGGTGATGGTGGAGGTGATGGTGGAAGTGGTGATGGTGGAGGTGATGGTGGAGGTGTGATGGTGGAGGTGATGGTGGAGGTGATGATGGTGGAGGTGATGGTGGAAGTGGTGGTGATGGAGGGCAAGGGGCCCTGCCTGGGGATGCTCCTCACAGGCTTGAGTGGCCTGAACACAGCCCAGCAAGTCTGAAGGAAGACCTCCTTGTCCGGGGAGGGCAGTGCAGGGTGTGTGCTCCTGGGTGGGGAGGTTGCTTGGTGGGGACTGGGGGTCCTCGTCAGAGACTCAGTGGGGTTGTGGGGCTCTTGTGTCTCTTGACACCTGGGCCTGACCTCACCATCTGCCTGGGGAAACTTAAGGCAGAGCTCTATCCGACGTCTGAGCTCTACCAGGGCTGGCACGTCCCAGGCACACAGGAGGGTCCAGCCACTGTTGGGGACCCCACTGTCCTCTGTCCTGCGGGGCCTGGGCCTGGTAGATGACAGGGACCTGGGGGGACAGCATGGGGAGAGGAAAGAGAGAGCGGCTTTCCTGGGGAATGGGAGTGGGAAACAGTGGGGAGCTCTGGTGGGGAGCAGAGGACCTCCCAGGTGGGTCTGAGGGGCTGGTGGCCATGCCCTAACACAGGAGGCTGGGGCAGCTGCCCCCAGGTGTCTGCCCGAGACTCACCTGCAGTGCGCCTATGCCCAGATGCAGTCAGCAGGGCTGGGAAGTTCCTGCTGGTGGAGTTCATGTCCCAGAAGAGACAGAGGCCCCCACCCCACAGCAGGCCCTTTGAGGAGTCACCGAGGGAGGAAGGGAGGCCCCATGAGCTCTGGGAAGCTAAGAGACCGGAGTCTTAGGCTCGGAGGCCTGCATTCCCCCCTGCGGGGGAAGCCAAGGAGCACCCTGTGCCAGAGGATCCAGTGCTGGCGGCTGGTCTCCGGGTAGCCCAGAGCTACCTGGGCTGAGAGGGCCGAAGGCTGGGAACCACCACCCGCCCCCAGTGGTGGGCGCTGGGAGTCAGATACAATTACTCACTCAGTGTATCATAATTACCGCAAATAGCCCATTAAAGAGAAATCATCATCAATATGATATTAGCAGACGGCAGGGGAAATGAAGAAGGGGAAAGTGCTTATTGTCCCATTGTCCCCTTAATGGGGACAGGCGATGGGGGGGGCAGGGGCACTCCTGTTCATTGGTCTCACCCCCCACCCCGCCTGCAGGCCCCGGGGCCATGGCAGGTCCTGTGGCCCCAGCCTGGGATTGGGATTGGGCCTCACCCCTGCCCAGCTGGCGGAGGCTCTGGTTGCCCTTCCCATCGCCACCCCAAGGCCCTTGCTCCAGGCCTCCCACCCTCACCCCAGCCCTTGGTAGCCCCGGGGAAAGCTCTGGACTTGGAGGGCATCCGGGCTTTGCCTATCCTGGCTCCTGGAGAGACACCCACAGCCCCTTCAGATCCCAGGAGCACAGACTTCTGTTGGACACAGCAGTGGGGGCACGGGCATCGCTCCTGGGTGTCTCCCAAAAGCCACCAAAGTGACAGAGAATGAATAGAGATAGGGGCAGTGTGCGGGACAGACAGACAGACAGACAGGAAAGTGGTCAACGCGGCCGTCTTGGGAGCGGAAAGACCACGGTGGCCAGTGGCCAAGGGACGTTGGGGTGGTGCCTGCTGGAGGAAGGGCCCCCTGCACAGCCTGGAGCTGAGAGCAGCTCACCCCTCCCTCCCCTGTGGTCGGTCCACCCCCCAGGCCAGGCCCGGGCTGCCTCTGGTGGCAGCAGGTGGGAGGTAGATGTCATCTTGGGGAAGAGGCAACCAGAGTCTTGGGCCTCTGAGGGACAGTGGTTCAGGTCGCCTTCCAGGGCGTGGGCGAGGGGAGGGCAGGGAGGGAGGGTATCAAGACCCTGGCCTGGAGGGAGTGGGGCCACAGCCAGTGGTTCTGGGTGGGAAAGGTCTCCACGGGCAGGAGGACCGGGCCGAGGGGGCGATGCTGGGCCAGCCCATCTCCGCACCTGGTCCTAAGGGCTGTTTCTGGGGCCCGTCAGGCTGCACCAGGCCCTGTCGCGGGCTCTAGGCAGCAGCAGTGAAGACCTAGACCCTGCCTTCCAGGGGCCAGCCTTCTGCAGTCAGGAGATGGGCGGTGGATTCGAAGGTGGCAGGAGAGAAGCAAGCAGGGGAGAGGAGCAGAGCAGTAGGGGTCCCTTACGGTGATACAGGTTTCTTAAAACTAGGGGTGCAGGAATTGAAGAGGGCTCTGAGGGGAGGCAGGGGAGAGAGGAGTGAGAAGCCCATGTGCAGACCCCCCTGCAGGGCCGCCCCTCTGCTTCCTGCAGCACCCACGTGCCCACCCTCCTGCCCCCCGCCGTCCATCCTGCACAAGCCGCCCCCGCCGTCATCGCCCACCCGTACCTTCTCTGCAGCCACGGTCCCACCACCCCGCCCGTCCGGCCACCCCGTGCTCTGTCTGTCCAGCCAGCTCTAGTGATTGTCCTCTGCTCACCCCAGGCGGCCGGTCCGGACCCTGGGTTCCAGCTGCTGCCCCTCGGCTGCAGTGGGGAGGCCCCTGGGCATGAACTGTGGACCGGGGCTAAAGGTCGTGCTTTCCCGGATCATAATTTTGATGTGGCTTAAGCGCCCAGTCCACACCCCAGGGTTTCTGAACTCAGCTGAACTCAGCTCCCCAAACTCAGCAGGAAGTGTTGAGGGGTGGGAGCAGACCTGTCCCCTGAGACCGACCCCTGGTGCGCAGGTCTGTGCAGGGGCAGCGGGGTGGGGACGCACCCGGCTGGAGGTGCCTGGAGGAGCAGAGGGCTGGACGGTTCTGAGTGCCCCCTTCTGCCCCTCCTTCCCTGCCCCCTCCCGCCAGGACCAGGAGCCCAAGGTTAAGCTCCTGCCAGGTGCTGGCCTCCACAAGTGTGGCCAAGATGTCTCCCCCTCTGGATGAGGGGCAGTCTCCCTCCACAGACTCTGCCCCAGCGCACCTGGAGAGCCGCAGGCTGCTCCATGGCCTCCCCTCCATACAGAGCCTCCTCTTCCAGGAAGTCTTCCCAGAATGACAGAGGACTTGCCTTTCCTCATCAGTCCCCCACAAGGACCCGTGTGGATGTGGGAGCGGGCAGGGGGAGCGCATTCTTTCCCACAGGTGACAGGACTAAGCCCAGAGACATCTATTCCCCCCACCTCCAGCTGCTGAGGGGCACAAGTGGGAGTGGGGTCAGGCCTGCCTCCAGCCGGGTGACTTGCCCTGTCTGTCCGCGCCCTCGTGTGGGTGGGGTGGCGACTGAGGTGCAGGAGCGCAGGGAGCCGGGAGCAGTGTCGCTCCAACCTGACCAGGCTCCCAGGCCCGGCCTTGGCTCAGCCCACGCCACGGCCACCTACCTCCACGGCACAGACAGCCCCGCTGGGCTCCAGAGAAGGGACACTGGGTCCTCTCCTGGCTTCCTGCACTCCCGGTGTCACAGGGCTGGCGGGGTGTCCCCCACGCCCCCACACAAGGGCCTGCCTCTGCTCTCTTCCAGCTGGGAGGCCGGTGGGATGGAGGGACGGGTGCCAGGCATCTGTCAGGGGTGTGGAGGGAGGCTCTGGGGCCAAATTGAACCTCACGACACCCATCGGGGCAGGGGTTTTTTTGTTACCCCAGGCTACTAATGAGGAGGCTGAGGCCCGAATGGGGCAACCTCCGGCCCAGCTCTTACCCCGGGCTGCCCCAGAACCCCCGTGAGCACCTGCCCTCAGCAGGAACAGGAGGGCGAAGGGCCAGGCCCTCGGGCGGCCGTGTGCCCCCACCCCTGGCCTGCCACCGTCCACTCTATCCTTGAGCAAGCCCGGGGAGCAGGTCCTGTGACCCTCAGTCCACGCCACAGTTGTGCAGACTGAGGGCTTGGCCTTGTCTCAGCCCCTGGGCAGGTGAGGGAGCCTCGCTGCCAGGCCAGCCCCCCCCCTCCCTGCACGGTGGCCGCCCCCCCCCC